>NW_004524645.1:10690964-10786424 GCF_000260255.1 Octodon degus
GAGGAGGAGGAGTGGGGAGTGTATCATGAGACTGAATCCGCCCTGCTCTGCCCTGGGGAGGTCGCAGGACATCGCAGAGGGGTGGAGACCTTGCTGGAAATGACCAGTCTGTGGATCACAAGACAGCACAGAGAACAAGCAAATGGTCTCTGCCAAGCCTCTGGGACGCTACCTGGATTCTTCCGGAATCCTCTGACCATGCTCCCTAGGCACGATGCAGTCCGCACACAGCCCCTGCAGGTATTTTCGCAGCCACGTGCATCAACACGCAGGAGTAAAAAGCCGACCAGAACAGTGGAGGTGAATCAATTCCACGAGACTGTTTTCTGTTTTCCTCAGCCTCCCAGAGTCCGGGGTATCAGATGTCCGGAGGCAACCACTTACTTCTGATTGAGAGCCCTGATTTCTTTAGTCGCTTATCTTCTCCTCTTCCCTCCCCCAGTTCCTTATCCCCTTTTCCCTCTGCCCTCCTTTCCCCACAGCTTTAGGAAGAAAGAGCCAGCCTTGAATTCAAGCATAATTGCACGGCAGGGGGGACTTCCTTGATAAAACCTCAAATTTTGGGGCTGTAACAGTGGAAATCTGTTTGAACCCTTGAACTTCCTTTATTGTTGAAATGACCACCTACAGAAGCACGCTGGGGGAAAGTAGCAGAGGCACAGTGGTCCCTTTTATGGCAAGAACAGTAGCTGGAATTCTTTCACTTTTGCAAGAATTCCGTAACTAGGAGGAATTTTTGAAGGGAGCGCACGGAGCAAACATTCCAGGAGTTGTAGATGTCTGGGCTGTGATCAGGAAATTATAATAATCGATGTTTCTGCGCTTTGAAACAGAGTCTTCATTCTTTTTTGACCACAAGCACAAAAGCTGGTAACTGTAGCCTTTCTGTCTATCTTTGTTGCCATTTGCACAGGCTCCTTCTGGGTATGGGAGACTTTCAGGCCCACAAGCAACAACAGCCAGGGATTTTTGCCTTTTAGGAAGTAAAATTGGCATGCTTGGACTGTTCAGTAATTTCTGAGCAACAGATTGCATGGATTCTTTCCTCGGTTCTCTCAGGCCCCGTGACATTTTCCATTTATGGATGCCCTGTTCACTCAAGGTGCCAGGGAGGACTGGTGCATGGGCGTGAGTGGATATGCTGATGAAGCCAGGAAGTTGTTGCTCTCAGGCGTCCCTCTCCTCAGCCTGCCCACAGTATCCTCTTATGGCAGAACACTGAGCATGTTCTTGCTAGGAGTAGGAAATACGATTAACCCTTACTTTCTTCTTTTTTTCTTTTTTTTGGCTGAACCAGGGATTGAACTCAAGCCCTTGCACTTGCCAGGGAAGCGCTTATTCCACTGACCCATCTCCCCGGCCCTAACCCTTACTTTTATAAGATAAAACCTAAACTCCTCTATGAGACATAGGGCTGACCCCAGCTATGGCTCCCCAGCCTGTATCTCTGCATTTCTCTGCTCCGGCTGGGCTGCAGTGCATGCATGTGCAGACCCTACACCTGCCATTTGTCTCATTTTCTTGTCTGTTATTCCTGCTGCTTAAAGATCCCCTTTTCTATTCTTTGCTGTAAACAACTCCTACTCACACTTCAAAGCCCAAACCAAATGTAAATTCCTCTATGAAGTCTGCTTAGACTTCATCTGCTGACTCTCTCCACTTGGCCACCAAACCATATTAATGCTTAGAAGTATTTCTCTTAATGCCACTCACTGCATGTGACTACAATCACTTATTACACATCTGTTGCAGTCAAGTGAAAGCTGGGTGAGGGCAGGGGCTGTGTGCAATTTCTTCTGCTTTGCCTTCTCAGGGCTCATCATAGTACCTAGCATCTAGTAGGTGTCAATAAATATATTCTGAACGAATGGATGCATCTACCAGGAAAGTGTGGAAAAGTGTGTGTGTGTGTGTGTGTGTGTGTGCATGTGTGTATGAGACTGTGTGTGACACTGGGTGTGCGAGTGTGTGTGCATGTGTGTGCATGTGTGTATGAGATTGTGTGTGAGAGTGTATGCATGTGAGTGTGAGAGTATGTGAATTTGTGTGTGTGTGAGAGAGAGAAAACATGGGAGTACATTTTATTTGGAATAGCTACTATGATTGGTATAAATTGGTATCTAGTTTCAAAAGTGTATGAATTTCTTTAAATGGGACTTGAAAAGAAATGATTTTTCTCTCTAAGAAATAGCAAGATAATTATATCCACCCTCTTTATCAGCCTTCTGGTTAATACCTCCATAGAGTTTAGGTGACACAATGCTTCTGTATTGCTAGGTGTATGTGAATTTAATACAAGAGAATCCATGCACATTCTCTGACTTTCAAAGAACACCAAATGAGATTTTTTAAAATTGAAGTATTATAAATCAGGGTGAGCAAACGTTCTCTGTAAAGGGTCACATGGTGAGTATGTTAGGCTTTGAAGAGCATTTAGTCTTGGTCACAACTACTAGAGTCTGTTGTTTTAGAGAGCAAGGAGACAAAGGCAATATGTAATTTACAAAAACAACTTAAAATTTCAGCTAGCATACAGAAATTTCTACTTTTAAATAGTGAAATCCACAATGCTTTTATTTTAAAAGCTATTTTCCTGCAACATTTCAAAATGATATAAAGCATGTCATAGGGGACAGGCGGTAGAATAGGAGCAGGTGCACAGAGACTGGACGATCGCATTGGAAGCAATTTAGTTTCATGTCAATTATTAATATCTATAATGTAACTCTTTGAGCTGCCCAAAGTAAAATAAAATGCAATGCAAAACCCAAGTTTTGGGCAATAATTTTACTAATGACTCTCTTGGTTCATTTTGTCATTTAAGTGAATAAACAAAATTTTCCAGGATTACTACTCTTTTGGCATTGCATTGATCAGACCAATCATAATTGGGCATTAAAAAGATGCTCACAGAAGTCACAGTGTGGTCAGCACATTCACATATCCCATAATAGGGCTGCAGAATAGTCTGTGAAACCATTCTAGTGATTTGCATTTGGATGAGCAGTAAAAGTAAAAACAGATTTTGTGCATCAGTATTTTGCCCTTGGTTAATTCTGTCATTTTCCATTTCGTCAGCAATGACCTCTCTGTTTGCAGCCACATTCGCAAAGGTCTCATTTTTTTTTTTGGAGGAACTGGGGATTGAACTCAGACCCTTGCTCTTGCCAGGGAAGCGCTTATTCTACTGAACCATCTCCCCGGCCCCCAAAGGTCTCATTTTAAGGAACTCAGGTCAGGATCAAATTTGCCACCTGAAAACATGTTTATGAAATCACTTCCAAACCTGCATATGCTACAAAAGCACAGGCTTTGTTTTCATAATTTGTTGTGCAGTTCTCAAATCTGTAAAGCATAGAGCCTATTATTTTCACTGGAAGGTTACATCTTGGCCTTGCTCATCAAGCACTCTTTTTTTTTTTGGTGGAACTGGGGATTGAACTCAGGTCCTTGCACTTGCCAAGGAAGTGCTTATTCCACTGAGCCATCTCGCTAGTCCCTCAAGCACTCTTTTTAACAAAACAAAGCAGCAAGAAATTGATGCAGGAAAGAAAAGATAAACATTAGCCAAATTGTAATGTATGTGGAAATGTCTTTACATCACCAGAGAGCATCGTCTTTTTTACTTTATGAAAAATAAGACAAACTTTCATAACAAAATAATAAGAGAAGAACAATAATTAATACACTGCCCATGATAATCTACAAAATAGTTGCACAGATTTATCTTTTTTTTTTTTTTTGCAGAACCAGGGACTGAACTCAGGCCCTTGCACTTGCCAAGCAAGCACTTATTCTACTGAGCTATTTACCCAGCCCCTAAAATGGTTACACAGAGTACAAGGAATAGACCAAAAAGATTCTTACAGAGAAGAAACAAACAGGTTCTAGCACAAGACTTTCTTTTTAATAAACTAAGATAAGCTAGTATAAATGAAACAAAATCATTCGTTCTCAGAATGCTGAAGTCTTCATTATGGCTCATTTTTTTAGGCATGTAGACATGACCTCTTCATCACCCTGGGACACACTGTCCCTTCTGAGCAGTTTTCTTTTTCAGTCCTGGGAGAAACTTCACACACAGTTTCTCTAAGTCAGCCTTCCTGGAGTCTCTCCTCAGCACACTTACCTGCGGTCTGTCAGAGCACCAAGCGCTCTCCTCTCTCTTTGCTACCCTCCATCCAGTGCCAAAGAAGTTGGTAATTCCCTAAACTTCTAGATTCCAACTGACATGGTAGAAAAGAAAAATAGCTGTGCTCTAAGGATTTGTGAAACCTCCAGTTTGCAGACAGCATTGAAGCTTATTAAGCTTTCTCAAAGTTCTCAACCAAGGCGCCTTTCCATTTTCTCAAAGTATAGTTGCATTATAATGTTTATCCAGCCCTTCTGATTGTGAAGGGACAGAAAAAGGAGAACTGGAAAGAGATTGAAGTAGAGAATGAGTCGGGGAATTGATGATGAAAACTAAGAAAAAGAGGAAGGGAAGGAGGAGGGAATGACGTCCCACAGCAAGGAAGAAATAGAGGAGAATATTGATGTCCGAGTGGTGACAGAAAAACCTAAGTTACACAGTTAAGACTCTCATTAAAAAAAATCCTTCTGCCATGAAAACATTCTCTCAGGCTTTCACAGAGAGCACATTGGCCAAGCAATGGCCATGACTCATTCACATGACTGACAATGAAAAAGATTCTACAATCTGAGGTACAGGATCTCAGGATAAATCCTGAGGGGATTTCACTGACCTTCTCAGGCCCAAAAGCTACAACTCTTGTTACATAGGTCCTGCTTTACCTTGGTCTTAACCATCCAGCAGAAAAGTATAAAAATGAAATATGAGAAGTAAAGCTATGCTGTTATGTTGAGCTGTAGGGGACTCAGGTCAATAATTTCTGACATTGCCAGTTAAGCGGAAGAACCAATACTATTATGGGCTACTGGACTCTTTTAGAATATTTTCCTGAGTTAACACACCTATAATATTCAAATAACGGAACTTAACAAGAAAAGGGGATACAGATGAATGTCCATTTTGTATCTGTGTATTCAAAGTGGTTAGGATAGATATAGAGTTACATTCTCTTAATGAATAGAGGGATTTGTTCTAATGGTGTTTGTAGATAGGATATCATGTCCACATCTTGTACAGCAATTAACCACTGGGAGGAATGTATGCAATGTGTTAATTATTGAAACTGTCCTACTGATTTGATTTGAAACTGTCTCATTGTTATTTGTTTATCAATAAAATTATAGAAAAAAAATTTAAAACAGACTCTCATAGAAGAGACTTCTTTCTTGTTCTTTTTTATGGCGTTGGGAATCGAACTCAGGACTTTGTGCTTAACAGGCAGATGCTTGTGCAAAGCTGAGCTATATCTCTGGCCCCTCTTACCTGTTCTTGTGTATATGTTTGTGGATAGGATAAAAATAAATGTGATTATTTTGCTGTAAATATTTTTGCTTCAGTTTTATCTTAGCATCCTTATGGTTTAATATACATTCTTTCCTCTTTCGGTGTGGTACTGGGGATTGAACCCAAGGTCTTGTGCATGCTGTCCTTCCTTTTAATTAAATTCGTCTTAAACCAGATTTATTATACTTTTATAAGCAGAATTTCCCTTTTAAAATATGGAGCCTGGACATCTAAAAGGCATGTCCTTCTTGTGGATAGATCTTTGTGTAAAATCTTCATTGGTCTTTCCCCAGTATTTGGAATATTAGAAAATTTGGTTCTGAACTATTACCATAGTTTTCACTGAAATTTTCTATTGAAACCTTTTTCTTTTCCAAGTGGACCTTATAAACTTGGTCTTAAACTTCCATAATCTAGTATGTTTCTCAACATAATAAAACTTAAAGCCTTGGGCTGTCATTTTGGATTTGAAGCTAGATCAAACGTATAGACAAAATGCCTATGTGGAAAGCATGAAAAGAAAATAGCAATCTCTTTTATGCTGTGGAAAACCTGGTTGGTATTTGTTCTTGGTTGTTTAAATTTACATAATGTTGTTTCAATTTGGTCTGCTGCTATAAGAACCATGTCTGTGCCTCTGTGTGCACATACATGCTAAAAAGAGAGAATATATGTAAATTTTGAATACTTAGAAATTCTAAGTATTCTCGAAGGTAAGAAACAATTAATCATGCTCATGAACCACTCAACCCAAGATTCTGCTGTCACCCAACTGTAAGGTGTGTGTAATAAAAAGCTGAAATTCTTCCCCCAGGTCATATTAAAAGACAAGGCATTTTTTCTGTAAAGTCATAGTTTTGAATTATTAAAGTGTACTCTTCATCAACACTTTTAGAATAAGTAATTCTTAAGTCTCTTCTACTATTTCTTCTACTATTTCTAGATATTGGGAGGAAGTCTTTGTTGACCTTATTCATGAACTTGATGGATTTATAAATTTCCATTGCATTAACCTTGGCTTTCTTCAACAAGCCTCAGGTTTCCAGGAGTGGAATGGTGGCTGTAGATCAATTATTTTACTTCACATGTCATAGTATTTTACATCAGCATGCAATGTGCTGACTCCTTCCCTTTTCTAAAAGATTATATTTTGATATTTAAAATTAGTATTAACTAAATAATAAATAGTATTTCATGAAAACAGTTAAGGGAGCCAAAAATAATGCTTTGTTTATCCATTCCACCATTATCTGTTTCACCATTAACCTGATTTTCAACTTCTTATTACCCTATTACTAATTCACCCTTGCAGGTATGTATGTACGTATTCATCTATACACCCATTCATTCATCCATCCATGCATTGACTTATTCATTCATCCATCTGTGTACCCATCAATCCATCAGTCCATCCATCCATCCATCCATCCATCCATCCATCCATCCATTTATTATTCACTAGACAGATACTGAAGGCTTATCTTGTACCTATCTTGGCATTGTCTAATATAAACTTGAAAAAATAATTCCTGTTCATGTGAAGCTGAAAATCCATGTGGGCAGAGTAAAGAGTCCTTATAAATATTTTGAAGTTCCTGAGGGAAATGCATTCTTTAGCCTTACAGTGGTATAATCACAGTACATGTAGGGTGGCATTCTTTAATAGTTATCATTTAAAAAGACAATGCCAATTTCTCCTTTGGCAACTGAACATTCTCTTCCTGCACTCTTTTAACTTAGTCACAGTAGCATTTTGTAATGATATGCTATTGAAGTTCAAATAAGAAAATAGAGGCTGGTACACAGGAAGCTAAAGAGCTACTAGAATGTGAAACTTCACTTGTGGCACATAGATGAGAATTTACTGGTTTTAGAAGTCCCTGCAATCTGGAATTGCTATCTTTTTTTTTTTTTTTTGTATTTTTGTATTTTAGGGAAAGGTCTACAGGGTGTTCAGGGTCTCACTACTAGATTGGATTCATAGTGATCCGCCTATTTATAGCCTCCCAAGAGCTGGGATTACAGACACATGTCTTAATTGCCATCTCAGCGCCCTGTGGGTGGGGCTGGCAGGCAGGCCTGAGGATCCAACTCCCAGCCCCTGCGCCTGCTTGCAGGTGCTTTAGTCCAGTGAGCTATTTGGCCGGCCCTTTTTTCTTTTTTTCCCCCTTTTTCTTAACTTAGGTTTTAGTAGCAGGAAACTAATGACTTCATTTCTGAGAAGGGAGAGAGCAGGGTAGTTTCTTTACTGTGAAGTACAATGTTTAGATTTTTCAAGTAGCATTATTACTGTTATGAGCTTCCCCAGGCAGTCACATCAAAGGTGTCTCTGTGTGTGTGTGTGTGTACTGGCATGGATTGTGGAATCAGAGCTGAACTTTTCAGGCCTAGATTTAATTTTATTGTTTGAGAAATAAGTTGGTATGTGTTCTTTCAGGTTCAGAGAGGATTTTTTTCTCTACCCTGTTTTCTAACCACCAAGTCTGTATTTACATTTTAATTAAGAAAGAAGACAACTGTTGGAGATGAAATTTGTATGAAAGCTGTGGATATTTACCATTCGAAAGAGCAATATTAACATAAGCCTACCTGTTGAAAACCATAATTTAAAACTTTTATACTGTGGCTTCTTTTTCTTTTGTGTTCTTTGTGCTTTTATTTGTTTACTTGTTTGGTTTTTGCTTTTTTTTTTTTGCCAGCTCAGCCTGCCCTAAGGTTGGGGCTAGCATGGCATGTGGTGCCAGGGATTTAACTGAGGGCCCTGTACTTTGCCTAAGGTTGCCTAAGCAGGTGCTTTAGACCAGTGAGCTATCTTGCCGGCCCTGGTTTTTGCTTTTTGAGACAGGGTCTTGCTGAGCAGTTCGGGCTGGCCTTGGGCTCACTTTGTAGCCCAGGCTGGTATTGAACTTGCAACAATCTTCCTGCCTAAGCCTCCTGAGAAGTGCTGGGATTGCAGGTGTGCATCACCATGCCTAGCTCTTTGTGCTTTTAATTAATATTTTTTCTTGAAAAGTGAGATATAACTGACTACATTAATGTCAGCAAATCTTAAGTATATAGTTTTTAATAAATTTTGGTGTGTAGACACCCATGTAACTTCCATTCAGGTCCATAAAGTGTTCCAGAATGTTCATCAACATTCTTACTTTGCCTTTTGCAGAAGTAACTGTTATTCTAACCTCTGTCATCATAGATTCATCTGAACTGTTGTTGAACTTCAGATAAATGGAGTCCAACAGTATGGAGTCCAACAGTATTTATGTTGGGTTCTTATGATCAGTAGTATGCCTACAAGATTCATTTATTTTTAAAAATTTCTTATGGATACACAAAATATAAAAGTTGTATGCATTAATGGGGTTTATGTAATGTTTGATACATATGTATAGTGACTAAAATTTAAATCAGGTTTAACATTTATTTTTGAAAACATTTATCATTTCTTTTTGGTAAAAATTTTTAAAATCCTTTCTTCTAGCTTTTTGAAATATACAGTACAGTTGTGTTATCTATATGGTTGCCGTGTTACAAAATCTCACTGCAGAGCTTTTTGTTCCTGACACTTAGTATCCCCTAACCAGTCTCTTCCCAAGCCCCCATGGTCCTCTGGTAACCACCATTCTTCTGTCAGTTTCTATGAGATCAGCTTTCTCAGATTCCACATATACATATATGGTATTGTCATTTTTCAAAATTGTACCATTTTATATGCTTACTGGTTTTTGAATGTGACTGCACCACTTTCCTTGGGTGTTCTTATATCATAACTAGATTTGTATACAAGATATAGTTCTTGCAATTACATGTGGTGGTCTGTCTCTCTCCTCCATTGTGTAATTGAAGCCCATGTTCATCAATTAGTTCATTATTTTAGATCTATTATGTACTCAGTCTCATTAGTGATAAAAGAAATGCAATGCAGTCTTGTCATCACATATCTGACAGTGTATTTAAAATAAATAAATCTTATGCTTTTATTCACAACATTGGGTAATAAAATTATCAAGATTCTGATTGAATTCTAAGAAAGTAGAATTTGCTGTCTGAGTTCTTTTTATTTGGGTTTGTCTGACTTATTTGTTTTGTTTGGCAAGAGAAATTGGTCCTAGTAAAGTGCTTGCAAGCAGGAGCACAGGGGCCGGGGGTTCAATCCCCAGGCCTGCCATGCTGGCCCCACCCATGGGGTGCACTGAGAGGGTGACTGAGACTGGGCATGGTGGTGCACGCCTGTAATCCCAGCACTTGGGAGGCTGTAAACAGGAGAGTAACTATGAGTCTGATCTAGTAGTGAGACCCTGAGCACCCTGTAGACTCTTCCCTAAAATAAAAGAATAAAAGAAAGAAAAAGAAATTGGTCTTAGTGATTAAGGCAGCTAATGGTTTGAAAATTTGTAAGTTTTGGTTCAAAACCTCAGCATGTGCCTCCTCCATTAGTTTGCTTCTAGTCCTGGGCTGCTTCTGGTTGGCACCAGGGACACGCACTGGATCCTCTGTGCCTGTCATTTAAATTGTAGGATACTTAGCAGCATCTCTGTCCCTGGCTTCTACTCTCTAGGTACCAGGAACATTCATGACCCTTGCCCAGGTTGACACAACTAAAAATGATCTTAGCCACTGCCAGATATCCTATGGGGGAGAATTACCCCTTGTTGAGATTCACTGTGGAACAAACACATACTTCTGCTTCTTACACTCTAGTTTATAAATCTTCTGTATACTTTTTAAAATGTATTTGGTACAGGTTCTCACCACGCAGCTTGGGCTCATAGTGATCCTCATGTTTTCAGCCTCCCCAGCGCTAGGATTATAGGTGTGCGCCACCATGCCCAGACTCAGTGGCCTGCTCAGGGTGCTTGGGGGCAGGGCTGGCACGGCATGTAGTACTGGGCATTGAACCCTGGTCCCTGCACTTGCCTAGGCAGCTACTTTGTCCACTGAGCTACCTCGCTGGCCCTCTTCTATGTACTCTTAAGGAGAAGAACCTATAAGACCCTTTGAAGGAGTAAGGAAAATGGGTTCCAAGTTCTGTTTTCATGTACTTAGATATAAAAAGCACACAGCTTTCACTTCTAGTGGTAGACAATAATGTTCAAAACACAAAGGTAGGCCTCGGAAGCTTTGCTCATAGCTATCACAGGACAAATGGATGACACGTAAGAGTCACTATTCTGCTCAGGTACGTTGACATCTGGGAGGCTGAAGCAAGAGGATTATGTGGGCCAGTAAGCTTGAAGACCAGCCTGGGCCACACAGCGAGATCTCCTCTCAGAAACATGAACTAAAATGGCACAATTCTGAAGATGTGCCAGCAGTCTGAATCTTCATGTGGTTTTTTTAACTTTTGAAAATTCAAGAACTCTTAAGACCACCACAGTTTGGAAAGATGCCTTGAGTAGTAGGCTTGGGGTACACATAAAACTTCTATACTGCATTTAATTATGGGGTTTTGATGAAGGCTCCAACTGGCATTTAGAGCTGAGGTTTGATCAGAGTAGGTCTTGTACTTAAGTATAAGAAAACTTTAATAATAGCACTGTGCCAATGGCATTTCACTTATTTGCTTAGAACCTCCTTGGTTCCAGAAAGGATTTAAATTATTCCCATCAATGCATATGCTGTCTTTAGCACTAGTTAAAATATGACCCAAAGAAAGCTATGGAGAGAGGAATACCATAATCAGAAAACTAAGAAGGCATCTCCTCCTCCATCTAAGCTTCAAAAAGGACCACCCCTAACCAGACAGTCCGGTGAAATCATGAAGTAATTAGAGACTTGGAAGGGTTAGCATGACAGCTTTGTCTGTCTTGCCTCTGGCCCTCTTTCTGCTTGGTTACCTCCTGGTTAGGAACTTTTGGCAACGTTGAGGTTGGGGATGAGATACCTTAGCAGGTTGGAGTGGACATCACAGGTACCCGGAAGGATCTTAACTCAGTTTCTGGCAGTTTTGTCACGGATTTTATGCTTGTGTTCGAAACATTTCATTTCCCCATCTGTAAAATGGAGATAATGGGTCCTCACCTTGCAGGACTGTTGGGAGGATTAATTAGCTAATGTTCTTCAAGTGCTTTGAAGATGAAAAGGCTTGTGGAAATGCTAAATAGTATTAGGAAAGGTGGTGAGTGTCTGCTGGAAGTGCTTTCATTTTCCTCACTTGCTTGTCAGAAGTTGTGTTTCATGGAGCAAAGTGGGCAGGACAATACATTGACCAATACAAAACAAAGATGGTGCTGCCTTATTTTATGCCTTGGTACTAATTTGGTTTATCAATTGGTGTGACTTCGAAAGGTCTCTAGTTCAGAATGCTTTAGCTCACTTTGTTCAAAATGAGCTTCATGTATTTGGAGGTGGTGGGGAAGAAGGTTAGAAGAGATCAAGCCAAATGGTCCTGAGTTGGAAGCTTCTCCCCAAATATTTCTCACAATGGAGGTCATTTTTAAATTATGAGAAGTAAGAAGAATGCAAAGGAGAGGAAAGCTGATAGGCAAAAGCTTCCATGTTTCCCTACCTATGTTAACATATGGAAAAGAATTTCCACGGAGCCAGCAAGGCTGCCATTGCTTTCATGAGGTGAAAGTTTTCTTCCCAGTCCATATTAAAAAGAGGGATTCCACGTGGGTTCTGATATCGTATTGTGAAAAAGAGTTAATGGGGCAGGCTGATTATAGTTAAACGACTCATCCTTTGCTGCCTTAAGGTTTGTGTATTATGATGATGCTGGACAGAGGGTTGTGCTGAGAAGCATGTTTGCCATTCTTGTTCTGGTGGCTTCTTTAGATAACTTCAAGTCCTCTCAGATCCCATTATAGCACATTTGTGAGTTCTGAATTTAAGGAGGACATAATTCCTTTGAGTTATTTTATTCTGAAACAAGAAAAATAATAGTACCAACTCTACTTGTTTGTTGGCTTACTTGTCATCTTAAAATTTCACTGTTTTTAATTTTCTCTGGTTGTTGATTTTGAAAATGCCCTTGCCTTAGTTAGTGGATGTACTCCTGAAATGCTGAGGGCAAACAAGATTGTGGGAAATCTGGATACATTAGAGGATCCCAAAAGAGTTTTCCATTTTAAAGTGAACCCTTATATAAGTCAACATATCTTGTATATTCTGCACCTTACAGGAACTTATATCTGTTGATTTTGTCAAGTGAAGATGTTTTGGGGGGTGAGGTGAAATACCAATAGAGGTGAGCCTCTGGAAAGGATTGTGCTTACATTTTTTTTTTCAGAACCGGGGATTGAACTCAGGCCCTTGCACTTACTAGGGAAGCTCTTATTCTACTGAGCCATCTCCCCGGCCCCGCTTACATCATTTTGATGTAACTGATCATGGGTCAGGAAAACAGAGCAAAAGCTGGGACGCTAGCATCTGTAGCTTGTTTTCTTTAAAGTGGATATGGGTGTGATCTGCCTGGTACTCATTCTTCTCCATTTCTGAAACTGAGTTCCCTGGATTCCCTTCTCTTCAGAGGCCTCCTGGCAACCTCCCAAGGAATGGCAGAGTTCATTCTGATCACTGTCCAGTCAACTGTGGCAGAGCTTAACTTGTCAGATTCACCAAAACAATGTCCATTACATAGTACAGTTGTTCCTTAAACATGTTCTTTAAGAGGTAGTTCCATTTGTGAGCTGTCAGACCAATGTAGAGGAATCACTCCAGACCCTCAAGTGTCATCATCTACCCTTGTTTATACACCAGTTTCTTTCTCCAGTCAATGAATGGCAAAATGAAAGTCCAGGCTAAGAATTGTCTTTGTTGAGTCACTGCCCTAGCTTTGATGCTGTTCTCCTCAGAAGAAAATTGAGGAGGAATTTAGATCCAATTGCTGCTTGAATAGGAATGCTTGCCCAAAGCTTTAAGATAGGGAATCTGTATTCCATTTCTCAGTGCTTGTGCCTGAGATCAGTGAGGAAGGATAGTACCCTGAGAGACAGACATGATAGGCTGTGGGCCATTTGACTTGCCCAGAGTTGGGTTCTCTTTGGGTCTCATGGACATGGTAGGAACTGGAAAGTTTAGGGCTTTGTGAGTGCAGAGCTATAATTTTTCTCACAAACTTGGGTGATTTTTCCTTGTGAGGTAAGAAGGCATTTCATCTGCCAACCCAAGCCTTGTAGATTTCTCAGCGACTCCAGTGGTATGCTGGAGACAGTGTTCCAGCTCACTAGAGCTACGTGTGCCTATCTTCTCCAACTCATGGTCAGTGTCATCAAGTTGGTAAATTGAAATTGTCCATGATAAGAAATTTACACCACAAAAAGTGGCAAATACTGTACATCAGCTCCCTATCACTTGAACTGGTTGTTTGAGATCTACCAGAACATACAGAAAATTATCCTTATCCACCACATCACCTCAGGCTAACTGGTGGGTGTTGTTTCCCCAAAACAGGTCCCTTTGCTATGCTCTCATTGTGTGTACCTGCTGTACGTAGGCAGGTTGCCCTTTGTTTTCTCCTCTACTGAACTGGGCCTGAGAGAAAGCATCATGATGTGGGCTGTGGGGTAGACCACCAGGGTGATGGTCCTTCTTCTTTTGTTGTTAAGCCACATAACAGGTGATTTCATCTGTCTACCCCTCAACTTCCTCTTCACTATATTAAAAGTAATTTGAATCATAAGGTAATTGCTAAGTTTCCTTTTAGGTCTGACACTTTTGCAATTTGATGAATGTTTGACTGCAGGGAAATGTCACTTGTTTCAAAAATTTAGGGCCCTGCAAAGTACACATGCACACTGTTTACAGTGAGCAGTTCAACTCTCTCCTCTTCTTTTTGGACTGTGAGTGCTCAGCAACTGTGCCTCACTCTAGACCTCTATCTCTAGCATGAATAAGTGGGGCATCTACAAGTAACAAGTATAATCAATTAGTTTCTTTCATCTAGAGGCGTCAACATACTTAAAAAGCAGCAATCATGGTGACTCTCAAAGGATGGATATGAGTGTTTATATCTTACAAGGGGTCTATCACACCGGTGGATTGGGGATTCATAATTATCGACTTACCTTTTAATCAGAAGAGAGACTATTTCTTGGTGCTAAAGAAATTCTAGTTTTGAGATTAATCTACAGTCTAACCTGAGATTACTTGGTGTGCTTGATGCAGTTAACCTATAGACAGAGTTTTGTGTATTTTTCCATCTCTCTGAAGTGGAAATTAACGTGAATAGATATTGCCTAGTTCAGCATATGTAGGAATATATGTCTAAACAGTTTTAATATTCCTTAAAAGTGGGATGGCATGGGTTTGTATTAGGGAGACTGATTTAATAGAATGCAGAAGGGAGCACATCCACCTGTATGGGGTGCTTGGGAGGGTAAAGGGTGCTGATAGGGAGTGGGGCTGACCACAGAGTTGAGCAGATTCATGATGTCACTTAGTGCCCTGCCATGATACAGAGGTCCGTGATTCAGAACCTGAGGAAATCTGCGTCCATGGAACCTCTCTACTCAGATGTGCACTTAAACATGTGCCACCCATGCTATAATTATTATGGTGTTCAGCTGGTCATTTATTATTTTTTATTAATTTTATTGAGAAACAAATAGGAATGAGACAATTTCAAAACAGGTTGGCAGGATAGTTACAATAATTAATACACTACATATTGTTGTCCTCATATTTGTTATTCAGAGGACAAGAAGCAGACATGATATCTTGTCTGAACAATGTCAGTACAACCTTTCTTCTCATTGAACTAAGAGAAAGTAGCTGTATATCTAGCCTAACTATTTTGCATATACAGATACAAAATGCTCCTTCATTTATATCCCCATTTTGTTTATTTTTGTCAGAGATAGGTATTCCATTGCCATTTAAATATTGTAGGTGTGTAAATTCAGCAAAATAATCCAATATAGCCCAGTAGTCCATAATAGTAGTGGGTTATCCGTAGGACTGGCAGTGTCAGAAGTTGTTGACTTGAGCCTTTTATAACTCAGCATATTAATATGGCTTTATTTTTTATACCTCATTTGCGGTACAGGGTTGCAGGGTAAATCCTGAGGAGATTTGACAGACCTTGTCAGATACAAAAGATACATCTCTTGTTATATAGGTCTTGCTTTATCTTAGTCTTAACCATCCAGTTATTCTTGAATTAAGGACTAAAATGTTTTGCTGACTATGCAGGATTGGTTGCCCACCCCTGCCAGCCAACTGGGCTGTGTGCAGTCATTGACTACAGCTAAAGGCTTGGGTCACTGAGTCTCCCTCCAAAAGCATAAGCTATGTAAAAGACTCAGAAAAAAAACTTCCTCTGGAATTGAAATTTAGAGCAAAGGTAGAGTTCTATCTTAGACACACAACAGAAGTAAGGATTCAAAAGTTTTGACTTCAGTCTGCCAGCAGGAGCCCAATCTAAATTTTTTAAACCATAAAATTCATTGCAAAAGTGTATATTCCAGCACATTATATAGTCTTATTACTCAAAGTATGATGCATGGATCAGCAATGTCAGCAAGCCTGGGAATGTAGGATCTTGGGTCATTCTTGATCCTCACTAAGTCAGAATAAGTATTTTAATAAAGTCCCCAACTGATTCATGTGCACATTAAAATCTGAGAAGTTCTGGAGTTTTATATATACTTAATATGTATACATTGTGACTATACCTTTATTAAGACCTTTCAATTTATGAAAAAGTAAAAAGGTACTAGGTTAAGCCAAATGACCTAACTGAGGGAGAAATTTCTTACTGTCAAACTATCAGCCAATCCAGAATTCTATTAGTCAGTTAAATATTGTAGGTGCGTGAATTCAGCAAAATAACCCAATATAGCCCAGTAGTCCATAATAGTAGTGGGTTATCTGTAGAACTGGCAATGTCAGAAGTTGTTGATTTGAGCCTTTTACAGGTCAGCATATTAATATGGCTTTACTTTTTTTTTTTTTACCTCATTTTTAGTTTTCTGCTGAATGGTTAACTCATTATCTTGGGAAATCGACTTCCTTTTTAGGGAGGTAGTTCCTAAAGAGGAAATGATGAAGTCTGTTAAAGAAAAGATGGGTCTGCTTGTATTAGTGTGTGTGTGTGTGTGTGTGTGTGTGTGTGTGTGTGTGTGTATACACCTTACAGATCAAACCATTCCAGACCTGCAACGTTATCCAAGGGCTTTAATGTTTAATTCCTTTTGATTTGTTCCACAGTAACATCAAGTGTTTCTTCAGGCAATTCTATGGCATCTGAGGACCCTTGCTGGGAATCAAAATTTAGAAAGACTTTCAGAAAAACTAGAAAAGGAGAACTGTATTGGTTTTTAAGCTAGTCTTATCATGTCACTCTTTTTGGTGTGGGAGGGTCTGAGTCACAGAACCTATTAAGCATGTATCTGGCAGTCATAAAATTTAAGAGGAAAAATAAGGAAATGATTGAGGGAGGAGAAGCAGAGCCATTAGAACCCTTTGCCATTCCCACACCAAGGAAGAAATTCAGGCTTCATGCATTAGGAAAGAGTCACGCAGAGAGAGTCTGTTGTGCTCTTTGAGCTATGGTTCATGGCATGTTGTTGACTCTGATCCTGAAATCATGTTGTTGTTGAGTTGCTGTTAGCTTAATAATTGTATAGTGGCCCTTCCATTTTTTATGGGATGTGGGGTCATTTTGAGTATTAATTGTGAGCATGTTCTCCAAGTGGCATTATAGAACTTCTTGGCATTTCTGTTTGGGGTCTCTGGCCCAATCCTTTCCCTCTGTGCCAGTTAGTAGCTTGACATGTAGCACTTGTGCCTTCTGCTCCTTTTTCCCTCTTTGCTTAATTTGGCTGAAGGTTGTGGATATCAAGAAAGAGGCGTGGAGCTGTAAAAAGAGTGGAAGTTTGGACATCACTGAATACCCAGAATTATGCTCTATCACTCTCTTTCTTTTGGTCATTTTAAAATTTGACATTATTGCAAACTTCCAGAGGAGTCACAGGAATAATACATCCAGCTCTTTCATGATACTAATATTACCCTTTCTGACATTGACATTTTTTAAGTGTATAGGTCTACCACTATGCAGAATTCCTATTTTAAATTTGCCTGATGTTTCTCATGGTTCAATTTATGTTTTCTTTTCCTCCCCGCAACGTCCTTCCCTCCTTTTGCTTACTGGGTGTAAAACACTAATGAACTAAAGAGCTTATTTTTAAAAATTTTAAAATAGCACTTGACTGAGATGCAGATCACTCACATAACATAGATAGCTCAATGGTTTTTAGCATATTCACGAGTTGGGCAGCTATCAGTATAAATGATTTTAGGCAATTTTCATTGCTCCCCAAGGAAACCTCACAGCAGTCACACCTCATTTTCTTCCCTCTGTAAAGGCCTTGCCTACGATTGATCTACACTTTTGTCTCTGTAGCTTTGTCTATTCTGAAAATATCATATAAATGAAACTACAGGATATATGATCTCTGTGTCTGGCTTTCTCCCCTTAACATATTTTTGAGATTGATCCATGTTGTAACCTATATCAGTGCTTTTTTCCTATTTATAGATGAATAATATTTCAGTCTATGGCTAGATCACATTTCATTAACATACCTACTAACTGAGGAATATCTAGGCTATTTTTTATATTATTAACAATGCTTCTGTGAATATGGTGTACAAGTTTTTGTGTGAACCTCTGCTTTTATTTCTTTTTGGTATGTATCTGTCCATGATTATCCTTTGAAGTAGTGGATTAAACATTTTTGACCTGTTATAATCCCGTGAGGCCCAAGGATGGGAAAGTTGGAAGGAATAAGTTTTTATGAAGGTTGACATCAGTGGATCTTAGCAGTGCTATTTTAATGGGTACAACAAGTTTCTATTCAGCCCCTTGTGGCCAAATTTGCTGGAGAATAGTGACCCTTCTGGATCTGTGACTCTGGCCAGAAATAGGAGTTTTTGCCTGTGTTATAGGGTAATAATATCACTAAGCTTCTCTTCTGGAGGGTTAGCAACTTAAGTTTTCAGACCAAAAATTAGAGAAAAAGAAGGGCTGCAAGGATAGCCGACATTTTAACCCTAGTCATTCAAGGTCAGTGAGGACTCAGGACATAAGAAAACCTGTACTGTAACATCCTGAAACTCAGTTGTGTCCCAAATTTTCTGAACAAGGAGATTATGGGGCCACAAAGGAAAGTGATTGATGATGTAGAGTGTGCCTAAGGAGAGTCATCTAGAGAGAAAAATTTCTCTCAGGCTTTCACAGAGAGCAAATTGGTGAAGCAATGGCCATGACTCATCCACATGGCTGACACTGACAAAGAATCTACACACTGCAGTACAGGGTTTCAGGATAAATCCTGAGGGGATTTGACTGACTTTGGCAGATACGAAAGTTACATTTCTTGTTACATAGGTCTTGCTTTATGCTGTTCTTAACCATCCGGCAGAAAAGTATAAAAATGAGGTATAAAAAGTAAAGCCATATTAATATGCTGAGCTGTAAAAGGCTCAAGTAAACAACTTCTACCATTGCCAGTCCTATGGATAACCCACTACTATTATGGACTACTGGACTGTATTGGATTATTTTACTGAATTCACACACCTACAATATTTAAATGGCAATGGAATACCCATCTCTGACAAAACAAAACAAGAAAAGGGGATGCAAATGAAGGACTATTTTGTATCTGTATATTCAAAATAGTTAGGATAGATATACAGCTACTTTCTCTTAATTTAAAGAGAAGAAAGATTTGTACGAATAGTGTTTGGACAAGATATCTTGTTTGCATCTTGTACTATGAATAACAACTATGAAGACAACAATATGTAATATATTAATTATTGTAATTGTCTTACTGACCTGTTTTGAAGCTGTCTCATTGCTATTTGTTTCTCAATAAAATTAATAAAGAAAAGAAATAGTTTTTATTTTTGCCCTCTCCTGAAGGATGCTTATGAAACTTGACCCTCAAGTTTGCCTGGGGGACTGTCACCTGTATCTGTGGGGAACACAGTCCAGCTGTTCAGCTCACTTAGCTGCTGCCTCATCTGGAACTGTCTCTAGTAGATTTTTCCCCCAAACAATGGCCCAAGTTATAGGCTTGTGGTTGCCAGTCCCCTTTAATTGGGTCCTTCATTTTATAGTGTGTTATTTGCAAAATGTCTGGCTGTGATGGGAGGGCCATACTTTTTCCTAAACTCAACAGTTTAGTAAGGTGATTAATAGAATCCAGTGATTCATCTGTCTTATAAATAATGAGGTGTGTGTGTGTGTATGCGCGCGCGTGCGCACACGTGTGTGTGGTGATGGTATCATAGCACACTGAAAGGAAGTTACCTTTAAAGCAGAATACTGCATTGAATATTAGATTGGGCTGGAAAAAAATTCTACTACTTTCCATGTGAAGTCCCTTACCAAGGGCTTTAACTGCAAAAATGCCCAAAAGATCTTGTGGTCTGGGGTAGCACTACATGGCAACTGAGCTCTCTATCACTAATATTCAAGACCACATAGAACAATTGTCTCTGGCTTTGTTGAACCTACTTGAACTTGGTCTAAAATGTCCCTCTTGGGGACTGGTGAGATGGCTCAGTGGTCTAAAGCACCTACTTAGAACAAGCTAAGCTAAGCAAAGCACAGGGACCACGGTTCAATCCCCCAGCACCACATGCCAGCCAGCCAGCCACACACACACACACACACACACAATAAATAAATAAAAATTTTTAAAAAAATGTCCCTCTTAGCACCACTGGCAGCTTTAGGCTCGAACTTTCCTTTATGCATTTCTATCCTTTGTGTAACAGTGGTTCACATCATGGCAAAGACTAAACTTGAAAATCCCTCCCCTGTAATTCAAGCTCATTCATGATTTTGGGTGCAGTGGATAAAGATGAAGGCCATGGACTTATACCATCCAGGGGACAATTCTGGCTCTGTGTGACCCTAGACAAGTAACTTAACTTCATTAAGTGTAATTTTGTCACTTATAAAATGAGAATAAAAATAGTGCCTGCCTTGTATGGTGGTTGAAATGATTAAATAGTTTGACAGGTATAATACAGTAGAAAGATGCTTAATGCTTGGTTGTGTTTGTTGTTGTTATCGTTTCTATCTACTCATAGCTATTGGCCCAGCTCAGACAGCAACTCCTTTGTGAAACTGTGCCTGAATGTCTTCATGACTACTCTATGCATAGTACAACCCTAGTGTCTGGTATATAATAGATGCTCCGTAAGTATTTGTTGAATGACTACATGAACGGAGGCATTTTCCCTTTTAGAGGCAAGCCACAGTTCCTCTAAGCCTTCATCCCATGTGTTTCTACCTTCTTTTATGGAGTTTCCTATGCTGAATCTTTATTGAAGCTACATGAGCATTAAACTTAACACTTATCCAGATGGTTAGCTATTGAAGAGTAGCAACTGGGTCAATTCATTTGCATTTTCTGTGAGACCTAGAAAGGATAGCAATAAATATTTTGTAAACAAATAATCCAATTGAAAATTATGGTCTTAAACAATGAAATTATGGGAGTTTATACTGGATATGAATACAGGAGCGTATGTATATGGAGAAGGTATCCTTCCAACTATTTCACGTCATGCTGCTTTTTTCTTTTCCCAAAAGAAGTTGAAAGATGAGTTTCTTTTTTAGGAGGCATTTTTTTTCAAATTTTATTGATAAACAGATAGCAATGAGACAGTTTCAAATCAAATCGGAAGTACAGTTTCAACAAATAATACACTGCATATATTCTTCTTAGTGGTTAATTGCTGTACAAGATGCGGACTTGAGATCCTACTTACAAACACCATTAGAACAAATCATTCTATTCATTAAGAGAATGCAAGTATATATCTATCCTAACCACTTTGAATACACAGATACAAAATGGACATTCATCGGTGTACCTCATTTTTTTCTAAGTTCCGTTATTGAATGTTATAGGTGTGTAAACTCAGGAAAATATTCTAAAAGAGTCCAGTAGCCCATAATAGCATTGGGTCTTCTGTTTAACTGGCAATGTCAGAAATTATTGACCTGAGTCCCCCACAGTTCAACATAACAACATGGCTTTACTTCCAATATTTCGTCTTCATACTTTTCTACTGGATGGTTAAGCATGTTGATTATAAATATTTACCTTTTTAATTTTTTAAAAACTGCATATAATTTCTAATGTCTTATCTTTCATCTTTCAATTCTCTTCTTAGAGGAAGATACAAATGACAAATAAATGTACAAAAATGTTCAACATCATTGTTCATTCGAGAAATACAAATTAAAACAGAGATTCCCTTCAAAAAAAAGTTGAAGAGGTAAATGACAGTAGGAGCCAGTCTTGTAATAAATAAAAATGCGAGTTCAGTTCAAAGAACAGATTGGCATTAAATTTTTATTGGAGTTTAACAATTTCAGAAAATATATAGGTTTCATTCTTCTTTGAAGTCCTTCAAATGTAGTTTTTGCTTTTGTAAAAAAGAAATAAGCAGACATGAAAAACTCCTTTGGTTCTTTCTGAAAAGTAACATTATTTGCTTTGGTTCTGGAAAGGACTAGAAACTTGTCCTGGTTACTGAGCTTCTTTGGTTCATCCTGGGAATGAGGTGGTAGGTCTGGGGCAGGAGCAGGCCTGTCTCTGGTAAGGGCTGGCTGTCAGGGAGCAGGTTAAGTAATTTGGGTAGCAGAACATTATGTGAGAGTGGGGTCTTGGTCCTCATGTGTGTCAAGCCCCTTTGTGGATACCCAGAGGAAAGGCAACAAGTCAAAAAGAAGTTAGGACCAACTGGCACCAGAAGAGAACTCCCTTCTTTATTTGGGATCAATTGATACTTGACTGACCTGGGAAGTAGGAAAGTGAGAATGAAGCTACTTGCACACACTCTGAAATAGAAATCCCATGCCTCCTTACAGAACTATGGAGTAGGTCAGGGTGACTTTTTCTCACTTTGACTTTTGAATTTATAGATTACATATACCCTGAAGTTTTGGGAGATTGGTACAATTTTAAAAGTACATATTTCCATGGGGAGTTAACTGCTGTAACACCCTAATTTTCAGTAGCTTAACTCAATAAGTGTTTCTGTCTCATTTGCACCACAGTCCGTGTGAGTTAGCAGGGGAATATTCTCTGTATGATCATTTAAGGACCTGGGCTTTTTCTATTTTGTGACTCCACATTTTATCAGGGCCTTGGACACAAGCTCTACTGGATCTTTGAATCCAGCCAGTACTCCAAGGATGGCAGTAAGTTGAGCGTTGGGGGAACGTGAGGGAATTTTGCATGGGCCAGGCTTACACCTAACCATGGGGAGGCTGGGAAATGTGACCTATCAGTGTGCCCAGAGGAAAGGCAAATGTTTGGCAAAAAATTAGTCAATCTCTGCCACAACAACAACAAGAAAAAGTAACTTAGAAAGTTCTTTTCTCAGTTGCCATAAGGAGGAACAGGGTATTTTACTGTGGTCTGGAAAATGCTCACTTAGAATTGCTGCCAGTATGTCTCAGGAAAGGGAACAGCACTAAATATGCTGTGGCAATTATTTACTCAAACAATTGTACCCACCCTTAGTCAGGCATTAGGTTGGACATGGGGACTGATGAAGGCAAGCAGTTCCAGAAAGAGTCCTTGTCCCCTTGGAACTGAGTGAGCATATTCCATATACTATGGGAACCATGTGAGGGTGAGTAAAGATACCAGGGGAGCTCATGAAAGGCCCAGGTCAATCTGAGAGAGTCAGAGAAGCTTCCAGATAAAAGTACCATCTATGCTGAGACCCAAAAGGAGACTTCTGAAGAACTGGCCAGTGAAGTGCAGGGAAGTTGGAAAGTGTGTGCCTGGCAGAGGGCCTGGCTCAATGGTTCTCAGCTTTGACTGCACTTTGAAGCAACCTAGGGTGAATTTGGCCAATTAATGTAGACTCTTGGGTGGCATGAGGGGCAGCAGAGCAGACATGGGCATTAGTGTTGTGTAATGTTTAGAAGAAGCTTCCCAGGTGATTCTGATGTGCAGCGAGGGTTAAGAGTCATTAGACTCAAAGGTTCCAAGAAATGCCCGGAGGAGGAGAGCACTCACTGGAGTGTGTGAGGGACTGGAGGCAATCAGAAGCACCATGGAGGAGGGGATTCCACAGTGATCTTGAGGGGGAAAGGCAGAGGGCAGAAACTCCCAGGTGTAGAGAAGCCATATCCCAAGTTGTTTCTTCTGCGGTTGGAGAGGCATTATTTCTCTCCAGCACTCTCAGCCTGCTAGGGCTTCTGCAGCAAAATCACTCCTCCCACAAGGCCTACTTATCTCCCCACCTACCTTTGGTGACTTGAGGGAAGGCAGGACAAGACCAAGGATGAGGTGTGTAAAAACCTGTCTTTTACTCTGGTTTCCTGCACACAGGCCCTGTTTAAGACTGGCTTCTGTCTACCTTTCACCTAGGTTGAGCTAGTTGCACCATCAGAATTGTTATCCTGTGGTTCAGCAAGCTAGTTAGCTAAGTTAGAACCACTCAACTGAGAACTGTAACTACTCTTGCTTTGTGTATCATGGTCAACACGTGTGAAAGTGCCAAGATGGAAGACGTACCTGAGAGTGGACTTGCTGGGTGGAAGGTGATGCATATCTTTGGTTTTGTGAGAGATTGCCAAATTTCTCTTCAAGGTCACACTTTTATGAGATGTTACATAGAACAATCCAAGAAAAAATGACAGGTGGAAGGTAGACATTGAGTAAAAAAAGAGAGAGTTTGAAGTTTCTACCTTCTTCATTCCTTTTCCATGCTTCTTAGTCAGCACTGGATTTTCTTGACCTTGTAAGTTTGCTTTTAATCTTAAGAAAGAAAACAACATGTAGAAGGAAATTCCTTGTCTTCCTGCCTCTCTGTTTACCTTTGTTCAGGAAGGGATGACCTGGAAGGAGGTAATAAATAAGCAGCCCCTTTCCCTTTTGTAATCCATTAATAACCAGTCTGAGGAGAGCTGGGTCTAACCTTTGCTCTTTAGCTGCTGTGGGCAGATTTTCATAGTTGGCAAAGCTTTGCCTAGATCAAAGTTAATGGGGTCATCATTATTTGTTTAGGAAAGAAGCAGGGATTTGAAGAGCCCAAGGAACTATGCCCCCTAGAGAACCCCTCCGGAGGGCTGGGTCAGTTCCTGTTCTGGTCCTGAGCTCCCTCCTCCAAGACCAGACCCTCAGTGATAATGCTGTAGATACTTTCTGCTGTAAACTGTTTGCTGTTTGATTTGCATCCTACTTTCTTGGGAATGTGGATTCTCTTCTGATCTGCACTGCATTAGCAAGACATGGTGATGTACAGGGGCAGGCCTTGGAGGGGTGTAGTGCTTGGCCTGGCCCTTCCTCTGTGCTCAGCTTCTACCACTGTTGATCTTAACTGGTCCTTGTAATACCCCTTTCTATAGATAAGAGAATGGGGCTCAGAGAGTGAGGCAGCTTCCCTGGGTCTATCACCAAATAGGCTGTAATGCCTAATCTTTGTAGAGCACTTTATGCATGACAGGGATTGTTCTCAGTATCTTACAGAAAGATCTCTTTGAATCATCACAACCCAATGAGAATATGTCCTACTGTCACCTGCACTTTATAGATGAGACTGTAGAAGATGGGAATGTTCACTGAATTACAGCATGAGTGGTCACCTAGCTTTTTAAAAATCTTATTTATTTATTTATTTATTTATTCTTTTATTTATTTGGTACAGAGTCTTGCTACATACCTCAGACTCATAGTGATCCTCCTGTCTCAGCGTCCCAAGTGCTGGGATTATAGGCATGTGCCACCGTGCTTGGTTTTAATGGCTGACTCAGCGTGCCCAAAGTTCTGGGGCCAGCACGGTATGTGATACCTGGGTTGGAATTCAAGTCCATGTGCTTGCCAGGCAGGTGCTTAGACTACTGAACTATCTCCCCAGCCCCATCACCTACCTTTCTGACACTTGATATTTTCCATCTGTTAGTGGGAATAATCAACCACTTGGCTGTTTTATATCATAAATACATGAACATCTTCCTTTCTACCTCTCTTCCTTCCTTCCTCCCACCTTCCTTCCCTCCCTTCCTCTTGCTAGCACTTACTAGTAGGTGTGTGAGATGGCTTCTGCCACATGGGAACTTGAGACAAGCATATACAGCACAGTGTAAACAGCATGGTCACAAGATAGGGACCATATGCAGCTAAGTGTCAAAACAAATGGATAGAACTGACATTTGAAGAAAGTGTTGTAGATTTGATCAGTGGATCCCAACTCACTGAAGCCAATAACTTCCTACCATGAATGTTCATTTGTGTTATTTGGAGGTGGTAGACCACTTGCCTAGAGTGCCCGAAGCTCCTGGGTTCAATCCCAGCACTGCAAAAAGGAAAGAATCATGTGTAGGACTTATTAGAATATGTAGATTGCTGGACTGCCTTCTGTCCAAGTTTCTCATTCAGTAAGCATGGTATGAGGCGTGTGAATTTACATTACTAACAAGGCAAGGTAGGCCAACTGTCATAACAAATAGATGCTCAATTTTAGTGATGTAACAGGTTTTATTCCTTGCAATTGTTAGTCCAATGTGAGTTGCTTGTGGAATACTCTGTTCCATGCAGCTATTATGGGGCCCAAGCTTCTTCTATCATATTTCTGCCACCCTCTGGACCTTTGAGTGCCCTACTGGGACATTAGAATCTAACCAATAGATGAGAGGAGAGAGAGAGAGTATGGAGGACTATGCAAAAGGTTATATGGGTCAAGCCTAAAGGAGAAATACATCATTGATGGCCATTTGCCATTGGCCAGAACTTAGGTACGCAGCTATAATTAGTTACAGGACAATCTGGAAATGTGTCTCAGCTATATGCCTGGGGAGAAAAGGAAGCAGTTAATATATGACAGTGTTGCCACAACCTGTTTAAGGATTCACATAGAACATGGTTCAACTGAAGAACATTCATCTTGAGAGAATAAAGGACTGTTTAAAACTCTTTCAAGGTTGCTACATACAATTCAGGTCATTATTTAGCATTGTGATAGGGTAGCTGTAAAGCTTGTGTATGTGTGTGTGGGCGGGGGGCATCACCAGCATTAGGTTAGATGCTTTTCATTCAAAAGTAGGAGAGTTGACTCTAAATTTACATAGATTCTCATTACCTGGCCTCTTTAGTCTATAAAAATTGGAATACAAAGCAGAAAAATCACTAGCCTAGTGCCAAGTACATGAAAACAGACAGTAGTCATTTCTGTGTTCTCTACACTCATGTGGACAGACATAGCTGAGCTGTTGTGGCACAAGGAGCTGCTTCATGTAGACAGTATGGACTTCAGATTCTAAAGGAGACAGGCACAGTTCTAATGCCACACGTCCAGGAGCACAGCCCCAGTTGGACAGCTGTGCTAAAGCCTCCAGCATTATGCCCCAGATATGCCACTGAAAATCAAGCCAAGTCAGCAAGGCCAGAGGGAGTGCATTGTCGAAAGACAAGGTCCATTGAGTACCTGGTATATGATAAGGATTTGTGACGTCCCCAAGCCACCTGTGGAATTCCACCATTTCTCCCTCTTAGCATCATCCTGCCAGGCTACTATGGAGGGAGGTCCTTTAAACATATAAAACCAGTTTAATCTTAGCTTTGCTCTTAGAATGGCCACCCTGTGTCTTCCAGAGCCCCATCATCTTCCCATTGCTTAAGTGTCCATTAAAAGTCCCAGGGCCCTGAACTCTCCATAGCTACCAAGGCAATCTGAGGGAGGAGGTGGGGAGGAATTCTCTGATATCTTTCTCAAGGCCATGCTCAAATATTTGCCCAGTGGCCCCAAAGAGTGAATCCAGCATCAGAGCTGAGAGCTTTCTGGGCTCCATGATAGCAGTAGCAGTGTTCTTTTCCAGCCCGGCACAAATTTGCTTCATTCTGCCTTATTTGCTTCTCTCTTGTCCAGGCCTTTAAAAGCCTCTCCCTCTCCCTCATTCAAATGGTGCAATTGTGGGTGATTGAAACCACATTTTTATATGTGTCAAAATCAGTTCAGCCCTTAGAAAGAAATCATAATATAAATTGGATCATATATCCTAAGTGGATGCCACCAGCTAATTCGTTTGTTAGACCATTCAGCTACACGGGATTAAGCGAGTGTTTATGCTTAAGCAGTTACATGTGGGTCTCATTAATGCACACACTCTGCTATGGCTTGTGCCTAATATCTTGTCAAATAAGGGAGTGTATAGAAGACCCTTGAAAACCACCAAACTGCAGGGAGCCATTACTTTCCAAGCAGAATCAGTCTGTCTAGTGTTACTGGGTTTGGGGGGCCAGGGCCTGAGGGGCTGAGGGGTGGGCTGGCTAGCTTTCTATGACTTGACCTTCTAGAAATTTGATGTCTGGCACTTCCATTGGTTTTTCTCTAAAACACAGGAGGGCATGAACATCTGCTTTAGTACAAAGGACCAGGTTCGAATCCCATTGTGTGTAAGGGACATAAGAGGCTAGAAGAGGCTAGAAAAAAAAAAGCTACTTTGCAATGTCCCTGCCTCATCAAAATTCACAAGCATTATGGTCCTTGCATGGCCAAACAGGGGCTGATTATCCCTTCATCAGGGCTTCAGACATGCTAATCACATGCTCTACTATGAGCTATACCTCTTGTCCCCAAGCTGGAGGGTTCACACCCCTAGACATTCAGAAGGAATTGGTATAAAGTGTAAGTAGATATCACATCAGGATTTTTAAAACTCAGGTAACTCTAATTTGCAGCCAAGGAGGGAAAGCACAAATCTTTCTGTGCTTCAACTCACCCATTCTCCATTTTTAATAAAGATTATAATGCCTGGTTTACAGGTGATTCAAAGGATTTGAGGATGCAACACTGGAAATCAGCCAGCACAGCTCAGGCACCCGGAAGTCTCTCTTCACCTATATTCATCACACTTCTCTCTGTCTTTGAGGTCCCATCTCCTAGCTCCTGAAGTGTTTCCTAGATGCCAAGTGTGAGCTGGGTGGAAATGGCCCTGAGAAGGACTGGGGAATCCTTATGTATTATTTTAATCTAGAACTGTCTTTTTGGCTGTCATGTTTTGCAGCATTACACCAAGAGCACCATTTATTTATTTTTTTTTCATTTCCTATTCTGTATTCCTTTTTTTTTTATGGTTCTACTACCAAGAGGAGCCTATGTGTGGGAAAGAATGAGTTGGGCAATGCTTCCATCCTTCCGGTGCTGGGATCCAGACTTATGCCGTATATCTGAAATTTCAGCTGTACATTATTGGCTGATCAAGTATATTAGAGCCCCAAAGGAACCCCAAGAGTTTCATTTGGTCATCAGATTATCTTTTATAATAGAGAAGGTAAGCTGTTTTGAAATAGGACTCCTAGGCTAGGCAGCCCACATGAGATGGCAGAGACTCATTTCTCCCATTGGCTCTGCTAAGTAAGCCTGGAAATAGTGCAAAAGGCGAGATAATGCTAATTGTATCCACTTACCCGAGGGCAACCTTAGTCCTAACTTCAGAAATCACGGTGTTATTTTTGCCTCTGTTTTTACTTTAGGGAAATAGAATCATTCAGTTTTTCTTCTTTTGGGTCTGGTTTCTTCTGTTCGGTATTATATTTTTGAGATACATCTATGTTGCCAATTGTCCTAGAAATGGATTTTGACTAAACATTGATCTTAGACTCTTGGCAGAATGAGAACTTGAGTAGAACAAGGTTTTTTTTAAACTAGGTTTTAGAACACTTTAAACTGTTTTCCTTAGCATTAAAATGTAAGTCCTATTAAATGAACATTTAAAATAAATAGAGATGTCAGACAATAAGTAAGCTCTGAACTTGTCATCCAGAGAAAATCACACTTAATATTTTGGTGTATAGCCTTCAGTTTTTCTGTACATGTTTTAATAAAATAGATTGATAGTCTATATATTGTTTTCTAAATTGATGTTTTTATACTGATTAGAGGAATAATAGTTCTGTGTCACACAAAATTCTCCTGTATTCCTTTAAGTAATTGATTTCTTTTTTTAACAACAAAATTACTGTTAAATGATTTTTTTAAATATTTTTCTGGTGCTAGGGACTGCACCCAGGGTCTTCACACTGAGCTACATTCCCTGCTGCCTTTTATTTTGAGTCAAGTTTTTAGGCTCCCATGGTTTCCCAGGCTGGGCTCGAACTTGTGATTATCTTGCCTCAGATCCCAGAGTTCTGGGATTAAGTTTGCCTAGCACCATTCTTAAGGTTACCATATTTTAAACTTCCTTATTTTTGTATGAGATTTATGAGCTACTTCAAACAGCTTTTATCATCAAAAAGGTGCAATCAATAAGTAACTGTGCCAACTCTTCTGAAGGAGTTCAGGCTTTCACTTTGGTCTTCACAGTGCATCTGATTACCTCTAGCTGGTAGGTGGCAGCTGGGGTCCCCGCTGGATGGCAAGAAGCTGAGTGGGGCTATTTATCAAGATGGGAAGGCCTCTGTGCATTTCTCAAATAAAGATCAGCATTAGTTGTCTCCTGTTTGGCCTCTGATTGTTTTCAGTAAGCACTCAGGAGCTATGGCTTTCACTGAGTCATCTTTTTTTTTTTGTGGTACCAGGGTTTGAACTAAGGACCTTACAGTTGCCAGGCAAGCACTTATTCTACTGAGCTATCTCCCCAGCCCTGAGTTGTCTTTCAGCTGAGATCATTTTCTCTTTTCCAGACAAATGTCAAACTGTATCTACTAGGCATTAGGGCCACAATATTCTAATTCTGAAAGTACATATTTTTAATTTTATGAAATAATTCAATTCTGTTAACTATATATTCTGTGGGCATTGGTTAATTTCTTTTCTTTTTTTGCCCCAAAGGATTAAATGATAATCAGATTCCATATTCAATGATCTCACTGAGGGCTGAAGATTCAGGTGGACACTGTAGTTTATAGTGGTGTTACCATTAGAGTGATTGCAAGCCACAGAACTTCCTTGGAGAACTTTAAAGGACTTTGAGCCAATAAGTTCACTAATTATTTTAAATGTATTTACTACAGTGTCTACATGGTCTCACTATGTAGATCAGACTTGTAGTGATCTTCCTCTTTTCAGCCTCCCAAATGCTGGTGCTCCACCATGCCCAGTCCCAACCAGTCTCAACATGCACGGGGGGCAGGGCTGGCACTATATGCCAGGAATCGAGCCCCCCGTCGCTGGTGCTTTAGTCAGCTGAGCTATCTGGCAGGTCCAATAAGCTCAGTAATGATGAGGAAAAGGACGTAAAGTTTCATTATGTTAGTATACATGCAGGGGTTGAAGTCCAAGTAGTTTTGGCTAATATCAATGTTTGCTGGCTAGCACTTTGAGGACAATTAGACACAGTCTTAGCAAGATCTTTTTTCTTTTTTTTTTTTGCGGAACCGGGGATTGAACTCAGGCCCTTGCACTTGCCAAGGAAGCGCTTATTCCACTGAGCCATCTCCCCAGCCTCAAGATCTTGAGTTAACCATCAAATTTGGACTTTGACTATATGCATGAAGAAAAAGAGAGAGAAAGAAGGAAAGAGAAAAGTAGGGGATGGAGAGAGGGAGAAGAAAATCAAGAATTGTGTGGTCCTTTATTAAACATAGAACAACAGATAAATCTGAAAGTCTTTGACGTCCTTGCTTATATGTGCCCTAAAGAAAACTTTTCTGATTACATACAAGAAGTTCTTGGACATCCTAGAATTTCAAAGTCCTTTTAATTTCATCTCTGTTCCATTCCCCCAAATCCCACCCCCATTGTTGAATTGATTTTTTTTAAATCCTATGAGTAGCTTTCATTTTATTTATTTATTTATTTTTTGGTGGAACTGGGGATTGAACTCAGGCCCTCATGCTTGCCAGGCAAGCGCTTATTTTACTGAGCTATCTCCCCGGCCCCTGTTGAATTGATTTTTAAGACTGGATTTTGAACTGCTTCCTTCTAACACTTTAATGCAGTAGAGCAGTATGTCTTCATCCTATAGAAACCTTCTGAATGAGATGCCAAAGAGTAAGCAAGATGTTAGAGCATATTTTGAATTATTCTATAAACCACTTATACTACAGTAGCAAAATTTGGTACTTATGATCCCAGCATCTCTGAAAATTTTTATTGCTGTCCAGAAAAAGAAAATCTTTAGAGTTGTCAGACCTATTCTTTTTAGAGGTAAAGATCCCATGAAACTTCCTGATGCTACTTTCTTATCTTTCTCCAGCCCTGGGTCTTTAGGACACAGATGTCATGTGATTACAAAGCATTTCTTTTTCGTATTTATTTATTTATTTGATACAAGTTCTCGCTATGCAGCTCAGACTCATAGTGATCCTCCTGTCTCAGTCTCTCCAGTGCTGGGATTACAGACATGCACCACTATGCCTGGATTCCATGGCCAGCATGGCATGCAGTATCTGAGATTGAACCTGGATCCTTGCACTTGCCAGGCAGGCACTAAGACCATTGAGCTGTCTCTTCTTCCATGGGCAGCATTTCTAAGATGATAATCTGGGTGACTTGATTTTATATGCAGTGTTTGTTCTCAGGAGAATCACAGTGATACAACTCTCTTTCTTCTTTCATGGATGCCCTAGTGTGGTTTGGGGCTCATGAGTCAAGTGTTCCACTGATATTTTATGGTCATTTTGTGAATTGCAGCTCACTCAATGTTATTTCAGAATATATGACCTCAGAATGCACACAGGGGTGAGATGTTTGTATTTCCTTGATTTAGTCGTGGCACATATGTTCCTTATGAATGAGGTTACTCTCCCTCTTTCTCATTCCCTTTTATTTGCTCTTTTGTCCCTGTTTTCTAATGGGTAGGAACTTTCAAGGAAGGTTAAGAGAAGAATGAAGACAAAGGTATATATATATATTCCATGCACAAATATACCCAATAATATATACGTGTGTACTTTTGTGTTTGCACATTTTTATGCACCCAATTGTGTGTGCACATTATCTATACTGCACCCTCCTGATGACCTTGAAGGCATGAACAACATTGCCTATAATAATAGTAGCTAATCTTTCTGAAATACTGTGTTATAGGCACCATGCTAAGCATTTGATACTTTTAACATTTAGCGAAGTAGGTGCTGCTGTGATCCCCATTTCTCAAATGAGAAAACTGAGGCATGGAGAAATGAGGAAGGTTTTCATGAGGTCACCTGGCCAGTGAGTGTCAAAGTTAGGCTTCCAACCCAAGCTGGCTGTCTAGAGCTCTTAACTTGCACTTTCAACCAAATGGGATATCCTTATAGGAAGCAGGATCTCCTTGTTTTGCTTCAGATCAAGAAATGATGCAGCACATTGCTGAATGGTTGTGGGCCTGATGTCCTACAGAACAGTACAAGAAGTGGATTTTGTATGTTTGGAAAGCTATAGCAGCCATGTTCATACATTATTGTCACAGGACCTCAGTGTAGCATGTTGGTGCATTTGGAAGTCTCTCATCCTCTCTAGGGATTCTTTTCTGGTGTCAGTTCTTGGTATCAGGTTCGTACAATAAACCTAATAAAGCAAAAAGATCTAGTGTCCTTCATCACTTCCTGTTCTTCATTTTTCCTATGTCTCTGCTATAATAGGCTCAAAGATTCAGGAAAGAAAAAGGAGGCATATCAGTTATATCAAGTTCAAATCCAGACAAAGGTCATCTATGAATATATAAGCCAGACATTGGTTTTCTGGGGAGCAGGTACGCTTGGGAAGTACCTAAGGGAGTCTGCTGGAGAGCTGAAAGCATTTCACACTTTACTTGAGTAGTGTTAATCTTGATATCTCTGAGCTGTACACTTAAGATTTATACATTTTAGTACATATACATGATATCTCAATGAAATAAAATCAGTAAAAATGGAGGCATCTAAATTGACCTGTCCTAATATTATTGAAGCTGCCCCAGGGATACCAATGAAGAGGAATAGACCTCTCTGAGTCAGATTTAACAGAAAAATATGAGTTGGAGACTTAAAGAATGTTTTGGCTTGAATCTAAATGCCCCCTCCCAAAGCCTCATGCAGTTGTGGGTGGAACATTTTTGGAGGTGGCTGGATCTAGGGTTTGTGATGCTGGGATCAAGGATGTGATGTTAGGGTTGATGTTGAGTCGAGGTGTGATGCTAGGATGAAGGCTGTCCCACCCTAGATGTGAGTGCTACCTGGCCTGCCTTGGGTAAGTTATAAGGCATGGAAAGAGAGCTGCTGTGGTTGCTTGTTACTTAACTGCTTTGCTTCTTTGCTGATTTCCTGTCTTCTCACACCATGAACTACTTCTCCTCTGCCCCTCCACCATGCCATACTGCTTTGGAGCCAGTCAGTTATGAACTGAGCCCTTTATGAACTGTGAGCTAAATTAGCCTTTCCTTTAGCTTTGGGTGTTGGGTATTTTGTCTCAGCGATAAGAAAAAGTAACTAAAACAGAAATATTTTTTAATCTGTAAGGATCAGAAGTTATTTCCTGAAAGATATAATTGCTTCTATTTGGCAGCTGTTAATTTTATCACTTTTAATTTCTATTTTATTTTCATGATTTGTAATTTGGCTTCTAATACCTATGAGCATTTGTGTGCTTGATTTGCCTTCATTTGATCCTGGCTTTGCCTTTTAAAGCCATTGCTACTGCTACTTCTCCCAAGTTCAGAGCAATTTGCAAATGTTTGAACAGAGAAACAAAGACAAGAACTGGGAGACATGGTCTGGTTTGTTGCAAATGGTTTTTCCTGCCAAACTTCAGGGAATGGTATTTGGGCCAGCTTTGCTTTCCTAATTGGAACCATAGCTCCTTGGATTGCCTTTAGACTGCAAACTTCAGGGTCTGCCACCTTGAAGAAACTATTTCATACTAGGACACTATCTCTGGCATTCTTACTTTTGTTCTTCTGTCAGGAAGGGCAACAGAATTCCCCAGTCGATTTAGATAGCTTTGAAAGGGAAGTAGCAACCTCTAATCCTTATAGGTAATAATAATATCATTTAATATTTATTTGGGGCATTCTCGGCATTTTAAATGCATTAGTTCATTTAATCCTCATAAGCTGTGGAAGTTGGTATTGCTATTGCCCTTGATAGATAAAGAAGTTGCCTGGCACAGAGATTCAATCAGTTGGCCAAGGTCACAAAGCTGGTAAGTGGCAAATCCAGCATTTGAACACAGTCTGATTCTAGAGTCTGAGCTCTTACCTAATGTCTAAATAAGACTGATTGTCAAGTTAATCAATCTCCTCAAATTCATCAGATTGAATTACTGTATTCCACAACCATTACCTTGCTGATTGTGTGCAGTTAAGATATTTTTATATATGAAGGGAAAATCCAAGCCTTTGAGGAATGCCTGTTATGCATCAGTTACAGTGCTAACTTACTTCATGTAATTGCTGCATTTAATCTTTGTGATAATTCTGTGAATTTAGCATCATCAGCCCCATTTAAAAGACAGGGAAACTGAAGCTTGGTTTAGCAACTTCCCTAGATCTCTATAAGTGGTGGTGTCAGAATTTTTGGATCTAGGCAATCTGATTCAGTTTTAATGGCAGTTTTCCCCCCAAATGACCCAGCACATAATAGTATGCATCTCATTCTTTGTTTTGTTTGAGATAGTTCTGGCTGTTTTATATTCTCATACTAGTTAAATTCTTATGAAAATATAATGTGACCCCTGATAGGTCACAGTAAATGTTCAATGAAATTAATAACTTTAAACATTTGGTACATGGAAAGATTTAATTTTAATGTTCCCTTATGAGGTTTGGTATCTGCTTCATTATTTTCCTCTTAACAGCTATCACTAGATCATTACACTTGCATCATTAAATTTCTATTTTATGTCCTCATGGCTTCCTGTAGAAATGTTATTTCTTGATTGATTCAACAAATATTTGTTAAGAATATGCAGGAGACATTTACTGTGACAAATACTGTGGGACTTCAAGAGAGATCAACAATGTTCTTTTAGAGTCCTTGTTCTCAACAAACTTAAGGAAGGTCTAACTTGAGGTAGAGCTGCATAAGTAGGTGACTACAATGGCCACATTCCTGTGTTGATAGACGTAGATGAGAGTGCCTTTGATGAACATTGTTGAGACACTTGACCTAAGTGGAGACTTGATAAGTAGGGAAGCTTTTTGTGGTGACAGGAAGTGGAGGCATGACAGGAAGTGAAGGCTTTATGGAGAGGGGAAGTGAAGGACACACCCAAACTGAGGCCACCTCAGGATCCCTGCAGTAAATGTCATAGTCTCCAGTGGAGAGCTCCATCATTAGTGAGACTTATCCTCTGTCTAGTTTTTCCCTTTTATGACCCTGAGTCAAGATCTGAACTTTTCCTGTGTTTTTGTCAGCTTTGATTTTCACCTATAACTGCCTCCTTCTTATAATGCATGGCAATTCAGAAGAGGAGGGGACAATTTGCTCATGATTAATTATTATTATTGTTAAAATTAAACCACATCATTGGGGCATTACTAGCCAATCCTTAGGCTATTTTCAAATCTGGTACTCTTAGTTTAATCAACAACAGCATGGGAAGAGATAGGAACATATGGTACAAAAAATGACTGCCAAAGTAACAGTCCTACGGATCTTTCCTGGGCTACTGTAGGTTGGACTGTTTATCCACAGGTGTGTCATGACAGGCCTGATAACTGGCTTAGAAAGTTATTTTAATACCCCCCAAAATAATATAATGTATAACAAATGGTAAAGCTGGAAAAATCCACACACCTGTGTCTTTCATTTTCCCAGGGTAGGTCCTTAGATGTCCTTGTTTGTTCTCCTGTATCTCATCATGCTCTAAGGCCATGCCCTAGAGCATCATCCTTCCTTCATTGTCATGATACCAGAGTGTTATTTCAGTATTTAGGAACAGTCTTTTTCTCCTTTTCAACAATAATTGATTCACATACCTGCTCATTGGAATGGACAGCTCATTGACTTCCTTCTGAGAAATCCATCTGCATAGCTCTTGCTTGCAACAAGGGTCAGTCCTCACCTGGAACCCACCCACTCCCACCAGAACGAATAGAATTCATGAGATCCAGGAGAAAATGACATCTGTACTTTTACAAACCTTGACTAATGTTTTATATTTCCTTCAAGTACAAGAAAAAACACAAATCACTACAGTATTAACTATACTTGTGGCTTAGTCTCTAGTAGAAATCATAAACATTTCTGTATAATGTTACAATTCCTATGAGAACTATAGATATATTCATTAATACTTCAAAGTCATGGTGGTTAAGATTCACCACAAGTGCACGATTTTGTTGTTTAATGTGGTGGTACACAAGCACATGTATCTGTAACAAATTTTCTGTTTAATACTTAGATAACTGCATTTTGGTACAATTGATTTGCTTGTTAATCTTAGGTATTTTATTTTATGCATTTTTAAAGAGCCATTCTGAGAGTGGGCTGAAAACCTTTATCATCCTTCTAAAGGGATCGCTGCAGACTAAGAGTTAGGAACACTTAGTAATAATTTGATACACTATCATGAAGATTGCTGCACACTTGAGCCACCAATTCATTGGTGCTTCTACTGGTATGTATTAGTCTGGAAGAGGCATGAAATTGAAATCTTAGAATGGTCCTGGGAAGGTGATTCAGGTGATTTGTAATCAAAGGACAAAAGTAGGCAAGGACTAGGACAATAATTTAAAGAAGATGGTGTCAGGAGGCCTTTAATGAAAGCCATTCTGATGCATGTATCCCATATGTTCATGAACATGCTCCATAAAGTGCATATCTTCTTGTCTGGTATTTGATGGCCCCACATGCTTTGGATTATAGAATGATGTGAGACCTTAGTATGATGTCTTCCTTTTCTGGCTTAAAAGGAAGGGCAAAGAATGGGCAAATTTGGTGTTGGAGTCTTTAGATCCTGTTGATTTATAGGCCAGTTGATATCACTGGGACTCATATAGGCTGAGTTAATCAGTCCTTCCTTATTAGAGACCTGTATGGATAGGATGAAGAAATAAACTCAGGGCAGAAGGGACTGCAGAGAATGTGGATTGGAATAAAGTTGTGAATTTCTCATAGAGATCACTTTGTAAGCATCCCCAGCCACTACCAATCCCAGACAGACATGCATGCATGCTATGCTATCTGTGAGGCTCTGCCGGTACCTGCATCAGGAATACTGCTTCCTTTTCTATCCTGATCACAAGGGATTCATGTGTATGTTCTGTTTGGTGGTGACTTTACAAACTCAATTCAGCAGCTGAATATTGACTAGAGGCTTTCTGGGTGAAAAGACTTGTAAGGAGACTGAAGTTCAGCCTTCTACAGTTCAAGAGTCCACTGTAGACCTTGAGAGAGCCATATTGCCTCTGTCCACTTGGAAGATCCCTCATTTGTTAAATGAGTTCAATAGTAAGTTACTGGTTCAGAATTCCCATGAGCATCAAAGAGTATGAAAACATTTGCAGAAGAGCAGAACCCCATGAGAGCACAGGAGATTCCCATAAGGTACCTGTGGGCTTCACTGTAAGAGTTTCATGGGTGTTTTATCTTGTGCTTCTGTTGTGTGTTTATTGAAGAGAAGTATCTGAAGGGCCAAAGTCTATTTCTGTGCCTTGAATACCTCTAATGATTATCTATCAAGTTGTAATGAAAGAGTTTAATTTTATATTCAATCAGAATAGAGACCCTGCTGCTTTCTACCCTTTACCAGCTTGAGCTACAACCCTGACGATGAGGGATATGGGCAGATTTCCCTCTGTTGATTTATGTTTCCTTCTCCCTTTCCTTCTCCTTCTACCTCTCCTTTCAATCACCTTCACCGTCACCACCATCATCACTGTGTTTTTCATACTTTATCCCTATATGGGAGAAATGTGTGAAATGGCTTATATCTATGGTCTCATTTAGCTCTCGTAGTCATATTCAAATACATTTAGGTGACTGAGCCTCAGAGAAACCCAGTGATTTATCTGGTTAAATAATGGAACTCGAAATCATGCAGGTCTACTCAAACCCAAAGACCATGCCCACAGTCAATGAGCTATATATGCTATCTTTAGCACTTGATAAATGTGTCATAAATACATGTACAAATGGATAAAAGTATAAATACATAGCGTGAAAAAGTAAGACTAGAGGGGGGCTGGGGAGATTGTTTAGTAGAATAAGCACTTCCCTGGCAAGTGCAAGGGTCTGAGTTCAATCCCTGGTTCCGCAAAAAAAAAAAGAAAAAAAAAAGAAAGAAAGAAAAGAAAAGAAAAAGTAAGACTAGAGTTTATGGTGGTGGCTTTTCTTTCATTGTTTCTTTATTTTGTGGCTTGTATTTACATAAACCTCCAAAGCTTCATGTGGTCATAGTTATGGCTTCTTCTGAGGTGGTTGGGTCTAGAGTGTGTGATTGATTCATGGTGCAATGCACAAATTAAAGGTGCCAGGATTAAGAGTGTGAGTGCTGTCTGCCCTAACGGCAGGTAGCCTGGATACTACGTAAGAGACAAAAAGACACTTGTTGCTAGTTACTTCTAGTTTGTCACTCACTGGCTTTTGCTGGCTACTGTCTGCTATGAACTTTTTCTCCTCTGTGATACCTCCCTACTATGCCACCTTGCCTTGCAGCCATCCAACTAATGAACTGAGACCTTACAACAAACTGTGAGCTAAATAAACCTTTTCTTCTTTAACTTTGGGTGTTGGGTACTTTGTCTTAGCAACAAAAAGAGTAACTAAGGCACTTTATTTCCTGTTCCAAATCACATTAAATCCTGTGTATTTGTAAATCTCAACTCAGAATTTAGCTACTTTTACTTGATCTGGCACTCAACACCTTCCCCAAATGTTGCCACATTTCTACTAAAGGGCCCTTGAACTACAGATTGTATTGTTTAGTTTGTAGTCAAGGCAGGAAAAACTGAGCTCTTCATAGAATTTCCTGGAGACTTTTATAGGCAGATGGTCACTTCCTGAGAGAAGAGAATTTAGAATTTGCAGAGGGAATGTGAGGTGTTTTTTTTACCTGTCATGTCTGCCTACCAGAGATCAGGAAGGGGCTGTGACTTTGAGTTGGGTCAGCTAGAGATATCTTGGTTTGTATAACATGTGGGCTCCTGTCCCTTATCCAGTGTTGTGCTAAATAATAAAAGAAAGACCTTTTGTCAGGTCAGAAGAATTTTCGCCATTGATTTACAAAGATGTACCCATTGTGAACCTTCCAAGCTAGTTAGGATAAACAGAGATGTCAATTAATTGTCTGCAGACCTAGGATCTCAGGACAGGGGAAAGAAGCAAGAGATAAGCTGCTATCTTTTACTCCAATCCTCCTCTCTTCCATGTTGGAGATCAATATGTTGAAAAGAAGAAGAAAAAGCTCTAGAGGAGAGAACCAGTTGCAGCTGGCAGAAGAAACCTGCCATTGAAACTGGTAATGCCATTTTAATTAGGCTGAAGCCTGGATGAGAGCTGCATTGAGACCTTTTCCTTGGTGCCCTGAGTCCTTGGGAGAGAGAATGTGCTCCCTTTGTGTGCTTTGCCAAAGCCCACCAGCTGCTACCTTGCAGGAGAGTTACATCTGAGTCACTGGTTTCCAAAAGGGTGACAAGTAGGCTGTATGTGGCTGAATGAGAGGGGCCTGTCTCCCCTTGATCCTGCCAGCTTGGGCCTGGACTCCAGCCATCACAGCAATGGCCTTGATTTGTAAACAGGTTGGATGTTTCAAGAAGCTGTTATGAGAGTGGATTAGGGGAGAAAGGGAAAAACAAATAGGGTGGGGAAAGAAAGCTGTAAGATGCGACTGGGCTCAGAGGGTTCAGGAAGCCTGTTTTCCTGAGCTCACTGCTCAGCTTCACACTTGTAAACTAATGTGTCTCATCCTGGTGGTCAGTTTATGATGGATACTGTAATAAATATAAGAATGAGCATTCAAAACTTCTTTCTTAGAACCAGGAACTGTCCTGGGTGTATTGTACAAATGGTCTCAGTTAGTCTTCACTCTCGCTCTTTCACAAGGTTTCCACTATCTCCCCCATTTTAGAGGTGGGAAGAAAGAAGCACAGAGAAGTAAAGTAACCTCCCAAACCTCTAACTAGCCAGTTAACCAGGATTCAGAGCCAGTGACCACAAGATTCCAAACAAGGACCCAGAGGACTTTGGGTGAAGCATGGAGAACATATGCAGAGAAACCTCAGACTCAACTTTGTGAGGGAAGGGACTATACATGTCATGTTCATTGTGTGATCAAGTACAAACATATCCCAATCCCAGTACAGTGTGCTTGTTGATTGAGTTTTGATGAGGTAGAGAAATGTAGGACCAAAATGTAAAGTGTTACAGACAATCCAATGCATGAATTCTGCATCTGTATTTATTTATTTATTTATTTATTCATTCATTCAATAAATATCTCATTGAACGGTAGCAATGTGACAAATATTGTGCTAGGTGACAAAGTAGAAAAATGACTAGCATGTGTTTTTTGCTGATGAAGAAATCATGTATGGGGATACATGCACACAGATGTATATGTGTGTATATATGCACAAATGTACCACTTCAGCCAGCTTCTTCTCTTTTTCCTTCACTTTCTGTCTCAATGTCCTCTATGGCTTAGAAGGACCATGTTTCCCATAGTGTTATAGCTTTGTCTTGTGTTTATGTTTATGTCTGTGCTCATGTGCCTTATGTGTACTGATTGATTATAAGCTATTTGAGGCCAGCTCAATCTCTAGAACAGTGCTAGTCTGAGTTTGGTCCATGGACTGGAAATGTTAACATCACTGGAGAGCTTGTTAGAGACACTGATTGTAGATCCCAGCCTGAAAGTTCTGAATGAGTGGCTCTGGAGGTAAGGCCCAGGAGTTTGTGTTTTAGTATTCCTCTAGGTGATCCCTGTGTAAGCTCAAGTCTGGGACATACTGCTATGGCATGGCACCCAGGCCCTGTCATATGTGAGTGCTCAATACATAATCTTTGAATGATTGCATGCATAAATTATTGACACAGAATAAGGGAAGAGGGTTGGTCTTACTAGGTCTGGGCATGACTCCAGGTATCCATTTTGCCAAGTCTGAGGATACTGTGAGGAGGTGGAGTCATATTTCTTTCCTTCTCCACAAATTTGGACAGATGCATTTAAATGACTGGGAAGATAGACTCCTCAGCATCAATGTAGGAAGTGGTGATCAGCTGAACATGTGACCTGCTGGGAAGGCAGTGAATGGGCCAGTTCATAATGAAGGCTAGGAGATAAAACAGGGTGGAGGGGTGAGCTCGCAGAAGGTCTGAGGACTCCTTGCAGATGGTTTTGGGCAAGATGCTAAAGCCACAAGTTTACAAGAATTGTATGCTTGAGACTCGTTTCTGTTCCAGGGACTTATTACAAATTAAACCCTCCCTATTCCTGTGTATGTGGCAGAGCCTTGCTATAAATCTATTTCAAACTGTTTTCTTTTTCTCCTCTGATTTTCCTCTTCTCTTTCTTTAACCCTTCCTTCTCTCTCCAGCTCCGTTTTTCTTTCAGCCTAAGAGGGTGTTGTTGTCCACTTTGATCCTGGTTAACGATACCTTGTGGCATGACATTTGTCAAGGGCAGGGATGCGTGGGCTTCTGTGAGTAATCAGCAGCTGTTTCTGGAGTCATGGTTTTAAGGAATCTCCCTCCCTTCATAGTGTGATCATTCACTCCTCCCAGCATACCCTTCCTCAAAAAAATTGCATAAGAGCAGTTGGCTCAATATAATAAAATACAGCTTGGCATCATGAGCTACATAAACAAGAGGCATTTAATAGACTGTGTAGAGTTTTGGCAGTGAGAGGAACGGTAGCAGCCAAAGAGACACATATGGCTGGTTTAGCAGCATCCTGGACTCGTGGAAAGAGGATCCCAGCTTGCAGTCCCTGGAGGGAGGAGGTGGGGTGAACAAGGGGTTAGAAAGACAAGGGTGGGTTTTGCACATGAAGAACTCATGGATGGAGATACATACATACACACACACACACACACACACACACACACACACACGTACCATTCCATCCAGGCAAGACTGGCTTTCCCAAGTACAATGCATATATTTTTTTTCTGGGTCAGACACTTGTTTTTTCCTTTATGTATTCGGTACAAGGTCTCACTTTGCAGCTCAGACTCATAGCCCCCCAGCGCTGGGATTACAGGCGTGCACTACCAGGCCAGGTCTTGGTGGGCGGCTCAGCATGCCTGGGGCCGGGGCTGGTGAAGAATGTGGTGTAGGAGGTCGAACCACCAGCCTCTATTTTCTAAGCCCTTCACATTTTTCAAAATAACTTTATTAAAGTATAATTTACATACCATAAAACTTTCCTGTTTAAAGTATACCATTTGGTGAGTTTTAGTAAGTTTACACAGTTATGCTAGCATCACTGCAATCTGGTTACAAAATTTTTGCTCACCTCTTATACCTCTTTACAGTTAATCTGCAATCTTACTCCCAGGCCCAGGCAACCATTAGCCTAGTTTCTGTCCCTCAGGATTTGCCTTTCACTTGAATGGCTTTTTGTGACTGGCTTCTTTTGTTGAACATAATGTTTCTGAGGTCAGTTAGTTTTTACTGCCAAATAGTGTTCCATTATACACATGTAGTGACTTACATTTATTATCTCAGTTCATCTTCACAAAAATGCCAGAAGTTGTTGCTTCTGTTCTCACTAATTATAGGTCAACAAGCTAAGGCACACTTTGGTTTTGTTTTGTGGTGCTAGTCATTGAACCTAAGGCCTTTGCACTGAGCTATATCCCTGGCCTTTTTTTATTTTTTTGATTTTGAGAGAAGGTCTTGCTAAATCACTCAGCTGTACAGGCTGGGCTTGAATTTGTAATCCTCCTACCTCAGCTTCCAAGAAGGCTGGGATTATAGACATAGGCCACCACACCTGGGTGCACAGTTAGCAAGCTGAGGTGTAATGCTTCAAATCTAGGGAGCTGGGCCTCAGAACCTGTGCTTGTGGACCCTCTTGTTATGCTGTCTATACAATAGTACAAATATCTATGCAAATATCTGATCTATCTCCCAACTTGGAGTGTCTTTTATACAATGACCATAGAATTTTTAGAGCTACATAGCTTCATTTGGTGCAATCTGATTGTCTTGTATACTTAATTTGTGCATAAAACTTTGCTAAGTGCTAAGATGGACTAAGGCAAGGAATGTAATGTTTTGTTTGCTAGACAAGATTCAGATGCCCATTTTAATGTGCATAGGGTCATAATGATCCAAAACCTCAGTCTACATTTTGGGTATCAAAAGTCAGCAAGAGGATGACATTAATGAGAAAAGCTAAGAAAACTTTCAGAGGAGGTGGCTTTGAGCAAATTCCAGCTCCTTGGTCTGATTAATCCCAAATCCATGAGTGGAAGATTGCAATTATTTAGAGCCTGCCCTCTGTCTTAATGTCCCCTTCACCCACAGAGTTTTCTTCTTGGTATGTTCCAACTTTTAGATCCCATCTGTGTGCCTATAATTATACCAAGGAGCTTTTCCTCTTAAGCTGTTTTTAATAAAAATATTATGGGGGGGGGATCTTGCTGTCTTTAGAAAACTTGTCAGCTGGGTCATATGACTTGTTCAGAAGGAAAGGAGACAGAGACAGAGACACAGACACAGAGAAAAACAGAGTAAGTTTATTTTAAAATGCTTCTCATAACATTCATTCTTGGTTATGTATGCCTGGCAGAGAGGGATTTCAGAGTAAGAATTACCATTATAGAACTACACAGACTAGAAGGTTTATTTCAGTTACCTTGTGCAGTGTAACAAACCATTTCATGTCCCTTAATGGACTAAAATTATAACCATTTATTTGGTTCAAAATTCTGTGGGTAGGGGCTGGGGAGATGGCTCAGTGGAATAAGCACTTCTCTGGCAAGCTCAAGGATCTGAGTTCAATCCCCGGTTCCGCAAAAATAAATAAATAAATAAATAAATAAATAAATAAATAAATAAAAATAAAATTCTGTGAGTTATCTAGGCAGTTCTCCTGCTCTGGGTTGCTTCATCTAACTTCTGTTGAGCTCATCTATCTGTAACCAATAGGTAGTATGGCTGTTGGCAAGCTATCAGAGTATGACAATTGGCTTGGGTATGACTTTGTCTCTCCCATGTGTTCAATTTCCAGCTGGCTGACTTGGGTCCACTCGCAAGGTAGATACACATGAGATATAGTTCCCAACAGAGGACAAACCCATGTGCCCATGCTCCTGTCATCTTTGCTGATTGGCCTAAACAAGTCATATGGCTAGCTCAGATTCAAGAAGTAGAGGAACAGATTCCAAGTCTTGATGGAAGATATGCAATGTCATCTTACAAGAATGTCAATACAGGGAGACAGTAAATTTGTGGCCATTTAATATACACTCACAAAGTCAGAGAATAGAAAAATAATATTAGCCAAATGCATTAGAGATTCAGAGTATACACATGCAACAGCACTGAGGTCTAGGTGATACTTATTTTTCAGAGGAACAACTGGAGTGTTTGAGAAGTTAAATAACTTATCCAAAGTCACAAAACTAGTATAAGGGATCCCTGGGATTCTCATCCAGGTAGTTTGACCCTGGAGCATCCTGCCTATTGTGAACTCATCAAAATTTAGTCGATGCATCATGAAACTATGGGGATAATGGCTAATATGTGCTAACATTAGCTGGAAACTTAAGATGTACTTGGTCTTGTTCCAAACACAAACTCTGATCTACTGAAGCCTACCTTTTTTTTTTGAACTGGGGATTGAACTCAGGGTCTTTCACTTGCCAGGCAAGCGCTTATTCTACTGAGCTATCTCCCTGGCCCTGAAGACTCCTTTTGGCTCCATTTTATAGATGAAGAAACCAGAGCTTCAAGAACTGCCTCCTATATATATAGTTGCACATCTAGTATAGTACTAAGCTAAGATTCAAATTGAGTTTGGAAGAGTCAGCATTTGTGTAATGCACAGCATCATTTTATCTACTTAGATTTCATTTCATTGGGGCTGTCTTGGAACCCCAGAATCTTAATGATGTTAACAAAGAAAGAAAAAGGACATTGAGAAGAGCCATTAGTGTTGTTGTCACAAATCTCATAAATTTTCCAGGGGAGTTTACGTTCTTGTTTACTGTATATGTTGGAGCTGGCTGTGCATTGCCCCTCCCACAAGAGGGTACCAATGTCAGGAGCTGCAGTGCAAATGGAGCACTGGAGTTTGCAGAGTAGGGGGCTTGCAATGCTCCTATGTTACTCTTGCCAAGGAGGGGCTTATGCCACTGAGCTATCTCCCCACCCCTTGTCATGCTACCCTTCATTCCTTTGCTTCTCTACCTTGTATAGATGAGTGGAGCAAATAAGATAGGCTTAGATCAGAAGCCCAATAATAGCTTATATATTCAATACTACTTATAAAGTCACTACCAAAATGTGTAAGAACTCAAAATGCAAGGGTTTGAGATGTTGCTATAGGTATCTGTAGCCTGTAAAAAGCCCCCAAAACCCTCAAGAGGGTCACTGTATTACTACTTGGTACAATGCCTATTTTTTTAGAGAGGAAAACTGCTTGAAGTATGGTCATATGTCTTTTGTTCAGAGGAGGGAATTTAATAATAGAATTTGGAGATACCACCATAAATAGTAACAGTGATAATATTTCTTGGGTGGAACACCATATACCCAGAAAGCCGAGATAAATGAGGTGCTGTTGAAACTGACATTCCAAGATTGTAGTGAATTCCTGGGGCCTGAGACTTTTTAGATCTTTGCCTTTTGGTTTCCTACAAGGTTTGATGTAATTCCAAATGAATAAAAGTGAGGGCTTTCAGGAACCAACGTGGTGGCTGTGACCAATTAGGACTTGTGAGGGCCAGCCAAATAGCTCAGCAGATTAAAGCACCTGCAAGCAAGTTCAGGGGCAGGGAATTTGATCACCAGGCCTGCCATGCCAACCCCGTCCCCGGGGTGTGCTGAGAAAACAATTGAGACTGGGCGTGGTGGCACACGCCTGTAATCCCAGCACCTGGGAAGCTGTAAACAGGTGGATCACTATGAGTCCGATATAGTAGTAAGACCCTGAACACCCTGTAGACCCTTCCCTAAAATAAAGAAGAAGAAAAAAAAAGACTTGTGACAGAGCATGGTTCAAGTAGCTTTTTGATTCTAAAGGGTGTTGGTCTCCCACTAGGTTTTGTACGTGACCTTCAGGGTAGTTTAGGAGAGTAAAACATGCATGACTGTGAGAAAGCCACAAATAGTGAGACTTTCTCACCTCCTGGAATGGTGAGGACCCTGAGATGAGTCCCTAACTCCATCCTCTTTCTTCCCTAACTAAGTGACAACAAAGGACTCCCATTTCGGAAGCACTCTTGAATGCAGAGGCTAGAAGGAAAATGAAGATGATGGAGGAGGTAATTCTTCTGAATTCCCAGGGTTAGTGCCAGCATCCAGGTACAAGGAAGAACCTAGAAGTTGACAGTTTAATATTTCACTGGAAAATGTCCCGCTACTGTGTTTGGTTAAAGCTATCATCATCCCTTTGGCTTATCATTGATTGTGTGCGCCTTTACTTTATGAGAAATTTCTGATCAAGACATCTGCAAGGCTCCTATTTAGTGGGGTTTGCCCTTATACCAGGTCACAGCAGCAGTGAATCTGTGAAGAGAGAAGAGAAAGAGAATCCATGTGGATGGAGAGAGTTGGTAGCAAGAAAATATCAGTCCGCCAAACCAAGGTAGGCAGAGCCGCTGCCATTCTAGCTGGCAGTATGCGGATGCTGGTGTTATGTCTGCAGAATGCCTTAAATTCCTTGGAGGAAAGATGCAAAACTGAAGATGGGAATTTGCAGCCAGGCTATGGGAGCAGTCAGCATGAGCAGTGAGGCATTGGTGCACAGGTGCATTTCTCTGGGGGCAGGGGTTGCTGTCGAGGTCAGAAAGGAGACCCATGTTTCAAGCTAAGGCCCTTTGTGTGCATGTAGTGTTAGACTGAAGGTGTCTGGGTGCTGAGTTTAGCTGAAATTCCGAAGCTTTTGGGTGGCTTGGGGGACAATGTGATGATACTGAGGGGTGAATAAATGATGCATTTGACTGCTTGGTTCATAAAAGTCTCGGCAAATGCCCCAAAGCAAAAAATATGGAAGGAATTAAAGAAGCACTTTGGAGGCTTTGATTGAAATTTCTTTTCTGTGTGTCATATGTGGCCAAGGCAGCAGCAGACAACATAAAAGGAAAGGGCTCTTTGTGTCCCTGTTGGTGCAGGGCTGTGATGGGGTGAGATTGCTCTTTGTTAATACTTGTAATGGTATTTGTGGAGGGGAAGAAAAAATCAAATTCCCTTTGGCTAATTTCTCAGATTGCTGGAGTAGTAGATGAAGGGGCAAGAGGTTGCATACATCTCACAAAAAGCTGCTCTTCCAAGAAAAAAGAAATTACCCCTCACAAAGTGGGAGCTAAGGTCTAGGAGAATATTTTCTTTCTGTGGGAACGTACCGGTTTTGTTTTTGTTTTCCACTTTCTCATACTTCTGTGCCTGGTAGTTGCTGTGCCTTGTCTAGTTGCTAAAGCATCACATTTGTGAATGTGTGGTTCGAGTTTGTCATGTGTAATCCCCAACGTGCTCAAACTGTTTTGTACACATTTCCTGAGAGAGTTTAAACCTATCATATGCTTCTCCAGCAGCACCCTCTTGGCCCTGCAGGAAGCAAGGTTCTGCTGGCTTGTCCTTTCCTCTCCTGCCTGCTGCCTTATCTAACAGAATTTGAATGCCTAGCATGTGGAGATTAGCCGTGATACAGGGTGTGAAAGTGTGCTCTGCAAAATGATGTACATTTGTATACATGTGCCTTCCTATAAGAGCGCAGATGTGGTTACTATGGAATGATCGTACATTTGGTCTGAAACTAAATACAGCTTTGTCCTCCTACCCCTGGCGGGCATCAGATTTACCTCATTGACCAGGACAGAACTGCATGGGGCAGGCAGGAGGGAGAGGCTGGGGAGAGGCAAATGGAGATACCATATGGAAGTGGTTGGAAAACAGATGGGGGGAGTCTGGAAAAATCCAATTTGTTCTTCTCAGGTGTTTTAAGGAACGTCTCCATAGGAGGGTATTAGAAAGGATTCCAGGGCTCACTGTTAGAGTTCGATGGTACAAGGCAACTTCCCAGGTAGAAATGATACATAACCCAGCTTTGAAAAATGAAGTTGAATTAGTAGTTGATCAAGAAGTGGAAAGGCTAGGTATGGTTATTAGGCAGCCTTGAGCAAAAGTTTCTGCCCAGAATTGGAGTAGTCATGCACCTCTTAGTGGAAAGGAAAGGAGTCTGAAAATAATCTTACTGTAATCCTGTCAACAATAAAATGGAAAAAGGAACAGAAAGTTCCTGGCTGTAGGGTTGACTCATCCAGTTACATCACTAGGGTAGCAGCCATTGCCAGGAGATTTGTTATCTAGTGTAAGACCCCTCACATCTCCTTTTTTATTATCACTTGGTGGGGGTGTTGATGCCATCCAGAAACACAGACCTTCTTGCCCCGACCAATGCACATATCCACCTTTGATGCTATTGACTACACCTTTAGAGGTGATGGCAGCTTGTTTGATGTGTTTGAGCCCACAATGCATGAAATCAGACATTGTTGTCATAGATTTGCTTGCATAGGCTTCTACTGAAAATCACACTTAAAAATGGTCATGCTGGGGCTGGCCAGATAGCTCAATGGACTAAAGCGCCTGCTTAGGCTAAGGGAGTTTGATCTCTGGCATGCCGTGCCGGCCCCATCCCCGGGGCACGTTGAGATTGCTATTGAGACTGGGCATGGTGGCAGACTGGGCACAGTGGTGCACCTGTAATCCCAGTGCTGGGGAGTCTAAAAGCAGTAGTGAGACCCTGTGGACCCTGTACTAAATACATTTTTTTAAAAAATGATCATGCTCAGGCACTGGATGTCCACATGTACCTGCTGCTAACATACTAAGGCCAGTAGTTCCTCCAGGAGCAAAGGAGCCTCTCTCATTGAGACCCATACTCAGCAGTTGTCTCAGGAAGTTATGGCTTAGAAGGCCCTGGGAAGGCTTCAGCGTCTCAGCCTGCAGACACAGTAAGACAAGGGGGATGACAAAGACTCTCCAACTGGACTCCTAATCCAGGGCTCTTTCTTCTCTACCACTTGGTTTCCTCATTTATCTTGTCCACCCCATTATCTTAATGTTCCTAGTTAATGAAGGTAGTCTTATTGAAGTTGCCTTTTCTTTCCTTTAAATTTAAGAAGACACAGAAATGTGTGTTTACTTGCTATAGGGGGTCATCTAGTTTCCCCAAACCATTGTTCCTTCTTTTCGGTGTCAGACACAGCATCTCATCTCTTGGTTTCATTTCAAGTGAAGCAAATGAACTTAATATATTAAAGTGTTACTGAGTTCCTGTTACCTTAGGATTGTTTTAATTGATGGTAGAGGCCCGTAGATGGCTAGCATCAACTTTCATGGTGATTAAAATTGGATTTTTTTATAGTAGTTTAGTTTGCCATTCTTCCAAATTATAATTTTGTCAATTATAATTGAACATGCTTTGGAACCTGAATTTTCTCACTTAAAGTTTTTCCACAAGCTGTAGTTTTTAAAACTAAATTAATTGCCATTTCACTAATTATTTAATCAGCCCTTAATCCAATAATGGAGTAGCCTAGATTTTAACAGAGAAAGCAAAACAAACAAACAAGCACAATATAACAAAACAAAACCCATACAAGGTTTAAAAATCAAACCAGGAATATTTCTGAAATGCTCTAATGATCAGATCTGCAACATATAGGTAAAACTGGGGGCAGGGGTGATAAGAAGATGTTGTGTAGCAGATAGGAGCCAAAGTTTTGACTTGATTAATTGGCTATTTTAAAATTTAGTCAATTGAAAGTATGTGAAATATACTTAGAAACTCTTCATGAGAAAGAACAAATTTGTGGATCTGAACACATTAATATAAATTACCACACTTATTTTTATCTCCTACCATACCCCACTGCCACTCTGAGGACTTGGGAATGGGCTATTTTTGCTTCTGTTATGAACATTTAAAAATGGATGCATTTATCTGCTATAATAGAGAAAGGAAACAAAGCCATACGATTTCTAGACTCACTTCTTATCCACTATATCCACTATTGGTTTCCTATCTGGTGCATTTGTCAGTGTTTAAGAAAGAAAGGAACAAGCTCATCATGCCACCTAAAAGAAAAGTCCCTTACTGTTGGTCACAGTTTATAAAGTAATTTATTTCATCTTTTTGGTACTGGAGATTGAACCCAGAGCCTTTACACTGAGCTACATCTCCAGTGCTTTATTTTTTTTTTATTTTGAGACAGAGTCTCACTAAGTCACCAAGCTGCCCATACTTGTGTGGACTTGCCATCCTCCTGCCTCAGCCTCCTAGAGTGCTGACATTATAGGAATGTACCACCACACCTGGCTATAAAGTACTTCAAAGCCTCTCTCTTGAAACTTGAGCTGTGACCCTTTAGTAGGTTCAGCCATAGCCAGACGTGACCAGAGATGCCTCTGCGTGTGGTGCTTGCTGTCCCTGGTCTTTCTTAGCTCCATATTGGAAGCAGTTGGAGACACAGTATCCCAGCTGTGGGTGTTTTGTATACAGAGAAAATCAAAACCAATAACCACTACATAGAGATCTACTCACTGCCACATTGTTTTTCAACACATTTTCAAACTTGAAGCTTATCATGCATGTAGAAAAGTGTATTCAAAAATGGGTAACAGTAGTGTCACTTGGTAAATGTTTTACAAGCTTGAGACAAAGCAAGAGGAATCAAAATATATCATATACAGGTTCCAATTCCCCATGATGAATATGACCATTATGTGTATCTAAGATGTACCAATAAACTTAACGAAAACTGAAAAATAAAGATATAATAAGCCTGTAAAAAAAGGCAAAAAAAGAAACAGAACATCACCAACATCCTTGAAGCGTTTCCTATCTCTAGCCCCTTCCTTTCCCCAGGTTAACCATTCTTTTGACTTCCAACCAACTTTAGATAAATGGAATCATACAGTAGGTAACCCTTGCATCTGGGCTCTTTCGTTTACCATTATGTTTGTGGGGTTCAACCTTTTGTCATCTAGTAGTGGCTCATTTACCCACAGGGCTACATCAAGTTTCATCCTGTGACAAGACCACGTTGTGACCAGGCTACAGTCCTTGAGCACTAGATGTTTTCTGCTTTGAGGCTCATACTATCAATGCTTCCATGAACATTCTGGTGGATGACTTTTGGAGAACATAGGTTTATGTTTCTTTTTTCTTTTTTATTTTTTCTTTTTTGGTGGAACCGGGGATTGAACTCAGGTCCTTGAGCTTGCCAGGGAAGCGCTTATTCCTCTGAGCCATCTCCCCGGCAGGTTTATGTTTCTTTTGGAGATCTCTAAATCTATATATCTCCTAGAAAGGAAACTGGATCATTCAAGAGGGGCTGTTGAAGCAGGAAGCTTGTCTTGCATCTTCCCTCTATCTTCTGTGAATGCAAGCAGTTCCTCCATCCCACAGCTGGCTCAGACCTCCTAGAACAGCCAGCCAGCTATGTTCTTCTGATTCAGCCTCGCTGCCATCCAGGACTTGTGACCTCTTCAGCGAGGGGGGCAGGAGCCTGGGTGATGCCGTGGGGTTCTGCTTTCCACCAGAGCAACACCTCCTTCCTGTGCTTCACAGTGCTGGCATTGCACACACGATTTTGTTTTAAGAATGAGTTCTGTGGTTTTTCATTTTTTTAAAGGAAGTTGAAAACAGATGCTTTTACTTCCTTGTCCTCCTCAGAGAGAGGTGAAAGCAGGACTGGGAGCAGACCTGAGTGTGGATGCTGCTGGCGTTCAAGGGTGTTATTTCCCTCAGTCCTAAACAACCCTACAAGGCAGCCATGTTCTTATCCCGTTTTACAGCTGGGGAAACTGAGACATAAAGTAATTAAGTGGCATTCCTAAAGATGCCTATCTAAAAGAGGCAGAGCAGAATCCAAGCTGTCTGCCTCCAGGGCTTCCGTCTTCCCTCCTCCCTTAATTATCCAAGCCAGAATACTGGGCTCCCACGCACTGCCCATTTCACAATCTCTCAAGGCTGTCAAGGACTGCATGAGCCAGTTTGGTGACAGTGTTTGACCCTTTCGGACCAAGTTTTTGTTTCTCTACAGAAGCCAAAGCAGTGTAGAGACAGGCTCAAACAAGAGTGGTCCTCTTCTCTTTACCCCCCTTTTAAAGTTCATTCCAGAGCAGAAGTTAACCCTTTGCTGGTGCCTTTCCACATGCCCAATCTTATGTGATTGCCCCTGGAAACTTGTGAGATAAACCTATTAAGTGTTATTAGGCTTATTTTGCCATTTTGCCTGTTGAGATTCCCCTAGCCCTTCACTGTACTCCAGCTACTATACTGCTGGCTTCCTTAATATGCCCCAGGACCTTTGCATCTCCCAGCCTGCTCTTTCCTCTATGGCCTGCCTCTGTTATAGAACGGCATTTTGGTGTTCCCTCTGGCTGGTGTTCTCTTCTCTCATATAGTATTATGACTTGTTTTCTCAGTTTTTTCAGGGCTCTACTCAAAGCCACTTAATAAGAGAGAACTTTTCTGACCTCTTCATCTACAATAACGTGTCCAGCATCTTCCATTTCCTGTCTTGCTTTGCTTTTCTTCAAGGTGCTTCTGCTACCTGGCTAGATGATCTATTTATTTGCTTAGTTTTCTATCAATTGACAGACAAAGGTGGGCTTCGGGTGGCCTGGGAGTTTTATCACTGTATATACCTGGCTCATCAGTACAAGTTTAGTAAGTGGATAATTGACTGAAATGTAGCCTTAAAATTCAAGAAGAGTGTAGCTGAAGGCCATCTTTAATGGGAGACACTTGGAGATGCTGTATTGCTTTACATTTTCAATATTACTTTTTTTCTCTTGATTATTTTTTGCCAAAGATTTATCTTTTCATTAGGCTTTTCAAAGAACTAGCTTTCGATTTGGGTTGAGTCTTTTATCCCTTGCCTTTCTTCTTGCTCAGCCTATATTTATTTACTTTGGTTTGTGCATGTCTGTTTTATCTCTGCACATTAGAGACTGTTTGAGTGCAGACCATAGCCAACCACAGCTATGATGAGGCCTGCTGACTAGGTTAGACCTTCGAACCACCGTATCTGGAGGGGTCTGTGGTTTGGATCTCTCCTTTGTTAAGACTTTCCATTTTGGCATGAGCCAGTGGGGTGGAAAAGAACAGTACCATTTAGGTTTTTTTTTAAAGAAACCAAATTATTCTATTGTGAATTAGACCAAGTTATTTTAAACCAATATTTCAATTGATAAGGGTCAGCTTATATCCTGTGGATATGATTGCCATTATAGTATTATTTCTTCATGATAAAGGCCTTCTAGTGTTCACAGTGTTACATATATTTTTTTTTCTGCTATAATTAAAACCATGGGGAGATGAAGGTTACACTAGAAAGAAAAAGTTCATGCCACATTTTGAGGCTCTTTTTTTTCTGGGTCTAAATGAAATCTACCTGTGTTGAAATTAATAAGACACTGGAGCCAACAGTGTAGGTCAGTTACGAAGCATTGCCTAGTATCCATGAGGACCTAAGTCTGATCCCTAGTACAACAAAAAAAATTACAAGACCCATAAAAATATGTCTCCATATTTAGGTAATTATTGGAGTCAGAATCAAACCACAATATGTATTGTGTCCATTGCATGTGTTGTTAAGGGGTTAAAGGGTGCTTCTCATAGTGCATGTCTAAGACAGTGGGAAATCAAACCGTATGTGAACAAAGGAAAACCCTGTACATCAACCTCCAGGGATGGGCATGTATGCTTGGGAGGCAGGGAAGGCATTATTGGGAGCTTAATATATAGTTAAGCACTTAACCTCTGGGGTGAAATCTTAGTCCAGAGAACACTGAGTGGTTTCACAGCAAAATGTCATCTGATGAACCCTGCTATATAAAGTGGCAGACAAGTGGTCATAAATTTGTTTGGAGATTCTTGTGTCTCCTTCTGGCTTTGGTTTGCAATTTGATAGGCTTGATTTTCCTAAGAAGTCTCTTGACGCCATGTCCACTTGTGTTAAAATCAAGACATTTAAATTGTTTGTGAAATGTGATCAGGGTAAGCATCAAAGTTTTGACATGTGGGAGGATCCTCTATGACCTTAAGGGAAATCAGGGGCAGGAAGTAAAGAGAAAGTAAAAGTAAAATAGAGGAAGAGGTAGAATGAGATGGAGAAAGAGGCATGTCAGAGCTGTGTAGAACTATGAAAAACCTGATTTGTCACGCCTTCCTAAATAGGACTTTCTCCAACCCAGTTTTAGGGGCTTCCAACATTGAGGTCTACAGTGGATGATGAGCTGATTCTTAATATTCCTTCCAGTTTGAACTGAAGTACATGGAAGGCAGAACAGCTTTCAACATACCTTGAAGGGGCAAAGGTCCGTTATATCGCCAACTGTGAGCACACAAGATGGATGTTTCCAAAAATCCCACACCTGATTTGGGATCACCATCCAGACCATCACAGTCCCTGGACAGAACACTCTGTAGAGTGGAATGGGAAGCAGTCTGGATTTTTTTGGACCCAAAGAACACTGATCTAGTGGAATGATGTGGCCCACTATGCAGAGCAGTTTTCATTGGTGAGTCAATGTTTGATCCAAGAAGCATGGTTTCTTTTAGCAAATGGAATTCAAATTCTAGACGGCAGCTGTAACAAGAGCAAAAGGTTATATTCTTTTTCAAAGGTGTCAAAGGAACAGCGACTGCATTAAGTACGAGTTTGAGTTAGGCACATTCTATACAAGTTTGAATAAGGAAGATTCAGATTTTCCGATGATATGCAGAGAGTGAAAAGTTTGAACATAAACACACATGATTTATTTACCACAGAATATCAGGACTCCTAAGCCAAGCCAGGAAGCATGGGTGTGCCAGTAAAGTCTTGACAGATACCAGAAGAAAAACAAGAACCCAACGTAATAAGTGGTGGTGTTGTGGAAAGCTTTATAAAGAGCCCATATAGAACTAAGTGAGTATAGTGTTCTTGAACAGTGGCCCATTTATAACTGAAAGCTTTTCCTTTGACGTATATGAATCAGCCAGATCACTGAGAAGGAGGATGCTTCTTCCCATAAGAAGAGCAATCTGATTGTTTCTCCTTCACTAAATAGCCAGTGTATTATCCACTCAGAATATTTAATTGTTAAGAAACCCAAGGCTGTGCTGTCCAACCTGGCAACCTCTAGCCACAGTGTGATGAGTGTTTGAAATGTGGCTAATGCAATTGTGAGGTTGAATTTTAAAATTTATTAAATTTTAATTAATTTAAAATTTACAACTGATACTTGATGCAGATACTAGAAAAGTTTTAGCATCTTTGGCACACTTTTGGTGAGTAAGCTTACTTTGTTAGCTATTTATTTCTTAAAGTCTGAATATAGATCTAGTCTCTCTCTCTCTCTCTCTCTCTCTCTCTCTCTCTCTCTCTCGTTTGCTCGCTCGCTCGCTCCCTCTTGCTCTTATTCTCACTCTCTGTCTCTGTCTCTGCCCCATCTTTCTCTCTCTTTCTTTCATGTGTGGTACTGGAGATTGAACCCTCTTGTATGCTAGGCAAGCACTCTATCACTGAGTCACACCCCACCTGCATTTTTACTTTTTTCATCTTGAGAAAGAGTCTTTCTAAACTGTCTGAACTGAGATGGCTCAGTGGTCTAAAGCACCTACTTAGAACAAGCTTAGCAGAGTACAAGGACCGCGGTTCAATCCCCCAGCACCACATGCCAGCTAGCCCCGCCCCCTGGTGGGCTGAGCTGGCCACACACACACACACACACACACACACACACACACAATAAATAAATTTAAAAAAAATAAATAAACTGTCTGAACTGGTCTTAAACTTGTCATCCTCCTGTTTCAGCCACAGAAGTGGCTGAGATTACTGGCATGCACCACCTTGCCCAGGCAGAGATCAAATATTCCTGATGAAGATGGATCACCCAACTTGATATGTACTCTATCCATAAAATCACATTACATTTCAAAGACTTAATATAATAAAAATAATTCAAAATATCTCAGTAATTTTGTCCATTGATCGTGTTAAAAGTATTTTGTGCAGATTAAATTAAATACTTTATTAAACTTAATTTCACCTTAGTATTTTTACTTTTTACAATGTGGCTTCTAGAGAAATTAAAATTATGTATGTGACATATTTTAATTGAGCATTGTGTTAGGTATTCCCTTGGGTAGTTAAAGCTGGTTTTGCCAGTGAAGATTGAAATAGTCACCGAAAGAGTTCCCTGATCTTCCCTCAGTTTGCTGAACCCAACCACCAAATGATTTATGTAATGTAAGAGTGTGTATTCTGAGAAAGGTAGGAGTCACTGAACTCTTTTGTGGTGCGGAAGACTTAAGTCTCATTGGTGAGGGCTTTTAGGAGAATGTGCTTCTTCTCACCCACCTGTCTCGCGGGGAGAATCTTCCGTGAGGTGGCTCCCTTGTACAGAAGGCCATGCCCAGAACCAGAAATGTGAGTCATTAGGAGCCAACAGTGTCAGCAGCTGGGGCTGAGGATACCAACACCGAATGGGGCATACTGGTGGCACAGCAGACCATCCGCTATGACATCCCCGTCTTGTTCTGATCATCAACCTCTCACTAGGCCCAGACATGGAAAGCCTGTGTAAGGTATCATTCTAGACATATGAACAGAAAAATCTCTCAGCACCTGAGAGATTCCTGTCCTGGAATGAGCCATACTTTCATTTTTCCTCATTCCTGTCTTGGAATGAGCCATACTTTCAAGGGTTCTTTAGCTTGCACCTCTCATTAGTGCAAACCCAGTTATGGAAAGAGAGAATGCAAATGATTATCAATAGAACTCAACTACTTGTAAGTCCCCCAGGTCATAGATGCACAGGGAGCCATTTTATTTTCTTCTAACTTCTGAGTTGGGCCACAGCCACAGCCAGAGCCATTCAGAAATGAAGAGAAGGAAAGATGCGAAGAAAGCATGATCCCAGAGCAGACAACCTGCCCAGATCAATTTAGAAAGAAGTCAAGGTTCTCAGTTTAGACTGGAATTCTACTGGCTTCCTCCAGCCATATAAAGGAAAAATGTCACTCAGATAACAAGCGAAGAAAGAGAGTCTTGGTCCCTAGTTGCTGAGAGAGAGACCTGCTGCTGTTGGAGAGTGACCTTGGTAGTCACTCAGTCCCTGAGAGCTTGATCTTGATTCTTCTTTGTGTGTCAGCTGACCATCCATCTGGTTTTCCTGTGGTGTGTGTGTGTGTGTGTGTGTGTGTGTTTCCTGATTATTCACAGGGATAAGTTTACACCTGGTATTACTATATCCCAGGAATCTCCCCCTGCCTGTTTGCACACACTGATGTCCTAATCACCTGTGATCACTGGACGTGAACATTTCCTTGCAAGCCTCTTCTGCTTCTCCTGACAATGGTCTGCATCTCAACCTCTGTGTGTGTCACATGTGTACATGCTCACACAGGGATGCATGGGTTCTCTGGCTCGCACCTCTCATTAGTGCAAACCCAGTTAAAGCTGCCCCTAGCAACCTCATTTTCTTTCCTGCCCCCTCCCTTCATCCCTTTCCTATCTCCAGGCTCCTCACTCTTTGCCTCTCGTTTCACACTGCCTCAGAGAGGGAAATCTCATTATTTCTGATTTAGGGGCTCCTCTGCCCTTCCCTGCTACATGTTGTGCCTGTTGCCAGCTTCTTACAGCATCAGGAGAGAACTGAGTGCTCTGATTTATTGGCCAGGGGGAATAGCTCTGGGAACATGGAGTGGGACAGTAGGGACCCAGAGAGGGAGTAAAAGGGGGAAGAGATTGGTAGAAAAGAGTTATAGATTTCAGAGCTGTGATAGCCTCAGGATTCTTGGATTAGTTGGGTTAGGACCCATGATGAATATGCTGCATTTTATCAGAAGCCTGAAGGAGAATCTCTTTCATTTAATTTTAGAGATGGACTAAGGATGTGCCATTGGAGCTTGGGGATAGGTACTGAGGAATGCTACAATGGGTTTTAGAAGTCCTCCCTCTCCCTTTCCTCCTAGAAAGTGCTAGGTGCTAAGTACAGTCATGTAGTTCATAATCTAGTAGCCTTCATAAATCTACCTTGACAGATTCATTAGCCTGAAGACAAGAATTAGATCTCTTTCAGTGTACTTAACACACTGAGTTGGCACATAGTGAGGGCTCAGAAAATGTGTGCTTGGTGTGTAACCCAGAAATCAGCCAAGTCTCCCCGCTGTCTTGGCTTTGGTTCTCCCAAGAACACACCTGGACACAATAATCCAACTGTAAATTGTTTATCTATAGGGAGAAGATAGCAGTGGGGAGTAAAGCTACGATACAGGAATGGGGACAACCAGTAAGCGACATTATCATGCTTAATCCTGAAGCATTTATTTAGCACAAGCACAAAGGAACTGAAGTATTTCTACACCAACTTTGGGGCCTGCTCCTGAGGGTGGTAGTTCCCTGGTATCTGCATCCCATCTCAAGAATGGGTAGAATAAGGGCTGGCCAGATAGCTCAGAGGATTAAAGCGCCTGCTTAGGCAGACGCAGGGGCCAAGGGTTCAATCAACCGGCATGCCCTGCAGGCCCCGCTCCTGCTCCTGCTCCCAAGGCACACTGAGATGGCAACTGAGACTGGGCATGGTGGCGTGTGCCTACAATCCCAGCACTTGGGAGGCTGAAAACAGGAAAATCACAGTGAGTCTGATCTGTGTAGTGAGACTCTGTGGACACTGTACTAACTACATTTTAAAAAAAGAATGGATAGAATAGCTTCCTGAGATCTTAGTTCAGCAAATAAGCCCTCAAGCTCAGAGACACAGGGCCTGGTACTTGGAAACCTACTAAAATTTGCTTGAAAGGTCTGGAGGATATATATAGGACACTGACACAAGCTCATGCATTTATTTCTTCACTGGACAGCTATTTACTCAACTGCTGCTATATTCCTGGCACTCTTCTAAGTGTTGACGATATAGCAATAAACAAAACATATATGAATCTCTGCTCATGGGGAGCTTATAATCTAATGGAGGAGACCAACATAAACAAAGTAAGTCTGCTTTGCGGCTTATTGGGTGGAAGATGGAGTTGAGGATTGCTAGAGTGCCATAAGGAACTGGGTAATCAAGGAACGCCTTGTTGAGAAGTGGCTATGTAAGTGAAGACCTGAAGGAAATGAGACACATGGCTCTCTAGGGATGATAGTCCTAAGCAGTGCAAGTACTAAGTACAGAGGCCTCAAGGCAGGAGTGTGTGCCTGGCACATCCAAGGGCAGAGCCCTGGATGTGAATGCAGCTCAGAGAGGCTAGGGAAGGGGTGGCATTGCAGGCCATGCTGGACCTTTTGGATGGTTGTGAGATATTTTCCCCACCAAAGTCAAGTCCTTTTACTCTGAATAACACAGGGAGCTATATTAGACAGATTTTTGCAAAGAAAATGCATATTCTGGCTCCTGTTGCTCTGTTGAGAACAAATTGAGGCCGAGAAGTGGATGAAAGCAGGGTCAACTTCCATTTTACATCACAATAAGAAGTTTACTTCCACATGAGAGTGGAAACATCCCTTGAGGCCTGCAGGTGACACTGTCAGGATGCAGTTTTTGCTGCATTACATTGACTGAATCAAATCATAAATTGAGCCTAGATTCAAGGGAAGGACACAAACATGTATAGATGCAGAAGGGGAAATCACTATAACCATTTATTTGCAAAGAATCTGTGATGGCAAATCACCTCAAGCTGAACTTCCAATATTCCTGGGTGTAAGGTATCCTTGAGGTACCCTACTCACTGTACGTTATAAAAGGAGGGTCCAAGAAGATGTACCATATTTACTTTAAACCACAGCTACTACATGTGCTAGTGGGTGTGCATGTTCCAGGAATAAATGGAGGGCAAGCTGTTCGTTCTGATCCTACTACCATGCCCATTCAGCAGCCGCTCCTTTCTCTTCTCATCCCTGCCTTTTCCAACTCTGCATTCTTCTCCAAGAATGAACACACAGCCCTTGTCTCATGAAGAGGACTTTGTTAGATCTCCAGTAACCTTTCTCCTGACCATTTTGCACTGAGATTCAGAGTTGACTCAGAGTAGCTCCTAAGGGATTTTCCCAAGCAAACTCAGGTCCCTGTCTCTAATTTTCTCAAGGTGAATTCTGATTTACAAATGGGCGGGCTTAATTTTAGAACTGATGCTATTTTTGGCTCTGTAGGTTGGATGGAGGATGATGCCGTGAAAGAAATATTGACAGTAGATCTGGTTCTGTGTTCTTGTATTGGAAAAATTTATGAATATGCTTCTTAAAGCCAAGATTTGTGGTCGTTTCTTTGATTTCCCTCCTGACACATAGCATACCTGGTGGACTATCACCTAAATGTGACCATGGAATTATAAGTCAGTTTCTAAGTCAGTCTGTCTAGAACCTTAGACCTCCTCCTCACCTCAAACACAGAGGGAAGGTTCCCCAGCATTGTTGAATAGACTTTCCGTGGTAATGGAAATGTTTTCCATCTCTTATGGCTACTATCTAGATGTCCCTCTAAAGCCTCAGGACTCAGAGGTGCACCTTTTGGAAGATGATGGGGTTATACAGCATTATAGGTGGCTTGCTATTGAGAGGTGGGATCTGGTCAGAAGAGGTAGGCCACTGAGGGTGTGACCTCAAAGGGTGTATCTTCCTCCCTTCACTCTGCTTTCTGGGCACCATGATGTGAACAGCTCTCCCTCCACTGTGCCCCTCTGCCATGCTGCCCAGCCTTGGAGTCAGCTATGCACTGAAACCTCCACAAACTGAGAGCAAAAATAAACTTCTTTATGTTGCACTTGTCAGGTATTGTATCTCAGTGACAAGGAAGGAGACTAAGATACCATCTGTACTGTCCAGTGTCATCACCACTCAGCACTTATGGCCATGGAACACTTTCATTGACATTAGCATAACTGAGGGACTGAATTTTTAGTTTTCTTCTATCTCAGTTGAACTATATTTAAATTTTTGATTAGTGTAAATGTAAACTTAAATGCCATATTACACTGTGAAGTTCTTGCTAGTTCTCAAAGTTTTCCACTGAAGAGCTCCTACTGGCAGAGCAAAGAAGTTGCCTATGTCGATAGGTTAGGGGTGCAGATTTCAAGTGCAAAATTACTGTGAAGTTGTAGCTTGAAAAGGCATGACCATTTTGCATTTCTCCTTATCGTACATGTGGTGTACCCTGGAACACAATGATGGGGCTGGAAGGATGAGCCCATGAGCTCCTGAGCACATGGCTTCCATGACTGCTATGGGGTCAGGAATGACAGTTGCCAAGAGAGGATTGCATCACAAATAAGCTGGTTAAAAGTGTAGGGCTGGCCAGATAGCTCAGCAGACTAAAATGCCTGCTTAGGCAGATGCAGGGATTCAGGTTCAATCCCCAGAGTGCTGTGCCAGCCCTGCCCCTACGGCACACTGAGGCTTCGACTGAGGCTGGGCATGGTGGCACCTACCTGTAATCCCAGATCTTGGCAGGCTGAAAACAGGAGGATCACTAGTCCAATCTATGTAGTGAGACCCTATGGACCCTGCAGACCCTGCGCTAAACACAAAAAAACAAGTTAAAATTTTATGTTCTCCTATTTTTTTGTGCAGCCTGAGAGTGAAAACATCTCATCAAACTCCTATTCAGTGACATGAATGCCCACCTAGCTGGTGTGGTTTATAGCGCTCTAATGTAGTGCAAACCTCCTATTTGATTTAAAAGAAAATTCTCCTCCAGAAAGCTTTTCAAGAACATTTAATGAATAAAGTGGTGTCCATAACTTTTGGTGACTTTTACTTTAATTAGCTGTGGGAGTGATTTAGTGATCTGCAGGCACTGACATTTGAGGGGGAGAAGACAAACTTTGCTGCTCCTGACATGACTTTTTTTCTTCTCCTCCTGACTCTGGCCTGAAAGCCTTGGAAACTTGAGGGACACGATGTTCTCCTGGTTTTGGAAGTCATCTGTTTTTTTCAACACAAAGGCACAAATGAGTTTCTTCTTTATACATCTGATGTTGCAAGTGTTTGTGTTGAGGAGAGTGTGTTTTCCATTGTATTTGAAAATTCTGTCTTGTTCTATCTTACGTGCATGTATGTATGTTGTGTGTATGTGTGTGTACACATAGACTGTTATGTAAAATGGGGTTTATCCTATTGTTTCAAAGAAAAGTCTGATTTAAAAATCTACACAGACACATACATAGCAACTATAACCACGACTTTATATCTTTGTGTAACTGTCGTCCAGATTAAATGATAATGCTGTTAACACTTAATAGAAGACCACATTTTATGCTCTTGGAATAGTTGCTTATACTCTCTGAGGCTGTGCTTCATCATCCATGAAATGGGAATAAAAATGCCTATCTTGAAGAATTATTTGGCAACAGAAATAATATTGTGTACCCAGTGTCACAATAAAAAATATCTATCACTCAGAAGTGATTGAATACAATTCTTGGTTAGGTTATCCAGTTAATCAGCTAGAGCAACAGCTCTCAAAAGCAAAGTAAGACAACCTCTTTTCAGCTTTCAAGCAATCTCAGAAAATTTTCTTTTCTTTGGGTCTGTTCTCAATACTCCCCGAGTTTTCCAGACTTTCCAATGTCACATGCATATGGATGTTTATTTTTAAAGTTAGTCTGTTACTACATGTTGAAAAATCACTATTACCGAAAACTCCTCTCACTTCCTTCCTCCTCTGTTCTTTCCCTCTCACAGGGCCAGGGACTGTGATTTCTCTTTCATGTGTAATGTTTTTGCCTGGGATGTATGTCAAATGTCTGTCCCACAGCAAGCAGTCATTAGTTGCTATTTGCATTACTGTCATGATAATGAAGACTGTTGGCGCTCTCTGCTTATCTGGGGGCCTCCTAAGAGTTCCCTTGGAGGCGAATGCCACTGAGGTTGTTGCTGAGCACAGGGAAGTGAGATGGGTGGGCTGTTGTGAGTCATGGCAACTGTGAAGCAGTTCAGTCTTTGAATGTAATTCATTTGCTCATTTAGTTTGTATGGGCTTATTTATTTCTCGATAACCTTGAACAATCTCAAAAGAGTTGACAGATATGAAATTTACGGTGAAGTAAATAAGAAATAAGATCAAAGAGAAAGAAAACGAAGTCCAAAAGTACACTCCCCAAGAGGTTGATCTCAGAGGCAGTGGTGAAACCAGAAGAACGTGACTGACCACCCCCACACTCATTCTGAAGACTAAAGCTCAAGAACCATGTGATGATGCTTACCCAAGTATAAAGTGCTCTAGAGACACATAGCGACATGGGCTTTGTCTCCCCAGTGTACAGCTTTACAGTCTGGGGGGGGATTTCTGATTTTTTTTGCCTCATTTCTGCATCTGTTCACATCTAGTTTTAAATAGTGGGGGCACAATGCTACCAGCTCCCAAGATCTTGCTGCTCAGCTGGGTCTGAAATACCCTGAATCACATGTTACTTATCCCAGACTCCTAGTAAGTTTTTGGTATTCTGAGGACTAGTGAAAGATGAGCTTTTCCATAACATGTTTGGATGCTAGGTTCTACCCTGTGGTGTGCTGAGCAGCTTTGCTCATGAGTCAGTTGTATACAGCTCTTACATTCAGGTTCGTAGCCGATGTGAAGTCAGCCACGGTGGGAGTACTTACACCACAGACATAAGCAAGCATGTCAAGTCAGGGCTTGTTTTCCCTGTAGTATGTTGGGTATTAAACATTTACTAGTAGGCTATTGGTTCTGAGTGTATGATTATGTCAAGTAAAATACATACCACCATTCACAAAAGCTTATGGAAATAATTACAAGGCATTCTGTATATTCAAAAGTTCTGGGTGAAACTGGAAAAGAATTCCTGATAGCGCTTATAGCTGATCTGGGAATTTCAATGCACCCATCACCATTTCAGAGTGGGGAACTCAAATGTTGAACATTCTGATGAACAATCTTGGTCTGTTTGGAAATCACATGGGAGACAAAAATTGAAGTTTTGTGCTGAAGCCAGAAGCAGAAAGCTTGATATTACATCTAGGAACAGCTCTCTGGAGCAGTCCCTGCAGGGCAGCTTAGAGTTCAGTTGAAATGATCTTTCCTGACACATCCTCTGAGAGACAGAAAGGATGACAGGGGACGAAGAAGGGTTGTCTATGCAGTTGATGCATTTATCATAGTAACACAGCTGACACAGCATCCTTTGCTTCTCAGTTGTCAAATCAACGAGCAGCTCCATCTCATCAGATTTAATATCTGAAGCTGATGTGTTGACTATAGCCAGAGAGTTGGTCAGAGTCACAAGTCACCAGTATGTCCAATACTGCATCAAATGTGTCTGATCATCCAGTGAGCTCTTCAGTTTGGGGTGGACAATGCATCTACTTCAAATGGTGGCTAAATGTGTAGGCTTTGGAGTTTCACCAAACTGGGTTCAGATCCTACTTCTACCACTTTTTATGTCTGTGACCTTGGACAATGATCTTGGTACTAATTTTCTCTTCTCTAAAATGAAGATAATGGGGCTGAGGGGGATGGCTCAGTGGAATAAGTGCTTCCCTGGCAAGCGCGAGGGCCTGAGTTCAATTCTCGGTTCCACAATAAATAAATAAATAAGTAAATAAATAAATAAATAAATAAATAAATAAATAAATAAATAAATTGAAGATAATAATAATTTTGAAATTCGTGGGAAGAAATAAGAGAGCTGTTTCATTATAGATTTGGAGAGGTCATGGGAGCTCCTACAGTGAAATTCTGCTGCCAATTTTTGGGCCTCCACTTTTCCCAGTGGGAGGAACAAGAGACATCTCAAGGATTTTATAGGGAACTTCTAAAATGTCTCAGCTGCAGGACAAAATTTTAATAGCCCAAGTATTAATTTATCTATAGTGCTTCTCTACAAATTAAGCTTCTCTTCCTCCACAGTGGTTGGGCCTAACCAACAAAATTCTTTACTCTCTAAATATTTTTTAAGCTCCCAAACAGCTCACAGACGAAGACATGGTAGCCCCAAGGGACTGCAGTCTGTCTCTTATGAAATCTTTGATGGATGAAGGTGCTATGTCTTGGTTCTTTGAAGCATAGATCAGGGCAGAATATTAGAATTTGGTTCTTTGAAAAAATGTATTTGGTACAGGATCTCACTATGCAGCTCGGATTTGTAGTAATCCTCCTGTTTTCAGCCTCCCTAGCATTGGGATTACAGGCATGCACCTGGTCTTGGTGGCTGGCTCAGTGCTCCCTGAGGCATGGTCTGCAAGGCATATGCTGCGTCGGGGAGGGATGGTGGTGGTGGTGAGATTGAACCCTTGTCCCTGTGCTTGTTTAAGCAGGTGCTTAGTCTGCAGAACTATCTCACCAGCCGTAGAATTTGGTTCTTGTTGAGGATATCCAATACCTATGTCTTAGACCTAGCCCAGGCCCGGTGAGTGTGTGGGAGAGCTTCCAGCTACCCTGCGCCAGTGGGACATACTGGTCCCAGCACAGGAGCAGCATGGGTGAGACCCTCTTCCACCCCCTTGGGACACCCCCCACCACTCCTCAGCACCTCCCCTATCCCGCCCACTGAATAGGAATTTCTGCCGCATTCCGGGAACCCCCAGACCCAGTCCTAGCCCAGGCCTGGTGAGTGTGTGGGAGAGCTTCTGGCTACACTGAGCCTGCAGGACCTACTGGTCCCAGCCCAGGCACAGCATGGGTGAGACCCTCTTCCACCCTCTTGGGACACCCCTCATCACTCCGTAGTACCCTCCCACACCCCACCCACAGAGTAGAAATTTCTGTCGTGATCCAGGAACCCCCAGATCCAGTCCTAGTCTAGGCCCGGTGAGTGTGTGGGAAAGCTGCCTCTCCCCCCTACTCCACCTTATCCCCTCCAGACTCACCTCAGGCCTGGCATCCAGGCCTGGGGAGAAACCCTTCAGCTGCAATCCTTGCAGAGTGTAGGGGACAGAACCACCCAGCTAGTCCAGGAGCAAAACATCTTGCCAGAGGGGCACAGCAGGTTCACCCCCAAGGGCAGCAACAGGGAGGAACTTAGCACAGCAGCCAGACCCAAGCCAGGCACAGCTGGATAAATCCAAACTTTGTAGATCTACACCTGAACTTCAGTAGGTGCTAAGGTTATAACTGCAACAAAGCTCTACAACAAAGGTCAGAAGACAGTGTCAATTCCTGTGTCTTCAGGGCAATAGGAGCAGCAGTCGCAGCTTTCTACAGGAGGCAGAACATAAAAATACTCCAGGGAATACCCAGTCAGTGGGCATAGATCTGCTGATCCATCTGAGGCCATTGTGGATTGCAGTCCCATGTCGGGATTCCCAAGGGGCAAAAGGGGGCACTAGGCAGCAAGCATGGCCCTACTATTCAATACTTTTCGCTTGCTCTAAGTTATTTACTTTTAAGATTTATTTTATTTATTATTATTATTATTATTATTATTATTATTATTATTATTATTTGGCGGAACTGGGGATTGAACTCAGGCCCTTGCGCTTGCCAGGGAAGCTCTTATTCCATGAGCCACCTCCCCGGCACCAGATTTATTTTATTTTTAACTAATAAATAATAACTGCATATATAGCTCGTAGAAGTAGTGGGTAGGACAGTGGTTACCCATGGTAGTAGAGGGCGGCTAGCAATGAGAAGCTGTCTTGATGTTCTGACAGCTGTGGACGTGTGGCACAGTGGTGTTTTCCAGGGGGCTCGCACCTAAGCAGGGCTGCTAATAGTCCAGAGGGTGTAAGGCTAATAATAGCAATAGTTATCATAATAATAAACTGTTCATTTCGTACAAATCAAGCGATTATTGATGTTTATTTGGCAATCTAGTGAAATGTATTTTTTTTCTTTTCTTTTTTTTTTTTTGGCAGAGCCAGGGATTGAACTCAGGCCCTTACACTTGCCAGGGAAGCACTTATTCCACTGAGCCATCTCCCCAGCCCCAATCTGGTGAAATCTAAATATCCCTTTTTAGAATAATGTTTCCAAATGCATAAAATGTAGTATGTAAGATTACAAAGGAAACCTAGTGTATTGAGATACAGTTATTATTTTATAAAATATTATATGGCAATAGAAATGTGGATCTTGGTAACTATAAAACAACAAGTGTAACAATAAAATAGGGTTAGTGATGACTCCATCAACCATCATAATTTAAAGTAGTGGTAATATAAATCGTATTTCAGGATATCAAGTATGATGTGATCTGAGGGCATCTGTGATGTTTATTCTTGACAAACTCACAAGTCCTACTAATAACATTGTGGTTTTTTTTTTATGTTCACTCAAGAGAAACACTAAATTTCAGTTACAAATGAATGAATATGGTCTATCCATCGGTCCCTTGACTGGGTTAAAAACTTCCCTATGTCTAATATTCCGCTAAGTCCTAAACTTCTATCATTCCTAGCTTTTATCATAACTTAGAAATATTAGCATTGTTATTCCCATTTTACAGATGTGGACACTAAGGTTTGGGTTCAGACTAAGTAGCCCAACATCACAGAACAATGGAGTTCTCAGTCCACGCCAGGGCTTTGTGATACCAGCACTTAGCCTGTCCACAGTCTTTAAAGGAGAAAAAAAAAGGCCCATTTGGGGGAGGTATCCAGCAGCTGTTTTTGCTCTTAAACCTCCAAGGTTACTTGTTTGCAACTCCCTTGATGGGGGCATGGCTTGCAAAAGCCAAATGTGTGCATCTCCTGTGCTGGCAGCTCGAGATCCACTGTGCTAGAACTGTTTACATCATGGATACTTGAACACTGCTAACCAAGGCATTTTTATTGGAAAACACAGTTGCTAAGCATTTACCTTTGAATCTACACCTTTGCTCCTCATGTGATCCTGGTTCAAAGAGCTGTGATTGGAAGGAATGGGCAAGGCCAGGTAAGCAGACTTGGCTAACTATCATCCCTGCAGCCTGCTGTGGGGCTGAGGGCCCCCTCCCCAGTTATCTGGTACCTGGCCCTGGTGATTAGGGAAAGAGAATGGCGTGGCCTGGGGTGTAGAAGTCTGGAATGATTGTTTTGAATATGAGTTTGTTTTGAATATGAAAGGCAGGCTCCCAAGGGGGTATCTTGCTGTATCTAGGAATTGCTAGTCCTGGGAGGACTATCTTTCTCTGGTAAGCAAGACTATAAGGGATCAAAAATACCAAATATAAAGATATGATTAATAGCTGAGCATCTAGCACAGTGGTTGAGTGCTTGCCTAGCACACACTTACCCTCGGTCCAATCCCTAGCACTATGAAGTATTGGTGAGAATGGAGTCTAGCAGCCTTACATTGGAGTGGCTTTCTTCTAAGTGGTGTGACATACCTCCTTGCCCCATTTAGCTCCAGCAGTGAGAATGTCTCACGTTGTTTACATTGGCAGCCACCTCTTCCTTATAAGAAAAGCTTGGTAGAAAGTAAAAATTAAGACTAATGACCAATTTGACCTTGAGGTAACTATGCTATTGTGGGTCCTCAGAGGTCCCCAGGTTATCTACATATTACCAATCCCAATCCTCTGTGCATTCATTCAAACACGTATTTTACATTTCCAGAAACCAAGTGAGCACTTGGAAGAAATAAACATTCATCAATATTTTTATATCACCATGTTTTGTGATGCATCAAAGAAAAGAAATGTCTCCTAGAAAGTTGTAAACATTCTGCACATGAGATCCATTATTTCACAGCTTGCAGTGGAGTCCAAGTGGAATAATCTGCAGACTAAACCCTTTCTTTATCCCCAGAGCTGGGGCTGAGGTCATCCAGGGCAGTGTGGGTGAAATGGCTTCTGAGATGCCCTGGGACTCTGAATTGTGCTGCCCTGGAGTTTTGCCAGCTGGCCCAGGATGGATAATAGACTTAGATGGCCTACATTGAAGGGCTGATAAAATAGCAGCCCAGCCCTTGATCCCTGTTCCTGGCAGGTTCTAAACAGCATCACCTACCAAAAGGGTTTCCAGATGGACTGCTTTGCAATTTCCCCAAGCTCGGGAAAAACAGTCGTCTGTTAAAGACCATGACTGCTTTAGCCAAAGGGAGAAGAGAGATGCCTTTTGGATCCTACATGTGTGCTGGGTTTTATCCAGGAAAAAGACGGCAGTGCTTTGGATTCGGAACATCAGTGGCAATTTGGAGGCTGTAGAACTTTCTACAGGGCTGAGAGTATCCTGGGCACTGATGGCCTTCCTACTGAGCAGACACATGACTGACTGAAGACTTCAGGGGATCCCACTGATGGTCAGAGCATACAAGCCTTCTTCCCCTGGCTGAGACTAATGCAGTGTAGGAGCAGATTCAACTTTCTAAGAATCGGCATATCAGGCATAGGAGGCAGTGGAAGATGATTTAACTGCAGGAACTAAAAGTAGACAGTTCTGAAGCATATGTTACATCAGTAACTAGTGTGGCACCTGCATGTAGTAGGTGCTCAGTAAATGATGATAAAGTGAATGAACACACACTTAATTTATCCTGCAACAGAAAGACAGTAATTCTTCCTCACATTTTTTTATAATGAGAATTGTCCAAAGTGGAATAGAAAGCATTTTAAAGGTTAGCATTAGAACTCTGATGGACGCAAGTTATATCTGGATAACAAAAATAAAAATTGTCAGTTAGCTGTTGCTGTATAACAAATGACTTCAAAACCCCACGGCGAATGTGTAGTATTATGATTTCAGGTTTGAAGATCACTGTGGTGGCTCAATGCAAGCAATACGTCTGCATGTTGACTAAGCTGAACTGGGCTTGGCCCGTCTTTGCGTTTGGTTCCATCTGTGCCATGTGGCTTTCATTCATCTGAGACACTGGGCCCCCAGGGTGTGTTCATCCTGATGCAATAGCAGAAGCGCAAGGGGGCAGGCCCCACAATGCAAGTCCAGTTTTAGTTTCAGCTCACACCATCTTGGCTGGCTTCTCATTGGACAGAACAAGTCCCCTGACCAAGCCCAAAAGCGATGAGTGGTGAGTATATCCTCAGGGAGATCAGGAGGGACATGACTGATTACTGAACAGTAAACAGCACAACAACAATAATAATAAATAAACAACAAACAGAGTAACTCCTGTGTCTTCTCTCTTACTCTGTGCCTGGCACTACCTTAGCCATTTTGCATGAACAAATTCTTTTAACCACAGTGACAACTCAACGAGGTAGGTGCTATTTTAAAGCTCTATTTTAGAGAGGAAAATGGAGGCACAGATAACTGATCCACTTGAAAAAGAATGCACGTCCAGGGGTGGTAGAACCTGGATTTACACCCGGCTTGTCCAGTCCCAATACCTAGTCTCTGAAGCACTCTGTTCTCCTTCTCTAGGTAGCAGGAAGCGTGCTGCGTGGCTCTGGAACACTTTGATGTTTGTAAAATGCTAACCCAAATGTTGCCTTATCTAACTTTCACGGGAACCTAGATGAGATAGATCTTGCTTTTTGCATTTATTGTTTGTGGGAACACTGGGGTTCCAGAGGTTAAGGCATCTCACGTCACACAGCTGGGAAGTGACTGAGCCGCCATGGAATCCTGGACTTGCCTCCTCCTAACAGGAGTTCCCACTCTGTAGAGGAAGAGAAACTGAATAGTGATCCAGGTTTTTCTTTCCTTTCTTTCTTCATAATCCTGCCTTCTGTCTTTGGGAGGCTTCTAATGTGTGGGGGGTTTTGCCCTCCAGGGCAGTCTTTTACTGGCTTTATTTATTTTTTTGGTAGAGGAGTTGCACCCTGGTTCCTTGGTATGGGATTGCTGCCATGGCCATAGAGCTGCACTCTAGTTCTCACGGTCTCGGAGTCTCTAGTTTCTCATGACATGGCATGTCCCCAAGTGTCCCCTTCCCTCCCTAGCGTACCCGCCCTTGCTTTCTTCCTCTGCTGAGTGCAGGGACAGACTTGGCTGTCCCATGGTTTCTGGTTACAGACTCAGAAGGGTGAGGCCAGCTCAATAGCTGTAATTTTAGTTCACGATGAAAGGCAAGGGGAAGTGAAAGGGGCACTTTGGGCAGTGTTAACAGGTGTACCCAAGCCACGAGGCTGTCTCTTGAAACCTGGGAGAAAGCATTGCCTTGAGGACCTTGAGTCTATGTGGAGCCACAGCACCTTAGCTGGGAGTCACAACATTAATAGTATCTGGGTGTGAGTAACATTTTACTCCCAAACCACCAGTGTGGGGAGCTCCAGGGAGTCACAAATTCTCAATCTCCAAATAAGGGTGGCCTGGCAGCTCCAACTGCAACCTTGTACTTGCTGCCCTTCCAAGCTGGAGTTTGAGCCAATACTGTGCTCACCACCATCCTTGAAACCAGTTTGAAGTCTGCAAGCCAGCAAAAACCCAATTATAGAAGCATGTTTCTCCTCACATGTATTCTTCCAGCATCCCACATGCCTGCCCTTCCCTCCCACCTCCCAGCCGCTCTCCTGTCAGATTTCAATGGCTATATAACTGTTACTCAGGAGTTTCCACTACAGGCAGAAATTCCCATAGATAAGGCACAAATGACCCAGAAAGGACAAGCAGAGAAGAATGCTGCATTTTATTTGGCCATTTGCCCGACATTTCTTAATCCATTGTAGTGTTCATTCTCATACTAGAGTTGGGGCTTACCTCTAAGACACTGGAAACTTTCAAATGCTTCCAGCTTCCTTTGGCCCAGTATGAGGACTCTGATCGGGATGACATGGGACCTGAAGCTGAAAGAGCCATACTTCTCAGGGAGAGAGAATATGAGGTACAGGGGTGTGACAGGGCCACCTGGTAGGTGTGGGGGATATATAGTCACTCTATGTCTTAGAAACCATGTAGTCACTCTATGTCTTGGAAACCTTACTGAGAACCAGAAATTAGAGCTGGCATTCTTAACCTTTCCTATGCAGGTCTGAAAATGTATACATTGAGACATATAGAGTTGCAAAGGGCCTAAGGTTAGGAAAAGATGAATTTGTGATATAGCAAAGTACATGCTTCTTATTAACCCAGTCAAGATCTAGTCTAAGGTTTAAAGTTGTGATATTTCCAGGTATCTGTTACGACTTTTCCTGTGATGTGAAAATGCTTGTGGTTTCTGTTAGTGACAAGGTAACAGGATCTGCTAAGGTTACCATGGTTTGCTGCTTTCATTCATAGTTGGGAGAAAGGCTGGATTTAGGCTAGAAATGAATAAAATAAATTTTAAAATTTCCATCCAAGTTCCCAGAGTCCCTGAAATGTAGGTTAAATGTCTCTTCTAGGCTACCATAAGGCTTATAAATTCTTAGAGGACAGGAGTTACTTTCCAACCAATTCCACACTCGAAACATGTTTTAATTTTCTCTTTTATTTTTCTGTACTTTAGGGAAGGGTCTACAGGGTGTTCAAGGTCTCACTAACAGATTGGACTCGTAGTGATCCTCCTGTTTATAGGCTACCAAGCTCTGGGATCACAGGCACAACACCATGCCCAGTCTCAATTGCCATCTCAGTGCATCTCAGGGGTGGGGCCAGCATAGCAGGCCAGGGGATCGAACCCCCAGCTCCTGCACCTGCTTGCAGGTGCTTTAAGGAACATTTTTTTTAAGTTCTAGAAAATGTCAAACATATAGCAAACAGAACAATATAATGAACCTTCCTTGGCCACCCATCAACCAGTTCAACTATTACTGACACACAACCACCTTTGTTTCATGCTCACCGCCTTTCCCTCCCACATTATTGGGAAGCAAATCCCCAACACTATATCCTTTCTTCCCATACTTTTATTTTTACATATCATGCAGCCCATATAATCTTTATAGAGTACTGACAGCTTGATTCAGAATTGTCATTGGAAATGCTTGTTTGCACTTGCCATGGGTCAGTGTACCAGGGGTGTGGATCCAGGTCAGAAATCCCCCTTCCTATCCCCAATCACTGATGCTATGTTATTTATTGATTTCCACATGTCTGTATCTTTCTACCACAGTGAAATTCCAAAAGGGAAAAGGATTTTGCCTGCTTGTCCACTGCTGCATCTTTAGCCCCCAAAAGCATGCCTAGAATATAGTAGGTACTTAATAAACTCAGTACATTTCAGATGAGTGACTGGCTGAATTAATGAAGAAAGGTAGAAGTGATATAGGGACATACACTATTGCTACTCAAAGTGAGGTCCCTGGACCACGGCATTGGTGTCCTCTGTGAGTTAGAAACACAGAATCTCAGGCTCCACCCCAGATCTACTGCATCTAGCTCTGCATTTTGACAAGATTTCCCAGGGATTCTGTGAGCACAGTACAGTTTCAGAAGCACTGACTTGCCATCTTCACCTGGAAGGGAAAGAAAGCCAAATAGGAAGAGTTTCCTATTGATTTCCAAGTTCATGCCCGCCAGCAGGGCACAGCATGGTAGGGTAATGCACTCACTAGTGAACTGGGCCACCTAGGTTTCAAGTGTGGTTACTCAGTCATTGATTACATATGATGAGGCCTGTTTTTCCTCATTTGAGAAGTCAGGTGGAAGGAGACCGAGCTCTGGGAGTCACAGAAACATTAAATGAGACAATGGCTCTGGAATGAAGTACAGAAGAGGTCTTGGAGGACCCTTGGGTTGATTCCACATGGCCATCTTTCTACAATGTGAGGGGATGATATTTGTGCATCTTTCAAAAGCTCTGCCAATTTTGCCTTCTGATTCTGAACTCATTCTGGTCTCCTCTTGTGTAATCGCAGTGGTGGAGAATCCTTGGCATCATTGGGATACATGTGCTCAGCTTCAGTGCTCACAGCCCCTTCCTTCTGCATCCGAGCACTTTTGGGGAACACCCTTCTCCTCACTGAGTAGTATACATCATTTCATCTATGATCCTGTTCCTGGACAAACAGCCAAGATCAGCAATCACAGAGCAACCCATTCCCATGGAGTTTGGAGGCCTGGATTGTGGAATGAAAGGGTTCTTTTTCCCTGTTGTAGGTTTTCAAACACAGGGGGGAGACTGTGTGAAAACTTCCAGGCTGAAACCACATCCCATGAAAAATTCCTGCTTTGGCACTGGGTGTTGAGTTCTGATTGCCCACTTCTATCTGTTGGAGCCGTAGGCAAACAAGCTGAAGTCAAGTCATCTCAGGGGGAATAGGCAGTTTGGGATAATTCCTAAGCTACCTTTTCCCAATCCTGATCTGGAGGGATTACAAACTGTCTGAGGCAGGGAAGCAGAAGTCAAATTTTTATTACCTACAGGGAATATTGATAGCCCAGGTGAATGTTCCTCACCCCCTTTCCAAACACTTCCCAATTTTGCCTCACACATCTATTACATGATACCTCATGTTTACCTGAGACTTGTTCCAATAGAATTTAGCAATCCTGTCTTGGCCTGACTCTGTATTTACATGGTAAACATTTTTGAAAAGAAAAGGAAATATTCACTTTAATATATCTAATGAAATGCCCTTTAGAGATGAATAGATAGGAAAGAGCAAACATTTTATATTTATAAAATGAGTTGTTTTATAAAAATGTTAACCAAAGACCAAAATCTTTATGACAGTATTATTGATGGTGTAGTAACACTTCCTTAGGTTTGTTTAGCATTCCATGAATATATGTTCTTTCATATATCAATTCATCTAATTGATCTAAATTTGTTATTTGAGGTAATGGGGAATGAGCCCAGTCCATTTGCACTGAGCTCCATCCCCAGAAGCCATTTTTATTTTTATTTTATTTATTTATTCATTTATTTATTTTGGTGGAACCGGGGATTGAACTCAGGCCCTTGCACTTGCCAGGGAAGCGCTTATTCCACTGAGCCATCTCCCCGGCCCCTCCAGAAGCCATTTTTAATTATTATTTTAAATTTTGAGACAAGGTTTCACTAAGTTATCTAGGTTGGGCATGAGCTTGTAATTCAACTTATAAACATCAGCCTCCCAGAGTGCTGAGATTCTAAGTGGGTAACACCAAGCTCAGAGAATTCATCTAAACTTCTCATCAACCCAGTGGACATCATTAGCACCATTTTCAAATTGAAGAAATGGAAGCCTAGAAAAGTTATAAAAATGCCCAGTCCTAGGAAGTAATAAGGCTCAGATATAAATCTAGGTCTTCCGCCTCAAAATCAAATGCCTATTGGCATGTATCAGTCAGAAGTAACACACAAGGATGCTAAGGCAGGAGAATCTCAAGTGTAAGCTCTGCTTGAGCAACTCATAAACTTAGTGAGACCCTGGCTCACAATAAATAAAAAGAGGCTGAGAATGTAACTTGGTGCAAAGATTGAGTTTAATCCTCAGTATTGTAAACAGTAATATAACCCAAAGTTTAGCAATGAGAGGAAGCTGCTATACTCTTAAGCTGCAGGGACAGAAGGAAGGGGCATTGCTTCCAGAACCTGAGGGCTGGAACACTGGTGAGCCAGCCTTGTGGGAGATGGGGCCCTAGATCACAGGCTCAGAGTCAAGGGAGGATGTGACCTCCCACTAACGCCCCACCTCTGCCTTCCAGCTTCCCCTCAGCGCCTCCCATTGGCTGACTGGCTGATTGGCTGGAAGCTGGTGGACCTGTGAGATGTAGCCTGCCTGGGTGAGGAGAGCCAGTGGAAGGTGAGGAAAGACTATGAGGGCAGCAGGGCCAGAGCCAACACGACATCTTGTACTGCTGGCTGTAGGTGCACTCCCAAAAAAGGTGTGTGCCCTCAAGTTTTCCTTCTCCAATGGTTGCAAGCCATTTGGATGACATTCCCTTGTTATTTGCCTGCCCCCTCCAAACAAATTTGGCAGCAGTGAATTTTTTATCCCTTTTCAGGGCAGAAAAAGAGGAACTTGGAAATTTGCATAGGTGAGAGAAAGTGGCTTAGATCTGTCTGGTTGTGCATTTGAACCCCAGACAGAAACTTCTGTTGCTTTGGGGAAACAGAGACCAAAGCTCCAGTGACTTAACAAAGGACTGTGTCAAGGAAAATCTTGGCAAGCAGATGTTGAAAGAGTGCTGCCAAATGCCCTGCCAGGAGAACTGGTTTGGCAACAAGCTGATAGGCCCAAAGGACTGGCATACACCACTCATTCTTCTGGATACTACTTCATCAACACTGACTGAAACACTAAGTTCCATCTTTGTGGCTTTGCAAAACCTTCTCGTGATTTGCTGGGTTTTGCAGGACAGTTGTCTGCCTGTTCACTGCCCTCCCTCCATTCCCAGGATTCCATTTCCCCAAATTTGCAAGAAGTTTTTGTTGTTGTTCACTTTGCAACCCTTAGTGCAGATAATTGGAGACATTTGATGCTCTTAAACCAAAATGGGAAAACCCTGGCTTAAGAAAAATCATTTCTGTAGTTCATAGCAGTTTTGCAAACTCTTGTACCAATGAAAAAGAACACTCATGGTCATTTGGGTTCATGATTAGGAAGAGATAAAAGAGAAACCCTACACCTCATTCAGGGCCAGGCATACAATAGGTTCACAAAAAGAAATGCCTGCTGAATGGATGGGAACATGTGAAATGTACAGTACCCTGTTCATTGCCTTCGACAGGTGCTTTTTTGTTTTAAATATGCATGGCAGAATTTGATATTATGTGGCTAATGCTTTGGACTTTTTCTGGGGACTTAATACAACCTAAATAATGAAAGGTCTTCAATGTTTTATTTCAATTCTTTTGAGGAATCACTATCTGTTCTTTGTATTGTTGAGTTTATGATGAATTTGGGTCTTATGCATATGTTGAGTCATTTTATCTGCTTGATCACCTTTGTGTTCTGTGATTTTTAAGCATTGTGCAAGCTCTCCAACAGAAAATAATATAATGGCTATATATGCACATTCAATTTATCAAAGTTAACATTTCTCCCATGCTTGCTTTATATTTGTTTAAAGAAATGAAATGTTACAGTTAGTCAAAAGCCCCTGTGTTTCCTGCCTAATCTGATTATACCTTGTCTCCTCCAAGGTTAACTACCATCCTAATTTTTGTATTTATCAGTCCTTACCTTGACATTTTTAATAGTACATTTCAATATTACATTTTGAATATATACATATGTATATATTCAAAAATGGTAGTGAAATATTTAAAACTCTGCATAAGTCATATCATACTGTATGCTATTTTGCAACTCACTTTATGTTTTAAACATATTTCTTTATATGTATCTACTACTGTCTTCATCTTTAACTACCTGGAGGAATACTATTACAGGAATATAGTGTGATTTATTTATGCACTCTCCTATTGATGGGTATTTAGGTTACTTCCAATTTCTTGTCCTGCAAACAATGCTGTCACAAACAATTATGTCAAGTGTCCTTATGGGAGAAAAGGTCTCTAGGGCAGTGGATCTCAATCTTTTCTACACATCACAATTGCCTAGGGACCTTTAAAAAGTCACTCTTCCAGGAAGCACTCAACACAATTAATCATAATCACTGGAAGTGGAACCCAGGCACCTGTATATTTTTTAAGTTCCCCAGGTAATTTCAGTGTGCAGCTGGCATTGATAATCATTGCTTTAGGTATACAACTAGAAATGAAGCTTCTGGGTCAAAAGATTTGTTCCTCTTCTGCCTTTATAGTCTTGCCAAATTATCCCCCAAAGTTGTCTTTCTAATGGAAACTCCACCAGCAGGGAGGATATGAGATCTCCTGTTCCTGTGGCATTATCTCCTCATTGAACTTTATTGATCTTGTCCCTGCAGGGACCTCAAAGGAGGTAAAGAAATAGTCCTTTGATGGCCTCCCACTCCTGCCTCCATTTGATTCATCCTGTGATAAAGATCTAGCCTCACCCTAAGGTCCAGGAGTAATGGGAATTGTTCTCGGAAAGTGTAACTCAAAGCCTGGGGTGCAAAACACCACATTATTTTGCAATTCATGATGTTGCAGTCAAGAGGTTATGCCATGCACTCTGCTTAGTGTAGTCTAACAGTCTCTAAAGGCATGACTTACTTCTTCTCCAGGATGTCTAGGTTTGGGGATACTGGATGATAGAAGCCATATTCCAAACAAGTTGCTATACTTTTTATGTAATCAGAGATCCAGTGTGACAAGTCTTCTGAGCAGCTGGAAAAGCAAGATATTAGGCGAAGCAAGGCTTTCCTGATGTTTGTTTATTTATTTATTTGTTTGTTTACTTATTTATTTTCTGGAACTGGGGATTGAACTCAGGCCCTTGCACTTGCCAGGGAAGCGCTTATTCCACTGAGCCAATTCCCTGGCCCTTTCCTGATGTTTAGAACAGTTGATTTTGAAGAAATAGTAGATTCTTTCCTCAACTTGCTCAAAGCATAGCTGTGTAGAACAAACTTGTGCTTTGTTGCCTTTTCTTTGGAATTTCTCCCCAGCGGAGTGAGGTTTTCCAATTTTCTCACACAATGAGAATGCATATTAAGCTGCTGCTTCTTGTGTTCATGTAGAGTTCCGGAATTTATTGAGTAAAAATTGGTGGGGTTACAATTTTTTTTCACTTTAAATTTAATAGCCTTAACTCTAATGCAGTAAAACTCCTTTATACAATGTAAATAGAATGCTGTACTGATAAAATGAACACAAAATTGGGCAAAAGCTAGAATTACCTGCCCAGGAGTTCCAGGAGTCTGAATGTGTGATCCCCATCTGTCCTAGCGCAGGCTGTAGTCTCTGGTGGCAGAGACCCTCTGTGGCTTAAAGATTGATGGAGATGATGTGGAGTCATGATAAGGATAGGTTAAGATAATCCAGGAATCTCTTGTTGATTTTGCACTTTTTCATTCGTTTATCTGGAGAGACTGGACTAGGAGGCTACTGGGGCCCTGGGATTCAGTCTTCCTGTATCACTTATGGACACAAGTTTTGCCTGCCATTTCCCAGTCCAGCTGCACTGTCTCTTCCACATCCAGCTCATCTCCTGCCCCCAAATAGGGATGCCCTTTTGTCCCCATTTGAAAACACATCCCACCACTGAATCTGGAATCCGTGTACTGAATCTGGAGTCTTGCTATCATGGGGAACCTGATGCAGAGTTTTGCTCTCCTAGTTATCATTGCTTCTAACTTTGTGTGTTGGGTTAGGTTCCCTAGAGACAATATCTGAGACAAGGATTCTAGGACATGTCATTTATTGGGAGAGAGCTCGTGGAGGCTTGCAGGAATCTGAATGGGCAACAAGATGGATGAGTTGGAATGTGGTCTATTCTCAGAGAGAGCCTGACTTTATTCCGATCTGTAGAGCTCTTGCAGCTGTATCAATCAGTCAATGGCTGGGAGCTTCCTGTGGGAAATGAGCATTTTACCTTCCAGGCAAGGGAGCTATCATTGGCCAAAGGTAGCTAACTGTCCTGAAGAGGAAGTTGTGAACTCCTATCACTCACAGCAGCTGGACAATGGATCTATAGGCCTGTAAAGGAGATCTGAGAGAGGGAACTTTTGTGTCAATCAGTGAGTGGAAATAGATAATAATACTATTGGCTTATACACATCGCCTCCAGGGCTCACAAAGGACATGGGCAAACATGGGTGGGCAAACACTATACTAAGCACGATGAGAGCATTGTGAAAGGACTGTTGCTTAACTAATGCGTCTTTTCCTTGCTACAAATCTCAGCACATTTTGCTGTTTTAATCATACTGAGTCTGTTACATCCACCATTCCTAGAAGCTACTTTGATTTTTTTTGTTTTCAATGTATTTGGTGCAAGGTCTCACTATGCAACTCAGACTCATAGTGATCCTCCTATCTCAGCCTCCCCAGAGTTGAGATTATGGGCATACACCACCACGCCCAGCCAGCACAGTATGTGGTATGGGGGGGAGGGGAGAATCGAACCCTGGTCCCTGAGTTTGCCTAAGCAAGTGCTTAGTCACTGAACTATCTTGCCGGCCCTGTTACTTTGATTTTATATTGCAAAGCATTCTGAGGCACATGCGTGAACTGAAAACCAGGTAAAATGGCATGATGAAATGAATCCTACAGTACAGGGGAAAAGAAGGCCAGCTTCTCCCAGTTGGGGCTTTCAGAGGGGATTCCCAAGCTGAAGCATTGAGGTATGGAGAGCAGACAGCAGACAAAGAACAGTGGATGCAGTTAGTCCCTTAAACCCTAAACCTGGGGAAGCCAGGTGGCTGAAGTGACTGCTTGGCTAAAGTCAGGTTTTCCTTCACTGGGAATCTCTCTTGACTGTGACTGCCTCTTATCATGTGTTTGTCATCTGGAGATTGTAGGGGGAGTGGCAAGGACTCAGAATACCCCAACTGTGATCCCATCCTTGTTTGTTGTAGTGTCTGGCCATGTTTCCTCCAGAGGTATTTAGTTAGCACTTCTTCTCTGAAGAAGCAGCATTACCAACAAATTAGGACTTTAGCTCTCTTTTTATGCCAAGTTAGGAAAAGGAGTCTGTGAGTTTCACAGAGTGCTACAGAGGGATTTTTAGATCTTCACAGATTTTGCCAGCTTCTCCTTGGACCAAGAAAGACAAGGGTCTGAGGCCTAGGAACAAGTGGGTGGGGGAATTTTGCCTTAGGCAAACTGCGGTTTGGATCTTGGTTTCATTATTTACCAGATGTGTGAAGGGTTTCTTTTGTTTGTTTCTTTCTGGTACTGGGAAGTGAACCTAAGGCCTTTGCTATACCATAGTCCTTTAATTTTTTTTTTAATTTTCAGGCAAGATCTCACTAAGCCACTTAGTTGTCCAAGCTGATCACAACTTGCAATCTTTCTGCCTCAGTCTCCCAGAATCCTGGGATTATAGATGTACACTTCCGTGCCTACTTTTGGGAGCTTATTTAGTAAAGGACCTTAACTGTTCCTAAGCTCTATTGTTTTACCCCCAAATGGGGATAATAATACATGTCTTAAAGGGTTATTTGGAAGTTTCTATAGAGTAAAAATTCCCTGTTACATTGTAAATATTCAGTGAATGACAGCTTATTATTATGGCTAAGACACTTATGCATTCCTAGTTTATGGGGATGTAGAATTAGACTACAGCTAATAGCCTTTCTTGGGGAAACCAAAAATGTGATTGGGATATCTGAATGGATTTAGGGTCCTAAAGCCACAGCCAAGGTGGGAAAAAGGAAGAGAAAGATGTGTGGCTGGAGTACCACAAATCTCGAATGTTCTAGTTATAATTTCAGATATTTCATCTCAATGAACACCCAAGTATGCAAATTTGGAGTTAATAAAATGAGACCACTGTCCTTGTGGGAAAATGAAGCTCTGGACAACCTGTTTGGGAATATTACGAGTCTTTGGAACACCTTCAAAGAAAGCAGTTTCCCTGTGGTGTTGCTCCTGGTGTGTATGTCTCTGCTTTGAATTTTTTGGTGGAGAGTTCATTGAACTCAGTTAATTCTTTTATTTTTCTGACCTCTGTATTCAGTAACAGGCCAACCCTGTAAACACTGCTCTAAATTTATGCTTACTTCAACTTGGAAAAGAAAAAAAGAGTCCATTGGTCTCCACAGGTGCCTTCTGTCTTTCTTCCTTATAGAGAATATCTCCTTTTCCTCCCCAAATTTGAAAGGGAACTTCTAAACTTTGGGAGAATCAGGTTTCCTCAGGAAGTCAGGGGAACCTCCTCTCTTGAACACATCTTTGACCCTACCCAGCTTTAACCTTTGAGACTGTCGTGGGGCTCTGGAGGCCAGCAGGCAGGCAGACATTGCCCACACCCTCTGGCTTCCTGCTCTTCCTTCCCATCCCTCCTCTATCTGGAACCTTCTCTTTGGTCCACTTCACAAATGCGCATCTCAGCACTAAGGTTAAAATTCAAGTGCTAGCAGTAGGCACTGAAAGCCATTTCTTTGACATGAGAACAGCCTGCATTTAAGAATGCCAGGGCCTTCTAACCTATACAGCACATCTACTTTAGAACGAATCAAAATGGGAGACTTCAGCCGACCTGTATACTCCAAATTTACTTACCTGCCAGAGTGTACCCCATTTCCTTTGTGCCTTTAATTTTCTGCTTTTGACTTCCCTCTCCTGTGTCTCCAGGACTGTGAGCCTCCAGTCTCTGTAGCTCCCAGTGCAGACAGTGAAACAACTTTGTAACAAATGACCTAATCTTTCTAGAACCTTAATGCTGGCAGGAGAAGAAAATCAATGTATCCCTTGCCTTCCTCACCCAATATAATTTAAAAATGGTACAGTATGGATGTGTTTCTGGAGGGAAAAGTGTCATTTAATTTAGTGTGATTTGCTTTGGCAGTGGCAGGACCATTAACCTCCCATTAATATTGGCTTTTTGATAATGTCCAAACCATTATATTTGAGTTTCACTTTTTTAAATTACTGTTTTATTAGAGTGGAAATGTGGTATGAGAATGGTACTGTTGGAGGGAAGATGCCTAATTGAGGACCTTGGAGCCCCTGTCACTTTATTTTGCTTAAAGAAACACTTATTTAGCACTTCCATGCCAGATATTGTTCTGTCTGCCTTACTGATACAAACTCAATCTGTATTGCAGTAGAATTACAGTATTGCAATAGAAGCTACTGTTGCCTTCATTTTATACATGAGGAGGCCCAGAGAGGTCAAGTGACTTACTTAAGGCCTTTTGACACTTTTTTTAATGTATTTAGTACAAGGTCTACAGGGTCTACAGGGTCTCACTACTACATAGACTGGACTTGTAGTGATCCTCCTGTTTACAGCCTCCCAAGCACTGGGATTACAGGCTTGTGCCACACCCAGTCTCAATTGCTGTCTCAGGGTGCTCCAGGGGTGGGGCCAGCACAGCAGGCTGGGGGATTGAACCCCAGTCCCTGGGTCTGCTTAAGCAGGCACTTTAATCCCCTTGAGCTATCTGGCTGGCCCACCCAAGGTCTTTTGGAATGCTGAGTTTTTGATCCAGGCATTCTAGCTCCAGAGTCCCAGTTTTGAATTCTTAGGGTCCTCCCCTCTCTATTTAGAAATATCTGGAGCTTCATTTCCTTATTTATACAGTGAAAAAGTTGAAAGGTATAATTTATAAATTGATCCCAGTATACATAGGAGGGGTAAGTGATCATTTCAGTTTTTTCTTGTAGTCACAGCACCTGACTTTTATAATATTTGCCCTTCTATATATGCTGAACTAGTTTCTTGGGACACAATATTCCATGGCATCACTTCTAACTCCCATATTCATTCTGTGACCTCAACATGGAGGCGGAGAAACAACTTTTGAATGAATTGGCTTCCCAAGCACATCCCAAGACCCTTCAGTGTGGGGCCATATTTAAAAGAAAGAGTTCCCCAGATGAGACGTGGGTGACACTACATACCATATCACATTGTCTTGGGATTCACAGCACACTGACTCTGTTAGAGGAACTTAGATGTTCCACCATTGGGAAACTCCTGCAACTTTGGTATTTAAAGTGTTTATCATCCTTGTGTTGCCATGAAATCTACTCTTCAAGTAGCAGTTGTATTAACAACCCCTAGAGCAAGGGTTCTGAAAGGTACCAGGGACACACTCTTACATACCTTTGTAAATGATGTCTACAGTTTTGAGTCTGCCCAGATTCGAAAGTTTTGCTCTTTTGTGCTGGTACCCATCTGTGTATATATAGCTGTATAAATATTAGGAAGAATACGAGTCTTCTGTAGAAAGATTACATATCTGCTGCCTCTTTGGGGAATCCTAAGATAACATATATGATTCTCTCACAACCATCCCATTGGTGAAAACATCCACTTAAATACAAACTATATGTGAAGATATGAGACTTCTTCTGGGATGCTTCCCTCCACAGCCCCATGGTAGAGAGAATACGGTTTTGTTTCTACTCACAGTGTTCTCCATCTATTCTTAGTGACATTTTTATGTTTCTTTTCTTTGCCTTCTCATTCCTATTTTCCTCTGTCCCCTCTACCTTTCATGACTCCCAAAGACAAGAGTATTAGGGAGAGAGAAGACCAGCAGCCCAGAGCACAGTGTTTCCTGAACCCTGAGCTAGGCTACCACATGTAGCACCCCAGTGTTTCTATTTGCAGATTTCTTGAGTATTACAACACCCACTTGCTAAAAAAGGTTTCATTACTTCCTTTCCTAGTTTTCTTTCCTAGTGTGTGATTCCAAATGTAAAGAATACATACATATAGTTAAAAATAAAATCTCCAACTCTAAAAGAAACAAAATAAAATGAAACGTGAAAGCCCTACTTTCCCCTACTTTCTAGTCTTCCCTCCAAAGATAAACACGGATAACAAATTCATGCATACCATTCTAAAAAGGTCTTATTCAATTTTCTATGTGTGTATTTTTGGGCAAACACCCCCCACATCAGACACAGTGTTCATTATCTTGCTTTTTATTTGTCTTAATAGCAAACCTTAGAAATCTTTCCAGTTCTAAATGTGCTGCCTATTCTTTGCATTAGATGGATGGTACTTACACCTGAATAATTTGTTGCCCCAGTTCCCGGTAACATAAATTTTCCATGTTTTGCTACCAATATTGATGCATTGTATTTTCTTTTCCACACAATTTGGCTTACACTTGCAAGTATATCTGGTAGTAAATTCTATAGAGTAGAATTGCCAGTTCAAAGGGTGATATGTTTTCTAGTGGGAAAGAAACAGCCAAATTGCTCTCCAATTAGGTTGCACCATTTATGCTTGTGTTTGCATGAGAGCCTTTTTCTTCCCACCTGAAAAGATTTTAGGTATTATTACCAAGCTTTTCACCCTTACTTATCGAAATAGTTCACACAGGGTATATTTACTGATTTCAGATGCCAACTACCATTCTCATTGGGATTTACTCTGTAGAACACTGATTCCAGTCTCTTGGTTACTCTGAGCAGTGATGTTGGGATCGGTGTTTTTTGTTTCCATAGGAGGAGGCTGAGGCTCAGAGTGGGAAAGTGACTTGTCTGAGCCAAGCAGCAAGAGAATAGAGAATAAAAACCAGGTTCCTTCCCTCAAAATTTGATTGTTTTCACTCAATTGCAGGGGTAATGGCAAAAGCAGTGTGTGTGTCTGTGTGTCTGTGTGTGTCTGTGTGTGTCTCCCCAGCCAACCAGTCATCTTTGACACCCAGCAAAAATAACCCAGTCCAGGCTCCAGCTATTTTTTTCTATGTTATGACACTTAATGCTTGCAGCCAGCATTGTTGTTCCTTGTCTGCCTCTCATCCACATCATCACTTTATGGCTCCACTGAAATAGAACTAGGAAATATGGGAATAAGAAGCCATGCATGATTTTTTTTTTTTGGTATTCTAGGGAAGGGTCTCCAGGGTGTTCAGGGTCTCACTACTAGATTGGACTCATAGCGATCTGCCTGTTTACAGCCTCTCAAGCGCTGGGATTACAGGTGCGTGCCACCATGCCCAGTCTCAGTCGCCATCTCAGTGTGCCCCCGGGGGCGGGGCTGGCATGGCAGACCCGGGGATTGAAACCCCGGCCCCTGCGCCTGCTTGCAGGTGCTTTAATCCACTGAGCTATTTGGCCAGCCCTCATGTGTGAAATTTAAGTTAGAGCCCAATACAAACTGTATTATCTTGCCTCTATGAGCCCTCCATTGTAGAAGCAGCACCATCAGGCTGCATTTCCCACCTCTTTTTTCCATGAACAGGTTCGACAGAGAGACAGGAATGTTACACACACACACACACACACACACACACACACACACACACCACTTAAAGTCAGGTGCACTTAGGCTGAGAGAACTGCAGAAATTATGGGTATCTGAACTTCTGCTTTCTCTCCTTGTCGCTATTGGCAGTTCCTGGAGAGTGAGGGGTAAGTACAGAAATTTCTTTCTAGTTCTTGATGAGATGGTGGACTGGCGTCTGACATCTATTCTCACTTTTTTTTGGTTTTCCTGGTTGGAAATGAGATTTTGTCAAGTAGATGTGGCTACTATGGGATTCATTCCATCATGCCACTTATCCTGTGTTTTCCGGTTCATTGATTTCTAGGGCATAAATCTGTGACATGTTTTCTCCTAGCCATGCTTCAATTTGGGGAGAATACCAGTTGAATTAGATGACTAATCTCATTGTGGAGAGTATTATGTATCTACTTTTAAGATTCCTAGCTACATTTTATAATTTTTCCTAGCCTATATCTGGGTTTTACAATCCCATTGGCCAGTCTTAGTAGAGTTTATGCTAAAACGAACACTCTCCAAATAGTCACCAAACACAAATAGGACACAGATCCCTACTGTTTCCTTTAATGCCATTTATTGTGGGCTTCATAAATAGGTACTTAGTCCATGGCCCATTAGAATCATGAAATGAGTGAAGAGATAATGTTAATATTGTTTTGACATCTGGGCTATTTGTGTGATGAGGTCTTCTCTGTTGTGACTTCTGCACTTCTGCGACTTGGTCTGTCATGCTTTTCCTGGCCTTTACATTTGCTGAAGTTTTGCTTTGAGCTAGAAAAACAGAAATACCTCAAACCACACCTTACCACACTGTAATAAAGATCAAAGTGAAAAAATGGAGAATAACAAGACATCCCAGGTGCATTTTTAAATCCCAGGTAAATTTCGCCTCTGGGGATTCTCTATGTTTCTTGCCAGAAAGAATTTTCCTTTTTAGAAAATGAAACTTAGTTGCTTCTTTTTCAGTTGTAGGTGGGGAGTTTAGTAAAGGAGCTGGCTTCCTCTCACCATGGGATTATGTGAAGTGGCTGGTCACTTTCTTCATTGGCATATTGCCCACAACATAGACAAAACTGTTAGAGGTTTTGCTTTAGTTAGGTGAGGGAATGTGGTGTGTTCTGTCTTTACAGCACAAGTTAGATTAGCCCTCTTTATGAGGAGCCAAGAAAGACATTCAGTCTTAATTTAGTTGAGTGCTCACAAGGTGGCTTTGGTACTTCGCTCCCTTTCTCAGCAAGAAGGGAGCAAGAGTAATAAAGGTGGGCATTCACTGAGTGATTATTCTGTGCCAGGTGTAATGCTGCATATTATACATACTATCTCATTTAATCCTCAGGGTAAGTCTGGGGGTAGATCTTATTATTATTATTATTATTATTATTATTGAACCATATATTTCAAAATGTGCCTAATGTAAAAGCAGCTACTGGAGTGAACAATTCAGTGGCATCTAGTGCGTTCATGGTAGTGTGGAGCTATCACTGCTGTCTGCTTCCAAAACATTGTCAGCATTCCAGGAAAAGAAACAACAACAAACCTTCCCTTCTGTGCTTACAACCACCAATCTGCCTTGTGTCCCAATGAATTTGCCTTTTCTAGATATTTCAGATAATTGGAATCACAAATTAACCCTCTTGTGACATGCTTCATTCGTATAACAATGTTTTCAAGGTCTGTTCACTTTATAGCATGCGTTAGTGCTTCATCCATTTTTACAGTTGAATAGTATTCCAGTGTGTGTTTGCCCTCTTTTCTTTATTTATCCACGAGGTAACTTGGGCTCTTTCCTCCTTTTGGCTGTTGTGCACAGTGCTGTGTTTGAGTACCAGGTGCACATGTGCTTGAGGACCAGTTTTCATTTCTTTGGGGCCTACACAAGAAACACAGTTTGTGGAAGTTTGGGTATGTTGAGGTTAAGGGCTTGGAGATGACAGTCACCTAAAGCCTTCATGGAACTCTCATGTGATGCCACTTGCTCTAGCCACACTACAGTGCTGCTCCTGCGATCTTTTGTAGGGAACTAACTCATATTAGCATATAGCAATGAAAGCTGTGCTGCCGTATTGGGATGTAGCAGGATGTCTTCCCTGCATCAACCACTCTCTAGTGTTGTTGGGAGGCACATATTCCTGAACTTCAAGCAATAATCGTAACTACCCCGAATGTCTATGGCATGGGACTGTTACAAAAGGTTTTACATAGAGTTTTCTTTTTCTTTTTTTGCATTTTTAGGGAAGGGTCTACAGGGTGTTCAGGGTCTCACTACTAGATCTGACTCATAGTGATCCACCTGTTTACAGCCTCCCAAGAGCTGGGATTATGAGCATGTACCACCATGCTTGGTCTCAATTGCCAGCTCAGTGTGCCCCTGGAGCAGGGCTAGCACAGCAGGCTTGGGGATCAAACCCCTGGCCCTTGTGCCTGCTTACAGACACTTTAATCTGCTGAGCTATTTGGCCGGCCCTACATAGAGTTTTCATTTGACCCTTATAGCAACCATCTGAGATAGGAAGAGCTAGATTTACAGCCTGCATCTCCAATTTACAGATGAAGAAAGTGGAACTCAAGGAGGTTAAGGAACTCTGCAAGATCACACATCTTAAAAAGAGATGGTACTAGGTCTCCCATGATCTTTCCACTATGTTTTTTGAATCAGGAATGAGAAGTGCTTAAGAAACATGCTATTCAAACTGCTTTCTTTAAAGCAAAAATGAATTGTAATAAAGGAATATGATTTTCAAGCAACCGTGCTGCAGTAATAACAATAGCAGTAGCAGTAGACCACTCTAGGCTCTCTCTACAGTGCTCATGCAGCAAATATACCCCTGCATAGAGCAGCATTCTAGCACTGTCTGTTAATCAGCACACTTTAGTAGTGGAGCAAGCTTTATAAAAGCTCTTAACCCTGAAAGATGTGTCCAGCCAGCATTATCCTTGACTACATTTAGGGATCATTATTTTGCTTTGTGTTCAGATACTTCTCCTTAGGTTCCCGTTAACATTGGTCCTAGGAACTATCTCCTCTCTTTTTTAGATAACAACCCTAGAAATAAGACGCATCAGTCAAGCGTTCGGTAAGAGTAGATTCCAAACTCTGGCTGCCTTTCTAGTACTTACCAATTTGTCTTCGCTCTCCTTGGAGGGTTAATACCACCTCTCCTTTCTCTGACTGCTGGACAGCTACACAACCCAAGTCTTGTGCCTCATCATGGGCTTCCTTGCCTGCAAATACTTGCTTTTTTCTTCTTGGAATATTTGTTCGGAAGGTATCACTCAGAGATGGTTTCAGAGTGAACTGCCATTAACGTACAATGGGGAAATCATTGCTTTCCCAAATGCCTAACCTGAGCCCTGTCCAAGGTTAGCACTGTTTCTGCAGCAGCTGAGCTGGTCCTCAAGTAGTGAGGTTATAAATCAAGTAGTGAAGCTATTTAAGTTTTCCCAAAGGAGCGGAATGGCCTCTCCCTTTGCCCTTCCCTGGGAGATGATTCTGTCTTTCTGATTCATACATAGTTGGATGTAAAGACCAACTCTAGCATCTTTACTCTGACATTTTATTTCTGAACTTTTTAGAAGCAGCCAAAAGGCTTCAATGCCTGATGTCACTAAAGATCTAGGTTTATTTACTCATCAACTCTAGAGCAAGATTCTCCACCAAGTTATTTCATTCCCTTTGTATTCAATAAGGGGTTTATTAAGTTGAGTGGGCTCAGAAATGAGCCATATTTGGGGTTAAGAGAAAATAAGGAATTGAGGCTGGTGCACAAGAGAGCAATCCTAGCTGTAGATGGGCCTACCGTCTGCAGCATTCAAGCATTCTGAGCTCGGCTGTGGGTGGTGAGGTGGGATTGCCTTGGCCTTAAACTCGAAGAGATTAAATGTACAACAATTTCCTGAGGCCAAGTTATCTCTAGGGGGAGAGAAGCTATTCTGGGGCCTTCAGTGACCTTAGTTGTGGGTGGGCAGGATGTGACCTTGGATGAGAGGCCTGAGCCAGGCCCCTCAAAATCTCCATAAGCCACTTACTGCCATTGAAGATTAAGGAAAGAGACAAATGACTGCAGCTAGTCTGTGTGACCTCTTTGTTTCCTGAGAAAGGGTGCAATTGCAGGATGGAGGGGCTGAGCATCACCTTAGGTGTCTGCCACAGAAATTTCTAGTCACTTTGCTGCTCTGGAGACCAGTACAGGAACTTCTGGGGCCAGTGGGAATCCAGCAGAACTAGCAGATTGTTTGTTTGACAGTTTCCCAAGCTTTCAGGGTGACAGTCACTTTTGGAGAATGATGGTAGGGTAAAGAGAAGTTTGTTCCCCTCAGTGATGCTTTTCAGACTCTTCCTCTGGAGAATTTCATTCAATAAATGTAGCATGGATGCCAGGAATCTGTATCATAACAAACCTTGGCTGATCCCTTAGTACGAGGCAAGCTTGGCAGACACTGGTTTATGGTGGAAGGCAATATGCATCCCCTCCTCTTGTTTTTCTTCTGCAGTATCTTTCCCTTTTGTTTTTGTTTTTTCCCCCTTCATGACAAATGCTTAGAGGGAGATGACTCATAACCCTTGGGTCTTACCACGTCAGTGTGCTCCAGTGGGGTTTCCACTGATCAGTAACCATATATCCTTTCTTTCCTAAGTACCTAGCAGTATGCAGTTAACGGCCCCTACGAATAGCCCTCAACCTGAGAGGACCAGAGAAGAGTTGGTATATAAATATCCCACCACCATTGCCTCTTATGAGGGGTAAATCTGAGCCGTGTCTTGTGCCAATTTTCCAGGATTTCTTAGCAACATGGAACTGCAGTCACCACAGTAGGAATGTGCTTGACAGTGCCCTATCAGCTACCTTTCCTTCCTGTCTCACTTCTTTACTTCTCTGTTTCTTTACCAGCATTTCCTCGCCCTTTAATGGGCTAGTCAATTCTGCTGTAACATGACAAATGCATTCCTAGAAAATCACCGTGCTATGCAAATGTATGCAATAAAACCCACAAGCCTTGTGGGATAAATGGGATTAGGAGCACAATGCCCAGAAACTTAGTAGTACATAAAAAATAAGATGGGGACCTAATAAAAATGGTAGTACAGATTTACATGTGTTACACAGTTTAAAATGCATAAATACAACAATAAATATGGCCCTTTACCTAGAAAAAGTCCCAAAGGTAGCTTATGGAAGTGGGCATTGGAAGAACTGCAGCTTGTGGTTTATCATACAGGGATAGAAGGAGGGTTGTCAGGATCTAGGCAGAAAGTTGTAACAACAGATATGGATGGCTCTGGCTCCAAAGGTGAACCGAGGTAACTGGTAGATGTTTCAGGGTGTATATGTGTGTGCTTTTGGGAAATGTGGGCTCAATTATGTGGGGTGCACTTTTCTTCTTTCACCCAACATTTCTTTGCAGACAAAATTGCACACAAGCAAACGTAAAATTCCTGTGATGCTTAGAACATTCCCTAAAGTATCAATCAGGTTGGAATGAATTTGCATGTTCAAAACAAGTGTTACACCGGAACTGTGTGTACTTCCACTTGTCCTCCTGTTTCCGGGCTTCTTTCTAACCTAAACTCAGATTCCTACCAATAGCAGCTTGATGGGAGTTTTGTTTTTTAATTGGGGATTTTTTTCTACTGAACAAGGCTGGTTTGTAAAACATAAACACTGTTGTACTCAAGTGAGTTTACCAGAGATTGTGGCCAGATGCAAGAAGTGGCATTTCAATAAAAACGTCCCTGTAGGAGGCTCTATACCCCAAGCCACCCCATCTCCCCCACTCATTTTCTTAAACTCACCTGGGTACTGTGCCTCTATTTAATAGCCCTCAGAATATTGGTTCCCCACATGCAGGTTCTTTGGAAGTGGTTTAAACCTAAAATCAAATGTCAGATTATTATGAGCTGAAGTGAAATACTGTAAATGCTCAGCTCCTTCTTAGGGAGGGAAAGATTAATGTGAAACCCTGGTAAGTATATTATTCACCTGCATTCAGTACTTCCCAGGGGGTAAAATTACAGCATGAGCTCAGCTCATTCTTAATTTCCCGTGGTAGGTTACAAATGGGTTCTTTTCTATTCCACAACTTCTTCAATCTCAGTACCTGATTTCTCCCATGTGTAGCTCTACACAATTGAGCAGTTTATATACCACATGGCTCATTTGTTTAACTGGTTCTGCTTTGGTTTCAAATTCACACTTTCTGTAGCCTTAATTTTGATCTGAGTATGCATGCAGGCTGTAGGAACAATGATTATCACGCATGAACTTCAGTTCACATACAGCAGAATCCCTTGAGGAAATTTATTATAACCACAGGTTTTTGTGTTGCTCCACCCCAGATCTCCTGAATCAAAGTATGGGAGTGAGCTTCAAGGATCTAGCCCTTTTATGGCCAGCCAAATAGCTCATTGGATTAAAGTGCCTGTTAGGCAGGGGCAGGGGCCGGGAGTTCAATCCCCTGGCCTGCCGTGCCAGCCCTGCTCCCGGGGCATGCTGAGACTGCAACTGAAACTACATGTGGTGGCGCATGCCTGTAATTCCAGCACTTGGGAAGCTGTAAACAGGAGGACCACTATGAGTCTGATCTACACAATGAAACCCTGTAGACCCTGTCCTAAAGCACAAAAACAAATAAATAAATAAAAATAAAAATAAAAGGATCTACCTCTTCTACAAGCTACAGGATTGATGCATATGTGCACTTACACTAGGCACTCACTAATTTAGACCACTGGGTCTCAACTTTGACCATTTGTGTCTTCTCTCAGGACATTTGGCAATATCTGGAGACATTTTAGGTTGTCACAGCTTGGGTAAGCTACTATTGGCATCCAGCGGCTATAGGCCGGGGATGCTGCTAAAGATCCTACAGTGCACGGGAGAACAATAAGAGTCCTGCCCCAAATGGCAGACATGCTGAGGCACAGGAACTCCGGCTTCAGCCCTAGGGGACTTCTCTAGAGCCTGCTGCACTTACAGAGCCGCTTCTCTAGTCAGCAGCAGCTTTTCCTCAGTTCCTTCACATCTCAGCGGTTTAGAGCGATAAAGCTCTGGATAAGCAGAAATGCGCGTGTGGAACAGGCCACCTGCTTCACATGGGTAGTATCGGGGTGGGTGGGGTGACAGGAGATTTTGAAAGATGTTTTCTCCAGCATCCTTGAGCCAAACCATAAATCAGTTCAGCCCAAGTCATCCTAGAGATCAAGGGCCCTTGCAGAGTTAAAGCAAATAACACAAATTTCGAGTTGGGAGATGTAGAGACGAGCTCTTCTGTTGGGGTGTGTAGATTCTTTGTCAAACATCCTCAATTTTTATTACCTAACTGACACACACATGCTACAGCGAAAGCTAGCTCCATTCATCACCTAGGACAGTGCCTGGCCGGGTACTTCCACGCTTCATTTGTTACTGACCCTTGCTTACTGAAAAACCCGAACATATCTTCTAAATCATCAGAGAGGGGTTAGAAGGTTTAGTATCATTTCAACCTTGGGAGTATTCTACAGTGCCATGAATCTTTGAAATTGGTAATTCACATATAGCATAAATGACAGTGATTCAACTTCCAGTTCTGAGATTCTATGAGTCTAGATTATATCTAAAGCAGTATATTTCGGCATATAAGTGCAACACTCAAGGATAAACTTTGGCCAGATGATACACAAGGAATAATGTTTTCAGTGATAACTAGTGTTATTTTATAACATTACTGTATATTCTTAAAATGGATCTTATATGCTGTAGCTTGAATGGGGAATCTCTTTTATTTGTAACCTGTTGAAATTTGAAAAACCTTATAAGACCTTTTAAAATTATTGCAACATCCAGTTGATTTGGATAAATGCCTAATACCTAACATCTATTGAACACTCACAGCTGCCTCATGTTGTTCTTAGCATTATACACTGACTTTGCTCAATTAATCCCCACAGCAACTCCATTGGTTAGATGTATATAATTACTACCATTTGACAGATGAGGTTAAATAGTAAAGTTACATAAATAGTAGGTGGCCAAAGCATGAGTGGAACTCAGGCAGTCTGAACTCTTCACAAAAGAGTCACTCTGCTTCAACTCCTTCAAAGGTCATAATAATTTTCACCTATAGCTTGAATCAAGTGAAATGAACATGACAGTAATTTCTTAAGTCTAGCACCATCCAGTAGAACTAGAATGCAAGTCACATATGTCATTTTAAATTTTCTAGAGGCCAAATTTCTAAAAGCTATAAAAGGAAACAGCTAAGAGCTAATGCTAACAATGTGTTTTATTAGTCCAACATATCAGATATGTTATAAATTCTATATGTGAATGGCCAGCCATTATAAACTTTAATAATGAGGTATTTTATATATTTTTCACTGTCTATTTTATATTTATAGCACATTGCACCTTGGACTAATCAGGTTTCAAGTACCATATGCTGCAAGTGGCCACCATATTGGATAGTAAAGTCTTGGTCAGAACTGTTAGGCTTTGAAAACTGAGGATAAATGATTTTTTTGATAGGCAGGAAGGTGGTTTTCAAGTACTGCCTAGCACCAGTCAAAAAGAGGTCTTAGAGCTGGTGAGATGGCTCAGTGGTCTAAAGCACCTACTTAGAACAAGCTTAGCAAAGCATAGGGACCACGGTTCAATCCCCCAGCACCACATGCCAGCCAGCCCCGCCCCCAGGTGGGCTGAGCTGGCCACACACACACACACACACACACAAATAAATAAATAAATAAAAATTTAAAAAAAGAGGTCTTAAATGTTCTACTGTATTTTGGCAGAGTTCTGTTGCTACTTCTGTCCAGAGCAGGGTTCTACAAATAAGCCTGAGCATTGACACCTTCATTTGCATGTACACCATTGTTCTGAAACTACAAGTAAAAATATTTCTGAAAAGGAATTTGACTTCGCACACACGAATGCATGCACCCACATACTAACCTAGCAGTGGAAGTGTATGGATCTACAGCCTTAAGAGCAAACAAGCTTGTCGTATAGTGAGATCAGTACTCCAGAAAGCTTAGGAAAGACATCAGATCTCAATGCAGAAAGGCATAGGCTGTTGCAAAGCCTTGAGGAGCAAATGTATTTTCTGTATCTGTCTAGTAAAGAATATTCAGCAGTATAATATCGAGCAATCCCTGATTGCTGAATAAAATTTACACAGGCATCCCTTGAACATGACAATAGACAAGGAATAACCCTAGCCATCAGTGGTGTCATTGTTCTCTTGGTTAAATTAATGGGAGCAAGTAATTCTAGAAAAACACAAAAATTGAAAAGCAACTTACTATAGAGATGATTATGGATGAAAGATGTTAGTCTTGATCTCTGCCTCTAACTATCTATATGATCTCTAGCTCTTGGGCCTTTGAGGATAACAAAGGAACTAGGGTTAAATTTCAACCCATGAGAGTTGTGTTTCTGAGGGTTTTTTCCATTTTAATGAGAAAAAAAGATAAAATAGCAATTAAACAATTTCAAAACAGGTTAGTAGGATGGTTACAATAATCAATACATTGCATATTGTTGTTTTCCTAGTAGTTATTCAGAGGACAAGATACAGACATGATATCTTGTCTAAA
>NW_004524645.1:10786904-10794721 GCF_000260255.1 Octodon degus
CAGAACCGGGGATTGAACTCAGATCCTTGCGTTTGTCAGTCAAGCGCTTATCCTACTGAGCCATCTCCCCAGCCCCACTGCTTATAGTATTGAGGGGAAGTCCAGGAGGCTGTTTGCATTGCAAAAGAACTCACTCTTATTTGGTGGAAAGTTAGAGGATGCGGTAAGAGGAGTGGAGGATTTGGGGATCTAATTTCAAATACTATCTCCTGTAATGCACTTGTAAGAGAAAGAAAAAAATCTATTTATTTTAATTCCGTTTCAATTATTTATGGCCTTTCTAGTTTCAGAAAGGATTTAAAGTATTCTGGGGAAGGGAACTAATACTGCATATTTCCATCTCTACCTCCTGAGAAGAGCCCCACAGAGAAAGGAACTTTCCGGGGTGCGTCATCCATCGTCTCTGGAGTATAGAGGAAGCAGAGTATTTTGACTGTATCAGTTAGGACAGACCTGGTAACAGACAACCCCAAAATCTTACTGTCTATAGCAGGAGAAGTTCATTTGTTGCTCATGAAAAATGTCTGTCGTGATCAGTTACAGCTCTGCCCTTTGTCACCTTCAGCCCAGCACAGAAATGGATGGAGTCAGTCTCTGCCTAGAACACTGCTGGCCCATGTGGTAGACAGAGGAATAGAAAATGATGAATCATGCACTTGATCTTCTTGCTTATGTTCGGAAATGACGCACAGTACTTTGGCTCACATTTAATTGCCCAAAACAAGTCATAAGGCCAAGCTAACTTTCAACACAGCAGAGATGGGGACAGATCAGCCTTCTGCAGGGACAGTGATGAGAATAATACAGTCTAAATTTAATAAAAACAAAACAAAAATAAAAATCTGTTGAAGCCAAAGATACTGTCATAAAGAAAGCCACAAACTCCCACCTACCCAATGATGTGATCGTTTCCCAAGCTTAGCTCACATACCTCATGGCCTCTCTCTCTTCCACCCCTCTCCAGTGCTCTACTGGAGGTCAGCTTCACTGTAAACACATCGAGCAAGAAACTTTAGGACATACTGTAGCAGAAACTTCCATCATGCTGGCTGCTGCTGGTCTTCAGCCTTTCCAAAATCCACCCATCTGTTGAAAGATGCTTATTTGCTCTTCGCATTGATGTCCTGATGACTTGAACAGAGAACTAGGAGGGGCCCAGCCTACTTGCTGATTCTTTATTTCTGAAGAGGTGATGGAGAATGGTGATTGGGAACACTGGCTCTCCAATTTGGCTGTATGCAAGAGTCACCTGGGGAGTTGTTTTAAAGAATTCATTTCTAAATCCTACTCTCACCCTTCAGAATCTGATTTAGTTGAACTTGGTGTAGCCGGGGCTTGGATGATTCTAATGTAGACTCTGAGAACCTTGCATAAAAACGTCACCTTCTGAGCAAGTTGAAGCCTGGGTTCAGAACACTTCTGTTTCTCACATATGTTGCTTTGAGCTGAGTTACCATATTTCTCTTCCTTGGTTTTTTTCATCTGTTGCTTCTTTGTAGGCTCTGGCTGTGGTGACTGTATGAAAGGAGGCCTTAAGCACGGTACGTATTTCTTAGGAAGTGTTCAATAAGTGCAATGATTTTTTTTTCAGAACTGGGGATTGAACTCAGGCCCTTGTGCTTGCCAGGCAAGCACTTATTCTACTGAGCCAACTGTAATGATTTTTGTTATTGTTACTATCATTATGCTGCAGCTTCTTGGGCTGCACCAATTTCTCCTGAAAAAGCAATCTGTTCTATAAAGTTTTTAAAACTACACTGTACTATTAAACATGATTGTATTTAGCAATGCTCTAGGTCATTGGTGGCAAACCTATGGCATGTGTGCCACAGCAGGCTGCTTATATCATTGAAAGTCGATACAGTGAACCATCACTGGTCTAGGTTATGGAAATAAAGACAGCTTTTTGGCTTTTCCTGACTTCTCACAGCTGGTAACACCTCTCTCTCTTAAGTCCTCATTTCTTATTCTCCTAGATTTATCATAGAGACCTTATTTTTGGGAAATGTTTATGATAAAACTGAACAAAAAAAGGAGGAAGGAAGGGAAGGAGGAAGGAAGGAAAGAAGGAAGAAAGGAAGGATGGATGAATAATGATTTAAAAATGCATCTTTCAGTTAGTTAGTTTGCTGCCCATTTTAGTTTACAGCATAAATGAGCACGATGTTTAGAAGTCAGGAGGCCAGGGTTTCTGCATCTTCATTTTCTACTCTTAGCTCTTAAGGCCTTACGCAACACAATTTGGGCCAGCTGGTCTGAAATGGAAGTGAACGTGCATGCACACACTCACTCCCCAAATATTCCCGAGGGTGGGTTTAGCTTTGAAATGAAACACAAAACACAGAAATATCAGGGAGGGTACAGTGACTGTCACTTTAACAGCTTGAACCGCAAGCTTCAACTACTAGTCATGGTTCTTTGTGGTTAATGATAATGCACTGAGTCCACCATACCGCATAGACTTTTCTTGGGAGGAGAGGGGAGATCACCGTGGAATACCTTCTATCATTCTTCTTTCATTCCAAATAAGCATGCAGCGCCATTCAGCCATTTAATGTTTATTTCTCAAGGCCATGGCCTTTTAGGTTCTCCATTCCTGAGATAAGGCTTTCCCTACACTGACACCCATTTTCAGCTGTAGAGTTTTTAACGACTTAATGAACAAATGTCAAGACTTACATTTCTGTTTCCAGGAACTATTTCCTGATCATTTCTAATTCTTTGCATATGACACACACATCAGAGTTAGTTCCATTTGACATTTGTAAATTTATGGGAAACCTCATCTTTGTCGACATTTAAAACTTGGCTGCACCCATTGAATCCACTCTGGGGAACAATTTTTCAAGGGTCCCTGAAGGATTAGGCCATTTCTATAAATTCTGATTTTTGAGAGGTTTTGATGAGAACGGTATTTTTTATTATTATTTTTTGTTTTCTTTGCCCCACAAACGTGGAAAATAGGAATGTCTCGGAATGATTAAGATCTAAGAGTGGATAATGAAAGCACAGACAGTAATAGGCTCACTGACTGCCAAGAAAGCAAGCTCTATAGGGATTTGGGGCTGGCTCAGAAAATAGCATAGATTGCTCACATTCTAGTTGGACAGAAGGAAGAATTGATACATCTAAAAGATTGTGACCCTTTTAGGAATTACTTCCAAGCTGTGCCCCTCACCTGGGCTGTTGGGCCTTCTGTAGACATCACACTATTGTCACCATAAGAGGAGTTGTGGTGAAATCTAGGGAGGAGGGTGGATGGATGAAAACTACCAATTTGTAAATGGAATGTTCCTAAGAATGACTGTAAAGTAGAAACACATTTCTATGTGTTCTAAATATTGCTGTCATTAATGACTAAGATTTTTTAAGCATAACTCTTCCTTTTAATTGAAAATATTATTTTAAGACAAGAGAGAAACTGGAAGTACAGTAATTTGGTTTATTTGAGCCGGGATACTTAACTCTCTCCACCCCCTCTATACACAGGTATATTTTGGAAGCTATCTTTTCAAAGTGGAGTCCACGGAATCGACAGCATTAGCCTCATAGGGAAGTCATTAGAAATAGAGAGAATCTGCACTTTCAATCCCAGACAGATTGAATCAGAATTGACATTTTAATAAGAGCCCAGAATGGCTAGTTCACATGCACAATAGTAAAGGAAGCATTGATCTTGAAAATTGTAAGGAGCCACAAACATTTCCCTAGCTGGGTTGACAGTCTGCAACCTAGTCATGACATGTGCAGGGGCCCAATTTGTCCCTTCATGAGGAATGCAAGTCTAGGGCCTGATAGTATGCTCTGAAAACTCATACCCTTGGTAGAAATTCTTTGCTCTAAAAGGTCTTATTGGAAGAATGATAGGATTCGGGGCAGGGATCCATTTGAGACTTTTCTTGTTATGTGTGTGTGACCCATGAGACTTTCTAAAGGTAAGCTGGGTTCTCCTTTTTTTTGCCACTGGGAAAATCTCTAGTAAGTTTTACTTTTGCGTTCTTCCCACTATCCCTTGTCTCTTGTCCCACAAGTACTTATTGTACCTTATGTATTATACATTTCCAAAAATGCTTCTTTGAGAAAGCTGGCATTTTTGTTGGCTTAATTTTCTTCTTCTATTCATTTATTCATTTATTTTGCAAAGCCAAAAGTATTTTTATTAGCTAGTGTTTCATTTTAATTATTAAGTGGGCCAAAGCCAGGTCATCCTAGCTAAAGCAAGGTGAGAAGTTAAGAAATAGCCTCCATTTTGCCTAATGGCCTTGGCAAATCAGGGCTTGGCCCTAGTTCTCCAGATAATTTTCTCATTCCTGCATTTTGGTTTGGCAGAAGAAGCAGCCCACATACTCAGTCTATAACTGGGTTTTATCAAAGTCGAAATACCTCAACCTCTGCTCCCTGGGAAACTGTAGAGTGAGGCCCAAGACAAGAAGGCAGAGATGTGCTCTGGGTCAGGGTTGCAGGGTGTCCAACTCACATGACTACTTGAGAGGTGGAGTCCTCTGCTTTCTGTGGCATTTGAAGGTCATTCTTCCTGATCTTCATTATACTGCCAGTGGGTTGCCTACAACAAGCTATCACATTTGTGTGTGATTCTGGCCTCAGAAGTATGATGGCTCCTCCAGGACCTCCCCAGCTATCATACTGGATAGGTGGGCAGTTGCGAGGAGCTGACTTGGGAAATTTCTGGCCTTGGTCATTCAGGGTGGTGTGGTCTGTTGGGTGAGTCCCTTAGCCTCTGTAAGAAGCCTGTTCTGGAGTGTGGCTTTGTGTAAGGCTCACCATTTCCCTCTGAGGCATCTAGGCCAGAAGTCTCTGAGAAGCAGCCCAGAGCCCCTTGTAGTCCAGGTTTGCTGAGGGGCAGTTGCTTGGGTGTGACAGCCCTTCCCAAGTTTCTGGTGCTGCCCTCTGGAAAACCTGGACTGGATTTCAGTGGTGCCCTGGGTTAGGGCAAATATAGACTTGCCTGTAGCTGGGAGCCTTTCTTTGTGTCTATTCAAGAACCCAGAGGATTGACTTCTGAAGTTAGTGACTGTTTAATGTTCCTTGTGATACTGTCCCTAAACCTTTCTGTTCTTCTCTTAAGTAATTCCTCCCAAAGTTATATGAGAGCTGAACATTTTCACCTTCAGTAACCATAGTAGGAGAAGTATGACTCCATTATGCAGTAATAGTGCATCTTTTCCTACTGGTATTGCCTCTTGTTACTTCAAGATGGCACATGTGTGCTGGCTAGAGGTTGGTCAGAGACTGGGTTAATTTTGTCCATGGCTTGTGTCTAGGTGTTCCCCCAAAGTCTCTTGCAGTCACAGGTGGGGATTTTTCAGAGGTGGGTGGATCTAGAGTGTGTGATGCTAAAAGTGATTCATGGTGCAATGCTAAGGTGACAGGCACTAGGATTAAGGGTGTGAGTGCTACATACCTTAAGTAGCCTGGATAAGGTATAAGGGATAGAAAGAACTGTGGTCCTCTCTTGCTTGTTTTGCTGCCTTCTGTCCACCGAGAACTGCTTCTCCTCTGTGATGTGTCCCCCATGGTAACCAGCCTTGGAGCCAGCCTACTATGAACTGAAACTTCTACAAACTGTGAGCTAACTAAACTTTTCTTCTTTTAACTTTGGGTGTTGGGCATTTTGTCTCAGTGACAAGAAAGGTAACTAAGACAACTTGTTAGGGAAGAATACATAGAGGAGATTCTTTCACAGGAAAAAATAGTCTCACATTGGTGACTATGTCTTCAGGTGTTGCCCTTTGTGGTCAGCAAGACAATTCTTCTACAAACTAAGTATCATGAATCTAACAAGCTCTGTTGTAGAGGTGGAATCAAGAGGGGAGGAAGCAGAAGGGAGGAAATACAGTATCTGTGTGGTGCTTGTGGAAGCTGTATAATACCTAGAGTGCTATCAGATTGAGTCTTATAGCCTGGACTCCAGCCCTGGCAGAGCACAGGAGCACTAAAAAGGAAACTGAGGTCATAGCCCACTGACTTGACTTGAGTAAAAACAATGAAAAGAAATGGCATTTGAGAGGCAGAGATCTGGGCCCCCTGCTGAGGATGTCTTCCAGTGCCCACCCCTATGGGCTTGATGGCTGCTGCTGCCCAGAGACTCCAAAGCCAATGCAGCAAGACTGTATCTCCAATGAGAAGATGAGAAAACAAATCTCAGAGTACCCATGAGAACCATTTCAAGACCCCTGGCAGTCCTAAGGCAAAGCCAGTGCCAGGGAAAGTTCCTCCAGATAAACTGACCATCAGAAGTAAACAGTTGAGATATCACAGCATTCAACAGTACAAGGGCTCCTTTTAGAGCCTGTAAGTTCCTGCTTGTCTGTCTGTTGGTTCCTTGGGTCCCCTCTCACCTCAGGGAAAACACAGTTGTGTCTTTCTCTCTCCTCTCTGCCAGCAAAGGAACAGTGTTTGCCAGGCACCACAGTGGACAACACACAGGAAGAAAATCTCCAAAGAGCATTGAACTGAGGCCTGGTATAATTTAGTTTCTTGATTTGCAAGGAAAGCAGTGTCCCAGAGTGCCAGGAACCTGTGGTCACAAAAGCTTCCTCTGAAAAGAAGCTAAGAGGTAATCCATCTGTGGCATGCTCCGGACAGTGCTGTGGAAGACAGCTGGGAACAGATGATTTCTCCCTGCTGGACACTGACTACTCTATGAGCTCTGCCTTGCCTTTCCATCTCCCATCAGTAGCAATATCTGGTGATGTTATTTTTTGTTTGTTTTACTTTTTTTTTTTGTGGCCAGCTCATCCCGCCCTGGGTGTTGGGCTGGTGTGGCATGTGGGGCCCAGGGTCAAATTACAGTCCCTGTGCTTTGCCTAAGCTTGCTTAAGCAGGCACTTTAGACTGCTGAACTATCTTTCTGGCCCTGTTTTACTTTTTATTTTCTAATAATTCAAACTTATAGGAAGGGCATAAGAATGGTACAAAGAATTTCTGTATGCCTTTACCTAGATTCACTGGTTGTTACTATTTCTCCACATTTGACTCACCTCTTCTCTACTTCCTTCTCCATACACATATACTGCTATGGCTTGTAGTTGGATGGCCCCCACCCACCCCAAGGCCTCATGCAGTAATAGGTGGGACGTTTTGGAGATGGCTGCACCTAGAATGCATGATGCAGGGATCAAGGATATGATGCTTGGATTAATAGTGCAATGATAGAATTAAGAGTGCCCTTCCCTGAGTGTGAGTGCTACCACTCCTAAGAGTATGTAGACTAGATAACATATAAGGAACAGAAAGAGAGCTGCTGTGGTCACTTGCTGCTTCTTTGTTACTTCAGTACTTTGCTGCCTTCTGCCCACCATGAACTCTTTCTCCTCTCTGATGCCACTCTGCCATACCATCCTAGAGCCAACCAACCATAGACTGAACCTCTAGAAACTGAGCTACAATAAACCTTACTTCCTTTAACTTTGAATGTTTGGTATATTGTCTCAGCAAGGAGAACAGTAACTAAGATATACACATACATACATACATGCTCATCACACATTCCTGCATATAGGCATACTTTTCCTGAGCCATTGGGAGTAGTCTGCTGTCATCAAACTCCTTTTGCCCCTTACATAAGTACATACAGCTATTAACCCAAGGAAATGTAATATTGATGTAGTATTTTATCTAATGCATAGTCTTTATTCCAATTATGTTATGTCCCAATGATGCCCTTCATAATAATTTCTGCACAATTCACGATCTGGTCTTGGATCCTACGTTGCATTATGTTGTTCTACCTCTTTCATTTCTTTTAAAAATCTACAACACTTCATGAGTCTTTTCTTTGTCTTTTTTGACTTGGG
>NW_004524645.1:10794821-10808763 GCF_000260255.1 Octodon degus
GATGACTGAGACTGCCCCACCAGCCCTAGCTAAACCAAGACAAGAAGCTGTTCTCTTCAAAGAGGACATATATGTTCTTGATCATTTTCAATCATCTTTCCTCCCTTCCCCTCCTGCTTCCCCTGTTCCCTTTTCTTGTCTCCAGAAAGTCTTTCTTCCTATTTTCTACTATCTCTCCTGTATCTTGCTCTTTAAATTATTTATGTTTTGAGTTTATCATATAAGAGAAAGCATTTAACTTTCTGTGTCTGACTTATTTCACTCAATATTACAGTCTCCAGATCCATCCATTTCACTGCAAATAGCATGAATTCATTCTTCTTTACGACTGAATAGAATTCCTTTTTTTAGTTATGCCACATTTTCTTTATCCATTTGTCTGTTAATGGGCATCTAGACAATCGCACCACTATAAACATGGGGATGTATGTATTACTAGAGTATGATATTTTAACTATTGGGGGAATATACCCAGGAGACATACAGCTGGGTCAAATGGAGTTTCTATTTTTAGTGTTCCTGAGGTAACTCCATACTGACTTTGACATTGTGGAAGAATGTTGGTCAACTATTTTATAGAGGTCCTTTAACTTTGGATTCTAAGACATTTCTTCATGTCTTCATTCATGTTTCTGCTTTTTTAATTGGAATACTATACAAGTGTAAGTGATGGAAGTTATGTGCCTTTCTCTGGGGACATCAGGAAACACCACTGCATATTTGTCTCTTATTGGTGAGGTCAAATTTGATCACTCAGTTAAGGTAGAACCTGTGTAGTTGCCTTTTCCTTTTGTTATGTACAAATATAATTTATTAAAAGATACTTTGGCATTATGTAAACATCTCAGTCTTCATCAAACTTTGTAGTTTTTGTCACCCAGCTTTAATGTTCATTGACGATTCTCATCTAAATTATGATTTACTATAATGGTTTAATCTTCCTGTTCCTTTCATATTTGTTAGTCCAAAGCAGAATTTAATCAGGGAAAAAGCACACCTACACTTCCAGGCTTGGCAGCTGTGCTCACAGAGAGGAAGGACTTTGATTCCCTCCTTGGACTGGGACCATGGCTCTTTTGAACCAATCTTAGGCTTTGGGGTGCATATTTTGACATATAGTAAGCCATTTTTGAAATATTTAGTGTTTACTAGGTGACTTTTGAATAACCTTTTAAATGCTTTCCAAAAATGTAGAACTTAGGTGACAACTGCTGGAAAATTGCACCTGGATCCTTTATCCAGTATTGATCAGCAAGAAACTCAGTCACGATGATAGTAATAATAATACTTCCCACCATCTGAGTCCTGCTCCAAGGGAAGGAGGGGAAATTAGGCTGTGTGAATTCTGAGAAGTATAGGTGAACTAAAAAGGAAAACCAGGTACTGGAAGCAGATGAGTTAAGTAAAGCATGAATTTCCAGAAATGGTTCAAAATATTTGTGTGGGAGTTCTTTCTGGAAGGTTGAAGCAGTGGCATAGCTTGGAATTTTTAAAAATTGATTTTGATTCAAAAAGAACTCTTAACCAGTTTTTCCTCAGTTCATTTTGGTCTTGTTCTTGCAGCCACCTACTGTTGTTTATTTTACTGGAAGTTTCTATGGGGGAGCTTTGGAGTTTTGTTTTACTGGGGCTGGAATATTGAGTTCCTATTTTTTAAAATTAATTTTTGTCTTTTCAAATTGCTCTTTGTAGCCCATTAGAACAAATGACTAATGAGAGGTTTCTGGGCTATTACATGTTGTTATAACACTGATTGCTATGGTTCCCATTAACGTAACCATTCGTAGACTACTGCAAAAGCTGTAAGTGGACATGAAAGAAAAAACCTTTTATGTTTTTCATAAAACCTACAAATGAACAAATACTAATTATTCCTCTGACCGGTGATCTAGAGCAATTTTCCCCTGTGTTACTAGGGCTGTGCACGTATGTACACATACTCAGGAGAAAAGGAAACGTGAGAGTAAGTTTATGGTGGAATACGTTTCAGAAACACTGTAAATGATAACTCTCTCCTGCAGAACCACAAGGTAAAAGAGCATAATTAATGTTCTCAATGTTATACCTTTCCTGGGAAACAAACTACCCCAAACTTAGTGGCTAAAAAACAACAAGCACATATCTAGTCTGTGGTTGAGCCGGGTGGGGTGGTTGTTTCAGCCTGGCCCAGGCTAGGCTGCTCTTGACTGGACTTGCTCATGTATCCGCAGTCAGCTGGCAGGTCAGCTGGGGCTGGCTGATCTAGATTGGCTTCATCTGGAGTGTTTCACCTGGAGGTGTCCCTGTGTTTTCAAGCAGGCTAGCCTGGGTGGGGCTTCATATGGGGTTCAAATATGGGAGCATAAGTGTGCAAGGCTTTTCAAGATCCAAGGTAAACTTCAGGCAGCACATTGGAGTGGCCAAATCAGGTCACAGAACTACCCCAAAGTCAAGAGTATGGAAAATAGACTCCACCTCTTGAAGGTTCAGCCTGCAAGTCTGATCGCAAAAGGATGGAGATACTGAGAAAGGAATGAATGGGGCCATTTTTACAGCGTAGCATAGAAAAAAATATAAATATGTTATTGGTTACTACTTTTACCCACATTTCTGAGTTGGTGAAAATTTATAAGAAAGAAAAAAATAGGTACACATCAGTCATAATTGCAGAACAGGATCATCAACAGATGGGTAAAGAAAATGTGTACTCCTCAGCCATAAAGAAAGGTAAACTTGTGTCATTTGTAGGAAACCAGATGCACCTTAAGATCGCAATGCTAAGTGAAATAAATTAGACCCAGAAGGTTAAATATTACATAGTTTCTCTTCTATGAGAAACCCAAAATAAGAATAATTCAAACAAAGTAAAATGAAATGATAGGAAACATGGAAGTAGACTTTGTGGAGATGAGGAGATCCGTGGATAGTGGGAGGCAGGTGGGCAGAGAGGGAAAAGGGAATTAAAAAGGATGAAGGTATGATAAGTATGTGTATCAATTCCCCAAGATGAATACAGTTCCTATAAGAATATAATAATAAAGCCTGGCAAGATAGCTCAGTGGACTAAAGCACTTGCTTAAGCAAGCCCAGGGACCAGGGTTTGCCCCCCAGCACCACCTGCTGCACCAGCCCCGCCCCCCAGGCAGGGTGAGCCAGCCATAGAGTCTGGGCACAGTGGCATATGCCTGTAATCCCAGCACTGGGGAGGTTGAAAGCAGGAGGATCAACATGAGTCTGAGCTGCATAGTGAGAATGTGCAACAACCAAAATATGTAAAAAAAAAAAAAGGCTATATAATTTTAAAAAACTAAAACTAAAAGAGACACAAAAAGGCTTCAGTTTGCATTTAGTGAGTTCATCTATGTCACCTGCTTTGAAGTAGGATGTAATCAGCACTCTTTATATGTTGACGCTGCTGTGACTGGTATGAATATCTATGTCACCTGAGGTCCTAACCTTTCCTAAAATGAAACCAAGGATTAACATGACAAGAAAATGAAGAAAACCTTCACAAAATGGGTAAGCAAGTGAAGACTTTTAAATAAAGTAACTCTAGCAAAACCAGTCTGGAACACAGACTGATAGTGTATTTCCCTAGCAGAGTCCAAAGGCAAGAAGATGTGTCTAATTTTGCCTTCTCTGACCAGTTCTCCCTGTTGGGCTTGTTTCTGAGGTTAGAGCACAGCTTGGTGGGGTATTGCTACATGGGCACCTGTAATAAAGAGGGTACTGAGGCATGAGCTTTTTATTTTCTCCAGACTTCTTCTTTGTTTATGTAGTCAGCTTTTATTAAATACATTGGAGTCTTGGAGGTGTTCTGCTGTCTCTTTTTTTCTGTGAAAAACAGCACTTAAGTGGCTTTTGGTTGACTGGGCATCTGAGTGATACAGGGAGGGAGGGCCCTGCCAGCTTCTCTAAGTCTGCCCTTGCTGGCACCTCAGGGGAGCAGGCAGGAGACTGACTCTGAATCCCCTTAAGAATAGCGCCAGTCCTCCTGCCAGGAAGCTCTCTCAGCCCCTTTCTCTCTCCGGGCTTGTTTTGCCTTTTGCTTTGTGGTCTGAGCAACTCCCTCATCCCTCCTTATGCAACCCCCCCCTACAGTTGACATCAATAAACCCCAAGTTGTTTGTATGTGTGTCTCCAAAAACATTCTCTGAGGATTAAAACCAGACACAATAGAGGGAGTGCTCCCTTCTGCTGTAATCACTGTGGGCTCCCAAGCGTTGAGAGGAAGTTTTGTTAGTCTTAGAGTTTAAGGAAGGAGTATTCAGCAGTGGCATTTGGATTCTTTTACTGCTTTGAATTCTTACAGTAAGTTTGATAAGATATCTGCTAAACCACAGGACACTCCCTTATTAAATAGGTTTCACTGCCTGCTTTGGCTGGGTTATAAATGTCTTGCTCTCTTCAAAGACCAAAAATCATGGTAAGTCTTTGGCTTGGACAACTCCACCCAGTGATCTTATCTGCCAGTTGAGTTTTGAAGCCTGTGAGATGCTCCTCCTCTCCAGCCTCCATTCTTATCTCTATTTCTTCCTTTCTTTCCACTCTCAACCTCATCCCCAAATTAGTTGGTGCCTGGTAACTTGTTCTTGGGTTTCATCATTTTGTTTTGTTGTGGCTTTCATCAAGGGGTTGAGTGGCAACTGTGCTTCCATTCCCAGGGGATGTGTGATAATGTCTACAGACATTTTTGATAGCCACAAGCTGATGACAGAGGGCAAAACATCCTCTCGTGCCCAGAACAGCCTGTGACAGCAAAGCATAGTCTAACCACAGATGCCACCAGCAGCACTACTGCAGAAGGGCCCAGTCTCTGAGGTTGCTCCTGCTTCTCGTGTGGATTCACCCCTTCTCCCTCTGGAGGGCTGTTTTATGTGTCTAATATTACCTATATCCTCTCTTCCTTTGAGTAACTAAACCTAGGCAAGGAGGGAGTTTGTCCTTAAGGGTGCTTCTGCCCCTCAAATCCTTGAGTACAGTAGATAACCAGGTTGCGTCAGTGCTCAGAAATCATCACAAAACTCTGGATTCTGCGTTGGGTGGCAGCTGGCCTAGGTTCACCCATGGGAGAACTGCTTGGCAGCTCCTCTTTGACTCTTCTCTGAGACAGCAATTCTCTCTGGGAATGCTGACTACTTTATCCTCTCTTCAAAGACTTTGATTATGTGGCTTCAGGGTAGGATTGCTGGCTACATATAAAAGAAAAGAAAAAGAAAAAGAAATGAAAATACCCACACTTCAAGGCAACCCCTATGACTATATATTGTACTGAGAATGCTTCATTTTTCAAATATTTAGGAATATATGGTTTCTTTAGAATGTTCCAGCTCTCATTTGGAGAAGATAGACTGCTCTGAGCCACCATCCTTCTTCAAAAGCACAGTACACGGTCACAGATAGATTGGCAGTGATGCCTGGGCAATGGTGCCTGGTTGTGCATGTATAGCTAGAAGGTGACAAATCTTGAGCCAGACACACCTCTTTCAAAGCCACACCTTTCCTGACAGTAGTTCTGCAGGGATACTGTCTGTAAGCTCCCTGTTCTTAGTGTATCCCCCTCCAGTTCTTTCCTTTTCTTCCTCTCCCCCAGGATCATTCCACTGAACACACACACCATCTGTTAAGTACCTACTGTGTGCCAGACTCTGTTCTAGATGTCATGAGGTGGCTGTGAGTCCAGTGAACATAGCCTTTGCCTTCCTGGTGCTGACATTCCAATGGGAGAGCCAAGCTATGCAAAATAGACAGAGTGATGGAAGATAAAGTGCCAGAGAGGAATGGGTACTTCGAAGTCAAATGAAGCTGGGTAAAGGATAGAATGGGGCTGGGTGGGAATAAAGGAGATCTCTCAGAGGAGAGTCCTTTGGTACTGAGACCACATGAGACTGAGAGCCAAGCCCTGTGGGTAAGTCTGGGGTGAAGCATTCTAGGAAGACCAAAGAGCAGGGGCAAAGGTTGAAATGTGCTTGGCATGTTCCAGGGGAGATAGGAGGACAAGTGGGGCTAGAGAGGTGTGAGCCAGGGGTAAGCTGCCAGAGAAGGTGGAGGAGAGCTGAGGTGCAAATCATATCACAGTGCCTCCAAGGTCAGTCAAGAGCTCAGGTGTTGACACCGAGTGTGAGGGCCCAGGGATGAGTCAGGGCAATGAACAAACACATCTGCCACACAACCTCACAGGAGCACTCTGGCACCCTGTGCAGACCAGACATTTTGAGGCAAGGACTAGTGGTGGGAGCCAGCTGGTATGTCATCACTACAAACTGGGAGAGAGGTGCCCATGGTGTGGCTTCCTCAGCCTTCCAGAGTTTCTCTGTGGCCCATGTAGTTCTTTTGTGTCCTCACCCTCTGGGTAATGGCATTGGGGGAGGAAGGGCTTCCTGTGCAGTCTGTGCAGGGGCCTTTAGTGCTATCTCTCTGCAAAATGTCTACTCAAGGTAGAGGGTGAAATCTCCAGAGCCAGTCCAAGGTGCTGAAGAGGCATGGGATTCTAGAGCTGAGAACCAGAGCTTCACTTCTGCATCTTCTTCTGGAGGGGCCAGAGCTGGATGTGGTCACCGGAAGTTCTCCCTCCACTCCCCTCTATGTCTCCTTCTTTGTCCCCCTCTCTCTGTTTCTTACCTTTTTCATTTCTGTAAATTTCACACCTCTGCTTCTCTCATCTCCACTGCCTAGCACATGGCTTCTCCTTACTCTTTATCAGCTATTCTTTTTGAAACCACACATTATTGGATCCTTCCTTCCTTCCTTCCTTCCTTCCTTCCTTCCTTCCTTCCTTCCTTCCTTCCTTCCTCCATCCCTGTTTCTCCCTCTCCTTTTCTTCCTTCTCTCCTCTCATCTCTCCTCCCCTCCCCATCCCTTCCTCTCTAAGCACATCAATGGTTAAGTGGCACAGCTTGATTGTCTGAAGTCCATCAACTACTGTGGGCTGCTTGTCAAGAGAAATGGGTGCCGTGTGAGCTGCAACGCTGCTCTCACTTTCACATTATCTCTTCTTCTGCTTGTTGAGGTATTTAATGAGAAGCCACCATATTTGCTAGTGAAAACACTTTGAACAGAAGGCCTGACTGAGCTGGGAAAGGATGCCCTTATTATGAGTTTAAGGACTAAAAAATGCTAGTGAGCTGTCAATGCAAATGCATGTATATGAAACCTGGGAAAGCGCAGGCCTGGATAAAAGGAGTGATCAAAGGAGAGCCGCAGAAGGATTGGAAAACAAGGAGGTGTCAGCGGCAGTGCTGATTTGGTTGTGCTCAGGAGTGTGTAAGCTTCAGTTGGCTCCAGTTTGGCTAACGCTGCAATGCCGTTAGTGTCACTGAAGCTGGCAGAGACAGCTGACACGTTGTTTTTTGAGGGGAAAAAATTGCTCTCTGTCTACATTCTCAATGCAGACAACAGCATAAAACAGAAATGAGAATGAGCTGCCCAGAGTCCACACAGACTCCAACTCAAAGGCTTTGAATTATTTATCCAACTCTTGCCATTTTGCACATTTTCCCTTTTTCAAGAAGAGAGAACTCAGTTCACAGTATCTCTTACAAACATGATGAGCATTCGGGATTCACTTTATCCCTAGAGAGAGATTTGAAGTTGAGTTCTTAGGAGATGTCATGTTTGGGATGTAATGGCATGGAGTTCCTAGGAAGGAATGCCAGCGGAAGCTTGACAGTGCCTCTGTTGGCTTTGATTGTGTGGCTGTTTGTCTTCCCCTTTGGTGTCTCCTGTTGGTGTGTGCCTTCACTTGGCTTTGAGACTTTCTGGATGTGCCGGTGGCTTTGTGGATTTGGACTCCTCTGCGGCAGCCAAGGGACTTTCCTTCCCTTCCTTTCCAGTTCTGGACCACAGTGAAGAAGGAACAAAGGTCCCTGACTTCCAATGACTCCAATCTCAAGTTAGAGAACCTCCTCTCTGATGAAGCCAATCATTTTGAACTAGCTAAGGAAAACAGAAAGCGAGCTTTAGCAAACAGATGAGGTGATGTCTGTGTTCAAATCCCTCCTACATTCTCCAGCCAGGTCTTTGGAGAGGGGCCATTTATTTTTATCTGCTCACTAGCTTTTCCAGTCCTATGGAGCAAGACATGTGTGCTATGTGCTGTAACTCAGAGGAAATTCAGTTAAGAGCATGACATTTCTCAGGCCTCCAGAGAGATGATGCTTTGGCTTTGTGTTGAGTGCTACCAACCTAATTTGTCACCAGTGAGCAGACGGACAGTCTCTTAACCCCTTGGAATGAGAGGTGGGTGAGGGATTCAGACTCCTGCTACTCAAAGTGTGGTATTTGGATGAACAGTATTGTCTTCCCTGGGAGCAGGTTAGAAATGTAGAATCAGGGTGGCATTGCTGACCAGCTGAACCAGAGTTTGCTGTTTGACAGAATCCCTGGGTTATTCATATACTATATTAATGCTTCCAAAACCCTGGTTTAGAGCAGCAGCAGTTCTCAAACATCGGAATAACCAGCTTTAGCAATCTTGTTAGAACACCAATTGATGAGGCCAGCATGGTGGTGCAAACCTATAATCCCAGCACACCTGCAGGCAGGAGGATCACAAGATTGAGCCCAGCCTAGACAGTTTAGCAACTCAGCAGGACCTTGTCTCAAAAAACTTGGGGTCTGGGGATGTAGATCAATGAGAAGGTCCTGGGTTCAGTCCATAGCACTGGAAAAAAATTACACAAAATGATGAGCCCTACTCCCAAAGTCTGGGGTCCATCAGTTATAGGGGAGGGCCTGAGAATCACCATTTCTACCATGTACCCTTGGGTATTGGTGCTAGGAATCAAGAACCACACATTGAGAGCAGCTGCCTTAACGTGCCCCTGCTTCCTCTAAGAGTTCTAGTTTCCTGTCTCCTTGTCCTTTTGCTCCCCCACTCCAGTGCCCTCCATACCTCGTTCCCTCTTTGCTTTGGGTAGGCTAGTTCTTCCCTCTAAAGAACCCACTCCACTTCCTTACTAAGAAGCCCAGCAAACATTCACCTTTCCTAAGCCCTCCAAGCTCCCTGGCCCCATCATGAGAGCTTCCCACTTCCCCTGTTGCCCCTTGCCCTCCCATTGAGAGTGCAAGCCCCCACTGGGTCTCCCTTCCCTTCACCCCTCACATGCAATCTGTCACCAGGCTGGCTGGTTTCACCCTTCAAATTTCTCTCAAATTCTTCTCTCTTCTACCATGACCACCACTTCTGTGGCCTAAGCCCATATCTTCTTTTGCAGGTGTCTTCAAAGTGGCCTTCTTATGGCCTCTCTTGTCCTTATTCAGATTCTTTTCCATCCTCAGGTCCAAGTGATCTATTCAAAGTCTCTCTCACCATCATACCCTCCTCTGCTCTAGCTCTTGCTGTGGTACCCCACTGGTCTTCACCTATGGTCCTGATCATGGCATGGAAAGTGATTGGAGCAGCTCCAGCCCATAGACCTATCTTCCTTTCTGGTGCCTTCCTGCAGCTTTGTGCTCCAGCAACTGTAGCCTACTCTGTCTCCACAGGGCCTTTATATGACCCGAGATGGTCTCTCCCACCCCACCTTACCTGCTCAGTGCCTCAGCATACTTCCAGCTGTTCCTCCAGCTTCTCTAGGAAGGACTGCCCTGCTCCTCTCCAATCAGTGAGATTCCTTTCTGTTACATTCTCAGAGTGATTTTTTGCTCTTTGCAATTATACATTCAAAGAGTGACCACTGGATTAGTATGCATCTTTCTACCTAGAGTATGAGTTCCATGCAACAGGGACCCCATCCATTTGTGTTGATCCTCATGGTTCCAGAAGCTGAAATCTATAGTTCACCCAATACCTATTTGTTGGTAAAGCCAGCAGGACCCTTCACAATTCTGTACAGTGGTTCATACATCCTTTACATCTAGGCAGACTGCACCCCATTTAGAGGGTTTGGGAGAATATAGGTCTCCTACAATATCATGCTGGAAAAGACTCCTAAGACTTTAATAGTTGACTTTTAAAAATTTGTCTTAAATCTATAAGAATTTGACTCTGGATGTCTTAATAATTGGTAACATGAATTGGTTGTCTAGGTCAGGAAGGTTTCTTTACTCTGGCTTTAATTAGGACTGAGCGGAAGGAAGCCATTTCTATGTAAATGAATCAATCCATCCAGGCACACTTCTTTGGCCCTGATTATTTGCTGGCACCAGACCGGAGCTCTAGGAAACTGAGATGAGTGGTACAGACCCTGCCCTTGAGGGGCGAGGAGGCAGATGGCAGTCCTCTGGAGAGTTTCAACAGTAAAGAATTCAGTAACAGTGCATACAATGCACCAAAAGTGTGCTTTGACTTTAGCATCAACCTTAGTGTTCCCCGCCCCATGCACTTTGAAGCCTTCCTGTTTTATGAAGACTAGAGAAAATTCAGAGAGTTTAAAACATCAGTCTTCCATGAGAGAGTAAGATGTTGATCCTTTAGTGAAAATACTGGCAGCCTAGACCAAGGAAGACGCTGGTGTTTGGGGATCTGGGGTAAACTATTCGCTGAGCTGGGCTCAAATTTCAGCCTCACCTTTCACTAGTGGGGGCACTTGGGCCCTTTTTAAAATTACTTGGAGTCTCAGTATCCTTATTCATGAACTAAGCATAAAAACATCTACCTACATTGTCATCAGGAGGAATAAGAAAAATGACATAGAGAAAGTACCGAGCATAGTACCTTTAATGTAGAAATGCTGTATCTTATTGTTATGCCATTAGGCTTACCCAGCAGTACCTGAGGAAGACCTATACAGAATGTTCTAGAATGAGCAACAAGCATCACTGAAAGCCTATTATGATGCTATCAGGTATCTTCCCTGTCCACACTAAAGGGACAGAGTACAAGGGCATGAAAGACATTAAAGGAGGGTCAAAACACTGAAAAATTAAGGTCGTTGACAGTAGCTGCTTATGGAAACTTCTCAAGTGTGTGCATCCATGTGGTTAGGAAGCTTATGACTCTAAGTCCTTTACATAATTTTCAGCAACCTTTGTCTGTAAGGCAGATTGTTAGTATTTAAAATTATGGATTTAAAGATACTTCTTAATCAACAGGGAGTCCTCACTCTCAAGTAGTAAGCACATAGTGCTGACTCCTGCTAGGAAGATGGACAGGCCTGGTGGCTCTGGCCATGATCTCAGGTCTTAGAGAACTGGCTTTGCATCCTGATACAGCCTTCTGGGTACTGTGATCTTGTGCAGGCTCTGTGGCTTAATTCTTGGTTTTGTGGCCTGTACTATGGGGTTAATAGTGATGCCTATTCTGAGAGTTTTTGTGAAGATTAAATGACATAAATGCAAACATGTCTGACAGTATATCCAATAAAGTATTGGTTTCCCTGCTCTTCCCACTAGTACTTTTTCTCAGCAAAATCTTGTTAGCAAATAACATAATTAATTATAAAACCAGATTAAGACACCCTGGAATTGTGGTATTTTACTGTTTCCTCCTGTAGATGATGAATTCTTTTGCCTACTGGGGGACAGAAAGGGTTAATCAGAGTTTATAGTCTCAAGATCAGTGTGTGTGTGTGTGTGTGTGTGTGTGTCCACTGTCACATTAACACACATTTCCCAGGCTTCATTCATGGTACCTTGCTAGCTGATGGGTATTGGAAGGAATTTGAGTTGTTCCTGAGCAGGAATTTATGTATTTCAATGACCAAACATTAGAGGATGCCTCGTGAATGGGAAGGCCACTAAGAAGCTAGTGTGCCTACTGGTGCCTAGCACATCGGCTTCTGGCCGTGATGCCATGTTTTCTTCTCCTAAGACCATGGCTACCAGTGCTTGTCCTGTACATGCTTTCAGGAACAGCATGGGTTGGGTAGAGCCTCTGGTGGCCTTTGTTGGAGATTTGTGCTGTGGTAGTTCTCCTGTTTTGGGCAGCAATCACTTTAACAGGAGAAACAAAACTGCAGTCCTGGACCTAGCAGCCCAATAACCTGCACCTCCCCAGGGACAGAGCTTCAAGAGGGATCCACGGCCACATGTGCTTTAAAGGCCCAAATTTGAATTGTGTGAAGTGCTCCAAACGTAAAGGCACAGTGTTTAAAAAGTGATTCCCAGCAGCCTCCACAGGCGCAGGTTGTTTGATTCATGAACTCGGTCAGTGACTGGGCTCATGCTTACTTTTTCTTAGTGCCTGTTGACACATTGTTCTTACATTCCTTGTGTGGAGCTAGTACATATATGAAACACCCCTTAACTCCTTTCTCATCTGCTTTCACCCCCCCCCACTCGCTCCATCTTTTGATTCCTTTCCCATTTGAAACAGATCTACCTCCCTACTTCCTACTGTCTATCTTTTATTTTTCTCTTTATAATTTAGGCTTCTCATACAAGAAGGGCCATGCACTCTTTAAGTTTATGCATCTGATTTATTTCACTTCACATTGTGATCTCAAGGTGCATCCATTTTCTTACAAATGACTCAAGCTTTTCTTTCTTCATGGCAAAGTAATGCTGCACTGTATGCAGATTTCACATTTTCTTTATCCATTTATCTGTTGAAACACATATGGGTTGCTTCTAAGATATAGTTATTATGAATTGTGCACCTATAAACAAGGGTGTGCATGGATGACTGCAATATGACATCCTTCGCTCTTCTGTGAAGATATGTAGAAGGGGATAGCTGGATTGAATAGAATATTTTATTTTTAATTTTTATTTTTACTTTTTTGGCAGAACTGAGGATTGAACTCAGGCCCTTGCACTTGCCAGGGAAATGCTTATTCCACTGAGCCATCTCCCCGGCCCTTGAATAGAATTTATTGTTTTAGTTTTTTTAGGTATCTCCACACTGGTCTCCATAGTGGTTGCACTGGTTTACATTCTCACCAATAATGCAGATAGGTTCCTTTTCCCGCCTGCGGCCTCTCCAGCATTTGTTATTGGTTGATTTCTTGATGATAGCCATTTTTTTCTGAGATAAGATGGAATCTCAGCCTTGTTTTAATTGGCATTTCTTTACTAGTTTTGTTCTCTGCACCTCAAAAAGATGGATCTATGTGTACCCATATCCCTAGAAATCCACTGTCTCAGCAAACTCCAAGAAACCACAGTTCTCTGACCAAAGGCATTCTCTGTCTTCAGGCAGAGCAAGTCAAAGTGCCAGGAAATGAATGATCTTTGGAACTATACTTAACCCACAAAAGGCAAGAGATGGAGCATTGGTGTTCTAACTCCCTCAGCCCTCTAGGGGAAGAGCCATGAGCTGTGTTCTATCCCCAGAGTCCACTATCCCAAGAGTCCCGAAACAAGACTGAGCCTCAGGTGTCCATGATGGAAGCCTGTTTAATAATCTGCTCTCCATGGTTGCCTCCCCTTCTCTGTCTTACTTGTCTGCTCCCACACCATGCTTCCCAGAATTATCTCCTAGACATATTACTTGCACTTGTATCTTTGTTGTAAGATTGACTTTGGGGGAATTCATCATCAGACACATACATGTTCTGAAAGCTCTTGCTTAGAGAAGTCTTGTCCCTGGGCCATAGTGTCTCTGTTCATCTTTACCATGTCCAAGACCCACACATAGTGTACAAAGAGAAAGAAAAGTTCTAGAGGATTTTCTCTGTCTTAGGCAGAGCCAAATCTGTGATTTATTCCTGAGCCCTTTATTGTTTTGCTAGTGGGGTAATTTGGAGCCACGACCATTTTTATTTTTTATTTCTTATGGAAAGATTAGAGGACCCTTATAAAGTGCTTTTTTTTTCTTGAAAAAAATTAGGAGTATATTCCTGAATGGGAAGGATTGGTCTCATTGATACCACATATCTAACTGTTTCTGACAATAAGAGATTTCTGTGAATATCTGCATCCACTAATCAACAAATTCACTGCATGGAATCTTTTCTTTTTTCTTTCTTTCATTTTTTTGTGGTACCAGAGATTCAACTCAGGACCTTGCACTTGCCAGGCGAGTGCTTATTCTACTGAGCTATCTCCCAGCCCCTGCATGAAATCTTTTTTTTTTTTTTTT
>NW_004524645.1:10808931-10828416 GCF_000260255.1 Octodon degus
GCTGGGGGATTGAACCGTGGTCCCTGTGCTTTGCTAAGCTCGTTCTACGTAGGTGCTCCAGACCACTGAGCCATCTCACCAGCCCCACCATGAAATCTTTGAGAATGTTTATTTGTAAATATTGTTTGATTGTAAAAAGACATTTGAATACCATGATATTCTGCTTCTTTGGCATTTTAGTTTTTCCAATAAGGAAAGTCTAGGTGAATTCTAATCTTAATTTTCCATAAAGTGATCAAACCATGGATGTAAATTAAAATATAAGCAGCCAAGTACTGACAGAAAGGAAAACAAAGATTCTTGTCAAGTCCTTGCAAGACAAAGGTCAATCCAAAACAAGAAAAAGTAGGGTGTTTTTCTCTTGTCTTTCAAGCATGCATACGCTTCAATCTTGAAGCACAGTTTCTGATAGACCTTTGCTTGTTCTGCTGGGGTTTGGAATCAGCAAAACTGACTAGGTTAGTCCTAACAAAACACCACAGATTGATAGAAGCTTTATTTTAAAATCTGAGTCCAAGCAAACTGAACAAAAACACTTGAAATGGGGCAAATATATACCTAGAAAAGATGGAATCTCCTTGCGTGTGAAGGAAAAAGGAAAGTGAATTTGAAATAAATTGTCTAGCTGAAGGATTTCCAGTAGTGCTTCCTAGTTTGTCCTAGGCATAGATGAGGGCAGGCTTCTGCCTAATATTGCCCTGGTGATGAGATTAACTTCTCAAAAATCAGACCCTTTGAAGATTAATTTCTATAAAATACAGATGAACTTAAAAAAAAAAAGGAAAACTTCAGGTCCACAAAAATGGAGGTGGTCTGTTGGCTCAGCAGAGCAGCTAGGTCAACTAGGAAATGTGTTGGCTGGACTGTGGTGACAAGGGAACATGTTGTATTGCGGGTTAGACAAAGGTCAGCAAAGCCAAAGGCTTTAAAAGAGGCGGTTATGGGGACTGTCCTGCTCAGCTTCCTGACCCGCCAGGCTGATGTCAGAGGGTTTATTCTGGTTTGAGAGCCTTTGTTTGGGGGGATTGGAGTGATTCCTAAGAGACAATGCCGGACTGGAGGCTGGGGACACGTGATGCCTGAATTGAATTTGGGCAGTTGCTGAGCAGATGGGGATCAGAGGATAAAACAAAAGGGAAGCTGTTCCTAGCACATCCACAGGAAGGGAGAATTGCAGAGCCAGCCACGGGCAGGAGGCCTTCCTGCTCAGCCTTCCTAGGGAGTGTAGCAGTGCCCCCAACTTTTAGAAGACATCACAGGACGTATGGAGTGTTGCCCATTTTACAGAGAAGAGAGAAAGGCAGAAGTGGAAAAGGATAAGAACAGTGAACTTCATCTTGAGCTCTGATTTCAGGAGGTTTGTGCCATTTTCTTATTTGCAGGCTGATAAAGTTCCTGGACTCAGCTACTCTGACACCCTCATTTCAAGGTGTGGAAGCTGAGACTTATGAGAGTGATATGCCCTACCTGCACTCTGTCAGTGTCTTAGTTGGTTTCCTCTGAAAGCAGACATGAGAGTACTCCCTATGATTTAGAAGGTGGTCTGAGGAAGCAATGGTTAGGAATTGGACAGCTGACACAAAGCCAGAAGTGAGCCACCATGGTATGGCATAAACCAAGGCTCCCAGCTTGGACCATGGGTTCAGCCCTGCCGGAGACCTCCGGGAGGCTGAGTAAAGCACACTTCCCTTTCCTGCTTAGGCAGTACGGAAACCTGGTGTTTATTTACAACCTTCCCCTTGCTGATGGAGGGCAATTCCTAGAGAAGTGGAGGCCAGTGACCACAGAAAACCCCTGGAGTCAAAGGCTCACATAAGCATGGAGCAGGAAGCCATGGATATGTCCTGAAAAAGAAGGGACCTTAGAGGGGTTTGGAGTCACACTCTTGTTGACACCCGTAGCCAGTGGAGAGGCTCACCATTCTGAGGCCAGGCTGTCCACTGGTGGGTGCGCAATACCACACAGAAAGATCAAAAGCAGTTTTGTTGGCTCTAAGGCAGGGCGCATACATCTTTTCTTCCTGGAAGCACATTAGATATCCAGGTTGCATATACCATGTCTTTCCTGCTACCCTGCTTACACCTCAGGCTACTGCCCCATTCTCCTTATTTCTTTTTAGCTAAGATTTTCAGCTTTCCATTTTATTTCAAATAAAACTCCCAACAGCCTGCAGGGACATATACTAGCCCATGACCACTCTCTGAAGCCTCTCTGATCACATATATACTGGTCGCTCTCTTTTTCACTACATCCCAATGGTACTGCTTCCTTGTTGCTTCTTGAATATACCATACATACATGCCCTCTGTCCCTGTTGTTCCCACTGCCTGGAGTACTTCCCCCAAACATTCATAGGGCCCTCACTGCCTCCTTTTTTTTTTTTTTTTTTTTTTTGAACTGGGGATTGAACTCAGAACCTTGCACTTGCCAGGGAAGCGCTTATTCCACTGAGCCATCTCCCCGGCCCCCTCACCGCATCCTTTTGAAATCTCCATTCACATCTTACCTTTTTTTCTCAGTGAGGTTCTTCTCAACTACCCTATTTAATACATTGCAACCCTTCACCTTCTCTGGTCCCCCATAGTCTTTAATCGTCTGGGGTATATCATAGTAATGGGCTTGTTTACTTCTGTACTATCTATCTGCTCATCTGCTTGGCCTTTGAAGATAGAAGCCTCATGAACTGTATCGGGCATAAAGTTTATACTAAATGAAATTGTTGAGTGAATGAATGGTACTATGAAGATCATTGGCAATTAGATAGTGTTTCCCACCTTCCTTCCTTTCTAGTTCTTAGCAATGTGCCCGAAAGGCTACAGGGACCTTTTTGCTGTCTAGTTTAAGTACCCATAAGCAGGTGTCTTCTCATTAAGTAGACAGGACAGAGGTATTACAGACCACAAGACCTTGATTGGAACCCCTTTTTTCACAGCTCTGTTTACCCTAAATCCTAAACATCACTAGCTCTGGTATAGCCAGCACCCCCTTCCTTATGGGCACTTAGAAAAATGCACTGCTCACTCCTCTTCAGAAGAGGGGAGACAAAGGATTCATTCTGGTTGATGGGCTTTGAGTATATGAATTTGTGTCACTTTTCAGTATGCTCTTACCACTTGCCACAGCAAACTCTGACCTCTGTGTGGAGCAGGTGGAACCTCTGTTAGCCTGAGACCCTGAATAATCATGTGGTACAGAGCCCACCCCCACTGGCCTACTTTACGCAGATGGCATGAGCAAAAAGCAAACCTTGGGTTGGGGAGATAGCTTGGTGGTGTAAATACTTGCCTGGCAAGTGCAAGGACCCAGGTTCTATCCCTAGTGCCATGCCAACCCCAAAACCTGGAGTGGTGGCACATGCCTTAATACCAGCACTGGGGAGGCTGAGACAGGAGGATGACTATGAGTCTGAACTATTTAGTGAGACCCTGTATCAATTAAATAAAGTTTTTTTAAAAAAAATTGTCAAAAAGCAAACCTCTAATATGGTTGTTATTTGTTATTGCAACATCCTTGAGCTGATCCTAACTAAAATAATTACTAGTCATGTTGCTATGGGTAATCACTCTGAACTCCATTTTCTGATTCGTTAATGTTTGTTCCATAGGATAGATGCTCAGCACACTGTGTGTGTGCATACTCCTGTGTGTGAGAACATACTCTTCTACACATGTGCTCTTACTGGGGCTTCTACAGTAACCTTAGGGAAGAGTTGCTGAGGATCCAAGTTCCCTTTAGCTAGGCTGGCACAGCATGTTGCCATTGGAGTCTTATAAGGAGGCAGATTCTTTTTTTAAAATGTATTTGGTACAGGTTCTCACTAGGCAGCTTGGAGTCATAGTGATCCTCCTGTTTTCAGTAAGGAGGCAGATTCTACAGCATGGGATAACCAGGGGCTTCTTTTACAAATTCGGGCCACAACCAAATTTGGGTTTTTTAGAATGAAGATGTTTGTCACCAGGAAGAGGCAGAAGAGATTGTCAGGGATAAAAGGATAAAAGCTAAAGAAGTCTAGCTAGGGTAATTAGATTTCAGTCCTGTGTCTACACACCAGGCCACTTTGGTATTTGAGAAGGTGGAGTGGCATTCTAAGGAAGAGAGAAACTGGTCAGACCAAGGCATCTGATTTCATTGATGACAAGAGGGAAAACAGAAAAGACTGCACTTAGGAATCTAGACCCTAACTCTTGATAAAGATCCAATCTTAGGAAGAACTTTTAAGAATTTCACTTTTCTAAGCTGTGGTTAGGGCAAAAGCCAAGGCATTTCCTGGGGATGTAAATAATGAGCGGTGTCACAGTTCTAAGCTCACACATTGTTGACTGTTTGCCCCATTGGTCTGGAAGTGAGTCGATTGACTCAGCTCATAGAACCTTCTCCACAATGCTATGAGTTAGGCACTACTGCTGGCCCCATTTCATAGATGAGGGAATTGAAGCACAGGGATGTTAAGCAATTTGCTTGAAGTCAATTGGCAGAGTTGAGATTCATAACTAGACAGCCTGATTTAGAGCAGTAAGCAATGATTTGACAGTAACTGTTCCTACACAAGGCTCTTCTGTGAGCGATGCAAAATATTTTAATAGACTTGCTGCTCCCTTTCTCCTCCCCAGAAGAAGTCCAACTGGTATTTGTCTTCCATCTCCCTCCCAGAGTCATTGTGAAGATGAACAGCTTAGTGACTCGGTGGGAACCATGGTACTGCCACTACACAGTGCAGTATGCCTGGCCCAAGAGCCTAATGAAAGGTCAGTGATGATAATGATGACTTTTATTTTTATTTTTATTTTTTTGGCAGAACCGGGGATTGAACTCAGGCCCTTGTGCTTGCCAGGCAAGTGCTTATTCTACTGAGCCATCTCCCCGGCCCCAATGATGACTTTTAATTCACATTTATTACATGGTAATTATGAGTTAAGGAGTATATAGTACAGAGTGTAGATGCTCTCTGGACCCTCAGGAATTATTTTAGGATCTCTCCCCTTGTCCATCTATCACTGGGCTATTGGACCTGCTTTGCACATGGGCTGGAAGGACACAAAACAGCTGAATTTACACACACACACACACACACACCACAGACAAACCTCCTTACACAAAGGCTGATGGGTATAAGAGCCTAGCTTCCTTCCTCAAACTGAGACAAGTCTGAGTTGTAAGTCATACTGCAAATTTCCTTGTGCAAGCTTGATGAGACTTTGACTGAGACCTCAGTCTTATATAGCTCTTCTTCTTTTTTCTGGAACCATCTCTTAATAAACAATAGACCTCTTTAATAAATGTTAAGGATAAAAAAGAAATACTCTACCAAGTAGTTTTGAACCCCTTTCACTGGGGAGGGGTTAGAAGAGGAGATGCCGGGAAACAAAACTGCCGCCTTTCTCTCTGAAAGGGGCACCATGCAGAGGGCTTAATCTTGGCATGGCCAGTCACTCACTAGGTGCCTGACGTCCACACAGAGCTGGAGCCAGAGCTGGGCCTGCAGCAAGTCGTGTGCACTCCAACTCCCACTACTGCAGCTGTGTAAGGCTGCCAGAGCGTTTTGGAGCAGCCTGCAGAGAGCCTGCCCAGGTTCTATGTACTTGCGTGCCTACTTCCCAGTTGCAAAAAGCAGTTTTTACATTTCTGCCCCTTCCCTGACCTGCTACAGCAAAGCATCCCACTGGGGCCACTTGGCATCACTGCCTGGCTCTGATGCTCATTCCTTCCTGGCACTGGCCCATGCCAGCAGGAACAGGGAGAGTGCCAAGCACACCATGGCGGTTGTGCTAATCATGTATACTGCAGCAGTGGCCTGTGGATGTTTGGATCTGCCCAGTGTCCTTACAACACCAGAGTGAGTTGGCCGTTCCCTTAGTTTCCTCTCTTCAAGTGGTTATGACTGGTTGGCTGAGCTTCAGAAGCATCTCCTATTCATATGTCCCAGTGTGAAAGGGTGGGGCTGATGCAAAGTGCTGCAAAGGGAACTTTACCTTGCAGAAGTCCTGGAGGGAGGAAGGAAGGGAGGAAGAGAGAGAGAGAAAGGGAAGGGGGAGGAAGGGAGGGAGGGGGGAAGGAGAGAGGAAGACAGACAGACAGACAGACAGGTAGGCAGGCAGAGGTGATGCAAACCAGCGATTTTCAAACTTCAGCATACACAAAAATCCTCAGGAGGGTTGGACAGAATGTAGACTTCTGAGCCCCACTCTCAGAGATTTTGACTGAGCGGAACTGTATAACAAGTGTCCTGGAGATGCTGGTCCACAGACCATACTTTGAGTAGCATTGATACAAACCACAAAGCAGCGGCATCTGTATCTGCAACAGCTGTTCTGATCCATTTGAGAGCTAGATGCAGAGCATTGCAACTTGGTCCACTCTACAAACTGCATGGAGAATCATGTGACTTTTGCCTACCTATAATCCCTAGTTAGCTTCAGAATGAAAACTTAACATTGTCCTTAGCATTGCTATGAAGGGCGGCAAAGGTTAATGCCTACACAGTAGGAGATGGAGAGCTAGACCTTCTGCAAAAGGGAAAAGGACCAAGAGATGGAGGGAGTTGGAAGAGAAGGAAAGCGATTCAAAACAGAATAAGATGTGTTGTGTACACAGACCAACTTCCCACCAAGAATGTACTCATTAAGCACTGCAAACATGCACTAGTAAAAATGTAAAAAAATCTAAGGCCTAGAAAAATGAACATAATGAAGAAATGCTTAGAGCTCAAAGGGCGATCACATTGATGAACGTGAACACTACTAGGAAGTCAGAGCATATTCTAGAAACAGGTAAGTGTAGGTTCCTTTCCCCAGGAGGCAGTGGGAGCTGATGGAGGAGAAATGTGCTCAATGGCTGCTTTTCTTGCACAGAACAGAGCTCTTGCAGAGAGGAAAATAAGGGTGCTTCACAAGTACTTACTAGGCAGTTCTTGATTTTTTTGTAGTTATGAAACATGAAATCAAATACCATTACTATCAAAATAAAAGGTTCCATTGCTGCCTGTGTCGTGTCAAATTTCCCTTCCATCTTTATGCTAGTGCTTTCTTTGAGTTCGAATTTTGCTCCCTTCTCTGAACTCTTACTCTTTTTTCTTTTGGCACTAGAGATTCTTTCACAGAAAAGTACATGGAATCCGGGAGTTGATAGGTTTGAGCCTTTCTGAAACCAAAATTCAATACAGAGATGGAACGGCAGGATTTCTTTATTATATTTTTTTTCACATTTTTCTAATTGCCTGCAATTGGAAAGGGTCACTTTTATAATCAGAAACCCTAGGTAATATTTTCTTTCAGTCAAGACAATTCTACACATACCTATAACTAGAGCTGCCATTTCCTAAGTGCTTTGGGTGAGCCAAGCAGACATTGCGCCAAGTGTTTTTATGTATAGCATCATTTAATTCTTACTACGAATTTAATGAAATTAGAATCATTGCTCCATTTTATAGATGAAGAAATGAAAACTCAAAGATACTCAAAGTAACTTGTGCAAGGTGGTAGGACTAGGACAAGACAGATATAGGATTCACCTCTGATGTTTTGGACTGGCTTTTCACAACCATGTAAAAAGTATAAGCCAGGCAAGATTTGGGAGAGAAGATACATTAACATGTCGACAGTGATTCATTTAGATGCTGCAGTGTAAAATATGGACTTGTCCCCATCTATTCTGATTTTCTAATTCTTTCTCAGTAAATCTACATTGCTTTTATAATCAAAATACTTATTAATTGCAAAAATCACTGAACTCAGGCTTTGCCCTTCCCAGTTCAAAGTCTAAAATCCTCCAGTGCAGATGATCTTTTGTTATTCTGTCAAGAATCCAGGGACAGGAACTCTGCAAGATCTAGTCAGTTTGGTTAATCATCCATACATTTACCTACAAGAGCCCTCTGTTAGCAGAAGGAAGCACTCTTCCTAGTCATGTGACCTCCCTCCTGGGTGGGGATCTTCTCTCAGGAGGCTGTGTCTTTCAAGTTCTTCCTCCAGTTGTTGAAAGGAACCTATGCTAATACCTAAAATTCCAGCTCAGCCACCTTCATGCTCTAAAGCCTGCTTTGGGGAGTTTTAAGGCCAGGGCCACAGATCAAGCTTCTGTCTTTGACCTCTTTGTGGATCAGGTGATGCTAATTGCTAGAGCAAGCAATTCCCAAATTACAATAGGCCTACCTTGTTTGCTCAGGTAAGGATTCATTTCAACATTTTCTATTGTAACTTTTCTGGAGATCCTCTAGCTGGTAATGCCCAGGCAGATCAGAGACTAGTCCCCTCTACTTTGTGATTCTGCCTCAGAATAGTCCATTTGATGTTCTAAATCTAGCTGGCCCACAGAGAAGCCTCCCTCATAGGAGATAGCTATCCTCAACTTCTGGAGTGGTGCATATTTCATTGGCCAGGACTCAGTTGCAACCCCCCCCCAGTGGCAAGGGAGACTGGGAAGTGTAGTCCAGCTGTGTTTTGAGAAGAAAAAGTTAACAGGTTCTGCCTGAGGAGCACATTGTAGTTTCTGCCAAAGGGACATTCATTTGTTGAATAAATATTTTGGAGGATCTGCTGTGGGTTGGGTCCATAGACACTGTTTGTGTCCTGTTTACTATAGGTGGGAGGCATTTTTTTTCTATGTCAGAGCTAGATTTAGAAAGCTCCTACTCAACACTAAGTAGAGTTTACTATACTTGACTTCTAATCTTCAGGTAAGAGTGCACAAGATACTGTTTTCCCTAAAAACACCATAGTTCCGATACCAGTTAGGCAGGATTAAGCCAGAAGAGTAGCATGTCATCTATTTTAACAAAGAGCTTAATAGAAGGTATTGGTTAAACAGATGTTAGAAGACTGGAAAGGCAGAAAGGTTGGAAAGTGCAGAAAGAGCCAGCCATCGTTAAAACTAGGGACAAGTGCAAAAGGAGGGGACAGGCTTATGAAAACTTGGACGTTTGGATGTGACGCCCTCCAGAGATGAGACCTAGTCCCCTAGGAAGAAGCACTACCTGGCTAATGCCAGTATGTCAAAGAGTGAACAGCAGGAGTGGTTCTGGGGTTCCCAAAATGGGCTAGATTTTGGGAGAAAACAACCACTATAGTAGTGTATTTTAGTCCAAATGAAGGGCTGTTACTAAAGAGATGGTCAGAAGAACACGGAGAGAGAGACAACAGCTCCTTCCTCCTTCACCTTGCCAGTCTACCTGTCACTCTCTCTATTGGCAAAATAGAAGAGGATGCAACTGGCAAAGCTGATGGTAGCAAAGCAGACCACAGAATGGGTGGGCTCAGAACTGACAGAATCTTTTTTTAAATTTGTATTGAGAAATAAATATGAATGAGACAGTTTCACAGCTGATTAATAGGACAGTTTTGATAATCAATACACTGTACATTGTTATCTTCTTAGTGGTTATCCATAGTACAAGAAGCAGACAGACAGAATCTTAATAACTTGTGCGAGGGCATTTGTTCTGAGGTTGCCATTTATGTTTTGATGACATGATACAACCGTGGTGGAGACCTATGGCTGTGGGAGTAGCAGAGACCTCTGAGTACACTCTATTCTTTGACTCACTGGGCATATTATGGGGTGCTGCATGTGCGTTTGGTACTGGGGATAGATAGAGCTGTGAACCATGCAGCTCTTGCCTACAGGAGCTCACGCCACACGCATGCTCAACACTCATGCATGTGAAAATGTAGACACAGATGCACATGGCCATGGCATAGCTGAAAAAAGAAACAGAGAAGCCTTGAGACATCTGGGCTTAAGGGCAGACAGCTTTTTTCTTCTTGGCTGCCTCCTCTGTACAAATGAGTTTAGTTCTTCTTGTTGGGAGAAAATGAGAGCAGGAGAAAGTGACACTTAGCACATGCTTGGTCTGGCACAGAGATCATCGATTGTTCTGTTACCTGGGTTTGCTCTGCTAGCAAGCAGCCTTCTCAATTGGAGGCAGAACAAGAGGATGGTGACCTTGACTGAACAGAATGAGAAAAGTATGAGATAAATAAGGCTGACCTCTTGGAGGCTTCTGTTTTCTCCCTGGGGTGTAGGAAGTAATCTAGTAATCTGTTCCTTTTTTTGTACCTCATAAGCATTTGCTGCAAAAGCAACTTAGGCTGAACTTTCTAATGGTGATTCATTTCTCTGTGATTCTGTGTGAGTGGAGAGAATGGACCCACAGGTATGGCATGTTTCCAACATGCATGTCCTCACTGAACATTAATTGAACACGTACTATGTACCCATCAGAAACACAAAAGACTATGCATTCAAATGAGGGGACAGTGTGACTGCTAGGGAACACTACTTCCCTGCTCAGGAGAGTCATGAGGCGTCCTAGCACCCTCTCTTTGAGCATCATGTTGAAAAGGAGTCCTGCTATTAGTTGCATGACTTTGGGCCTGGGAGATGGCTCAGTGGAATAAGCATTTCCCTGGCAAGCGCAAGGGCCTGTGTTCAATCCCCGGTTCCTTAAAAAAGGAAAAAAAATAAAAATAAAACAAGGACTTTATTTTTCAATCCCTGCTTCTGCCCCCCCCCAAAATTAAGTTGCATGACTTTAAGAAGCTGTGTAATACCGGTGAACCTCTGTGTCCTTGTGTAAAATGAGGAATCAGATTAGAAGAGTTCAGAAATCCAACCACTATTTATTGAGGGCTCACTTTGGGCCAAGTTCTGCTTGCATGCCGGGTGACATGGTGACCCATTTAACTTAGCATTTGTGGGGCTGTCCTGGTATTATACACAGATGCCTCTTGACTTCTGGTGGGGCTATGTCACAATAATCCTGTGGTAAGTTTAGAGTAAGCCAGTGATGTATTTACTGCCCCTAACTACCCAGGATCCTAGTTTACCAATGCAGACACTATAGCATTATTTACACATGTGGGTCTGGTTTATTTCACTTATGAGTGTATCTTCAAGTGGCATCCACATAAATATAAAGGCTTCGTGTTTATCATTCTTTTTTTGAGTTTATCATTCTTTATAGCTGAGTAATACTCCATTGTATAAAAATACCACATCTGTTTCATTCATTTCTCAGGTGATGGGCATTTTGGTTGCTTCCAAGATTTGGCTATCGCAAATTGTGCTGCTGTGAACATAGGTGCACATATATCACTATGATATGACATTTTCAGTTCCTCTGGGAAAATTCCCAGTAGGGGGGTGGTTGGCTTGAATGGGATTTCCAGCTCTATTGCTTGGTTCTCCTGGCGGCTGCATAGGCCGACTTGGAGCTGCCCAGCACCTCAAGAGATGATCATAAGGCACATCACAAACTTGGGCAAAATTCCAAGTTCATAGCTAAAGCTCAGTCTCTACTGAACATGTATTGCTTTCCTACTAATATGAAATTGAAAAATTATGAAGTCAAACCATCTTAAGCTGGGGACTGTAGCTTGATTTGTCTCAATAAAGGCAGGTTCTTGATATATCCAAATGTGATTTTTAATGTTTTCAATTTCCTTTCAACTTTTTCTCCGAGTCAGGCAACAGGAGGTCAAGTATGAAAAGCAGTGTCTGCAGGGCCACAGTGGCTATGTGTCTGGTATCGTCTGCTGGTACTTTAGTATACACACTTATGCTGTTATAATCCTGCCGGTCAGTTGGGAGACCATCTGGTCCGAGCCTACTCATCCCCGGTGGGAAGATCTAGTATAGCCTCACTCCCACGCTGGAGTCAGCTTGGGCGGCTGCGCTGGCTGGCTCCTCTCACCATGTGGCCTCTTAGCCTCCAGCAGGCTAGCGTGGGCTTGTTTGTGTGCTGGCGGGAGAGCCCCCAGGATCCTGAGAGGGCAAGCCCAGCAGCACAGATGCTTCTTCCTGTTGCTGCTAGAATTCTGTTTTCTATCGTAGGTGAGAAAGGGGCAATGATCATTTTCCTGATCAACATAAAGGGTCATCGCTGACATCTCTATAATGAAAGAAAAATATAACGTAACTTTTTAATCAGAGTTTTCCATGCATGGGAGGCTTCAGAATGCAGAGGCAAACACTTGGGGTGAACTATCCACTTTTATATTTAGGTTCAATGAAGCATGGACAGCCATGCAGAAGCAAGACTGGACTAAAGGAGTATAAGCTAAAGGGCCCGACTGAGTGGGAAAACGCAGCAAGGAAGGTCTGTCTCTTTAGATTTTTCTTGGGCGTTCTGTGTAATATTCTTTCCTCCTGGGTATGCAGCAGGATCCTTTCTGAAACAGCAGCCTTATGATCTACTATTAGAGAACTAAGGTCAGATAATGGCTTTATGGCCGGCTCCAAGGCAGAAAGGGGAAGGGTAGAATAATATTTTTAGGCGCTATGGCTTGCTGTGCAGCAAGCAGGCTCTGGTTGCTGTGATCTGCCTTGGTGAGGAGAAATTCTAGTTTCTGTGGCCTGCCTTGGGGAAAGAAAATGGAGTGAGAAACAGGACAGAAGGCCAGAGAGAAACTTGGCTTCTGTGACCTTCACTTAGGGGTGTCACTTTCTGAACCTTGGCAGACAGGAGCAAGTTGCAAGGACAAGCCAGATTCACCAGAGAGGGGGACGACCCATGGCCCATTTTGCACACACTTTTCACAGGAGGTGCTAGATGCCAGAGATGTCACAGAGCTTTGCTCAGCTGCGGGGGCCCAGCAAGAGGGCGGCTGACTGTGCAGGTGTACAGGAGGTGGAGCTTGGTGAAAAGAGTGCTGAGCCCCCATGTGGCTTTGTCCCCATGCAGGTTGGGGCATCGTAGGGACTGAGGGGAAGGGTGGAAACATAATGGAAATGTTAAGCATTCTTAGTACAGAGATCATAGGAAAGAAGATAAACTTACTGAAGGAGAGAGTTGAGACTGGTAAAAATGAATGATATACACACATGTATATACACACTTATTCGAACACATGTAAAGATGTGCACGTATGTGCCATCACATGTGCATAGTCACACACACACACACACACACACACACACACACACACACATGAACATGCTTGCCCACGTCACATAGGTGCATGATCTTCCAAACAACCTCAGAGAACTCCTGGAGGCCTTTCCTGTGGAAAGTGTGAATTGCAGAATGAAAATCAGGCTGTAGACAGGGGAAAGAAAACCAAGTCCTTGGGGAACACACCCTCCCCCAACAAGTAAGGTGAATGTAGGATCAAGGTAGCACCATGCCCTGCTCTGCATAATGATTCCCAGAGTACAAAGTTGTACACTGGACTGTCCCACTTAAAAAACAAACAAACAAACAAAAAACAGGCTTGACACATGGCTGTTTAAATTAATTTTACCACCTCTATGGGTGCATTTGGGGAAACAAGTTTTCCCCATGCTAAAAACAGAGAAGAGAGGCTGGGAGAAGGAGAGGGGATCTGTTTAAATGCATTTCAAGATGAGTAGGCCCTTCATTAAAAAGGGCTGGGCTGTACATTAGCATCAGAAAAGCACCCCTTTCCTGGAAGGCCAGGCCTGCACAGGGCCAGTTTCTTTAATGGTGGTGAATAACAAGCTCTTTTGGCAAATGTGAAAGCCAACAAGCACTGTCCTTGCCCTGCTCCCCAGGGACTGAGATTTTCTTTTAAGTCCTACTTTGGTCCTGGGTCCCCCATTGTTCCCAAGTCTCTTCAGTCCAGGTGCCCAGCATTAGCAAAAATGTGGCCTCACCCTACTGGATGAAAAAAAAGAAGCAGCCAGCACCTCCCCTCATGAGCTCGGGGTTTCTCTCCTGTTTATGTTTAGCAGTTTTCCGCTGACAAAAGTGTCAGCTTCCATCCAGCACTCAATGGCATTACAGGCGGCTTTTCACAGCTCTGAGTGTGAGAATACATGGGGCAAAAAAGCTGCTTCGTGTTTGGTGGCAGCTGCTGCCACGGTCCCTTACAGACACGGGCACTGATTCCTGTCCAGAAGGAAGCTGGGGAAGATTTCTCGGAGTGGAATGATAGCTGAGGCGGAAAAGGCTGGGGGCTGGGAAGGGAGGGGCAGAGCACTGGGGAGAAAAGGAATTGATGAAACCTTTAAGCTTGCAAAGGAACAAGCGTGTTTCACTCAGGCCACAGTTTAGTCTTAAGGGAGGGGGACTTGCAGGGGTCAGAAAGGGGTGTCTTTCAGAGTCCAGGAGGGATTTGAAAGGGGGGTCCTTAGGTCAGGAATGGGTGTCTTTCAGAGTCCAGGAAGGATTTGAAAGAAATATTGAATTCATTGTTTCAAATGTGGAGCTCAAGTTCAGACGCAGAGCATCTGGACTCCTAACAGGGTTAACTGTGATTTTTCTTAAGAGGGTAAAAATAAATGTAATAATCAGGTAAGGTATTCATTTCTTGATGCCCCAAACACCCAAGAGCACAACTGTTTTCTCTAGCTCCCACAATATCTTGCACGTGTATACAATACACACATACACACACACACACACACACACACACACACACACACACAGAGCTGGCTTTGCAAGGCAGGAAAGAATCCATTGCACGGGAGAGTCTGAGCTTATTCCTTACCACACACTTAACCCTTTGTCTTTTTAAACATTTTAATCCTTCCCTGGACTTGGCATTGCCTTTACAAGAAATGTCGTGGGAAGACAATTGTTTTATTGTATGAGTGCTGGTCAAGACTGCAGATAGATAAAGATTAGGCTGGCAGACATCTGGCTCGCCTCTGGTAGCCCCATGGTATGACAGCAATGCACAATTAAAGGCAGGATGTGGTCCAGGGCACCTGGATTTTGCCACCACTTCGCAGTGAGGGAGGCTTTGGGTTCCCAAGTTTGGGGCTGACCTGAGGCCGAGTCACACAGTTCCAGCCTAGTGGTGTGGAAGAGGCCTGACTGGGTGCCCATGGGGACTATTCTCTGCTCCAGCGCCACCCAACAGCCTGATTGCCTGGACTTTAGGAGGATGAAGTCACCCAAACTGCCATCACGGTCGCCTAAATTACTGTACAAGCCTGCTTGTGGACTTCCTGATTCTGCTATCACTCCCTTCTAGTCCGTTCTGCAGACAAGTGCTAGCGGTCCTTTCTGAAAACTTCAGACCATGTCCCACTTCTGCTTTCTATCACTCGAAGCTCACCTCTTTTACTCAGGGTAAAAGCCAAAGCTCTGGTAGCCCACAAGGTTCTGTGTGACCTGGCTCCAGGATGTACCCATGGCTCCCTTTCTTGTGTCCTTCAAAATTCACCTTGGCAGCAAGGCCTGTCGTGACCACCATCTTTACAATGGTCACCACAGGGTTCTGATTATCCCTTCTTCACTTAGTGCTTCTCCATAGCATGTATCACCACCTAACAAACTTTATATTTTACACATGTGGTTTGTTTATTATGCCTCCCCCTAAGAAGATTGGTTTTGCGTTGTAAAGGCAAAGGTTTTTCTTGATCACACTCAGCTCTGTATCTGCAAGGCCTAGAACAGTGAGTGCTTACTACACAGGAGGAGCTCAATAGATGTTCCTAGAAAGAACATATGGACCTGGTCCAGAGAGTGCTGTTCTGGATGACACCAGAACTAGCACCCAAACCCTGGTGTTTCTACTGAGCTGTAGAAAGCACTCTCTCAGTCTTTGTCATCGGGATGGATGGATTGTGTGTGGAGACAGTCCCATTGCCCTGCAGTCTCAATGTCTCCTGTTGCACCCAGGAGTGACCACAGCTGCCCTCTGCACTCCTCCTCCTGTGGGCCCACCCTTGAAACAAAGAGTGTGGCCTGTTTCCATGGCATCTGTTAGAACAGCTTGGGCTAGTAATGCCTGACTTGCAGCTGCACTACAATGAGTACAATGGGCTCTGGGAATGAAATGCTTGTCCCATAAATGCACGACACAGCAGATGCACAAGCAGAAGCCATCAAACAGTGTAGGTGGCCTCCTTCGTGTGGCCCTCTCTTCCCTGCCCCTTCCCTTCCTGCATCCTCTGTCCTCTGCCCTGACTGCCCCCCCCAACAGATGTTCCTCACAGTAGGCAGGGTCTGACACACTGCAGCTGTAAGAGGAGACCCTTATAATCACTGCACTCGTTCAGTGCAGGGCGCTCCAAACAGCTGCTCGTACAGAACATATGACGTTTTCCTTTTTAGTATTTAGATACTATTTATAGAGTATCTGCTATGCACCAGGTGTTTTACGCATATCTTTAATCTTTACAAGAATCCTGCCAGGGAAGTATTATTATTCCTCTTTAAAGAGAGGAAACTGAGGCTCTGAGAAGTTACATAACTGGCCCAGGATCAAAGTCAATAATAGAACAAGGAACTACCAAGAGCTTCACAAGCTGTACATTGCGCTATCCACATGAACACTTGTGTAGAAATGCAGGTTTTGTGCTATATAAGTGCAAAGGCATTGTGAATGGTGCCTCCTGGCTTGTACAATCTGCACAACCATCCACAGCCACCCTGCCGATCTGCTCAGAGTAGTATTTGCCTTAGGATGTCCAATTGTATAGTTAAGAATGAATTCCATCACAAGAAATAGAAAATCTGAACTCTTGGGGAGGGAAGAGAATTAAACAAAATATAGTTTTAGTTTTCTCAGAAATCAAAAGGCCTGCAAGTAGGTGGTTGCAGGAATTGGTTCAACAATGTGATGCTAGTGTGTTAAAACATCTATTGGCTTTTCTTTATGGTTGCAAGGCAGCTCCTACAGCTCAATGCATCACATCTGTGTTCGGGGAAGAAAAAAGGTAGAAAGGGTGACATCAGTAACATCTATTCCCTTTTTATCAAGAAAGCTAAGCTTTCCTGGAACACTGTCTGAGATATTTCAAACACTAAGTTTTAAGGCTTTAAAATGAAAGGCATCAAGCATGAGGGGGGTCAGAAGGGAACTCTGGATCAACAGTATCTGCCACCTCAATATGACTTCCTAGGCAAGAGCACTTTTAACAGACCCCACATGTCCTGTTCTTTTCTGGCCATGCCAAGCCAACCAGACTCATCCATCCTTTTGGGTTGAAGCACAGAAGAAGCCAAAGGCACACGGGGGGCTCTGATATGGTTTGTGGTCTCCCTGAAACAGATTCGCAAGCCCTTATATCAGAGCATTGGCACCACCTGAGCACTAGGGCGTGCTGCAGCCCAGACCCACTGGATCAGAATCTGCCTTATGAACACAATTCCCAGGTGAGCCATGTGTATATTAGTATTTGAGAAACACTGCTTCCAAAATATAGACTGAGGATACTAGACTACCTCCATGATTCCCACCAAAGTACTCACAGCTGACTGCTCTAAAGTAACCAACTCATCCTGATTTGCCCAAGACTGTCTCAGAGTCAGTGATGACAGTCCCATGTCCTGGGAACACCCCCCCCAGTCCTTAACACCTTAATAGGGTGTTAATAGCTAACACCCTGTTAGCTCTTTCCTGTGGAGTCAGATCCAACCCCCCATCCTCAAACTAAGGCAGAGCCTATAACAAAAGGTAGGAGGCCTAGAAAACTTCCTTTGAGGAGTTAGGAAAGATGACAGAAGTTCTTTCCTTGGGGACATGGGACTGAAAACAAGACCTGAGCCAGGACTCACCAGAATAACATGACAAGCCCCCCTCCCCCAACTCCCAGCTATTGAGGAGATGGTTAAGAGCCCTGAGGACTTTTCATCCAGGTGGTTCTGAGGTATCATTACTGGACTTAATAATACATTAACAGCCAACATGAATGAGCTTCGGATTAGAACTTGGAAACAACGCAGATTAACTCTTTCTTCATTTCTTTCTTTCATCCCTTCATGTTGCTTTCTTCTCTTTGCCAAGAAAATAGAAGAGAAATGCCCAAATCCCACACAGGAAGCACTTGCCATGAGTAGCACTGATGACTCAGAGTTGTGTTTCAGCTCTGCCAGCCAGAAGCAGCAAGAACCAGCAGGAGGGATCTGATACTTTAGTGAGAACAACAACAACAGCAACAACAGAAACTTTCTTCACCAGAACTTCCTCCCAGACCACCCCTTCTGCCTTTTAGCCTTCTTTTCTCCTTCTTCATTCCCCTAGGCAGACCCTGTGGCTACCTAGAAACCTCTGTGTGGGTAGGGGCTGGGAAATAGTTGATTTCCTCGGCTCGTGCTCTAGCAATATGTGTTTGCTACAGGCCAAGTGGAGCGGGAGAGAGAAGCAGAGCCTGGCCACTGAAGCCTGCATGTCTAGGAGCCACTTGGCAAGGAACGTAGTGCAGTACACTAGAACTTCTGCATACTGCCAGCAAGAAGGAGAATGAGAAATCCGATGGAAGCGATGACAAATTATTCAAGAACTTAGGTTTGGTCCTTTAGTTTGGCCATTTTGATAGTTTGTTTGGTGGCTCAGTGGGTTTTGGGGAACTGCTAAGGACAGATAATACCACATAGCTAAGGAGAGAAAATACCTTCCTCCAAGGCCTTAAATCAGCTCTCTGCAGGCCAGTGTGATTGTATTGGTCTCCTTAGCCACTGTATTATTATATGAGAAATGCTTTGGATTTAGGGAAATGGCCTACCTAAGAGCCTTGCTATAGAATTTGCTACAGGACTTGCTGGACTATTTCAGATCCTTCTGGCATTCATAGGGAAAGGTGTGAAGCACTTGGGTATAATTCTTCATTTTAAGCCTCTATTCCTCAGTTTATTCAGTGCCTTTCATCAGAAAACTGTGTAGGAAGATCCTTTAAGTACGCCAGGCCAGAGATGAAGAAGTGCACAGATCACAAGCATGGGCAGGAAGGGATGACAGAGTGAAGGCAAGATGACACATTAGGCCTCATTTGTCTATAGTGATGCCTGCCCTATATCAACCCTGGCCTGTGGCAGCTCTCTGAGACAGCCAGACTTAAGGCAACTCCTCCACCAGCTGCCAGTATGTGACTTTAAGTGAAAACATGTTGTGGAGAATGAGGAACTATGGTATGGTTGGCCCAGCAGGACCATTCCAGTAGAGACCATTGTTTGTTGTAGTAGCAGACAGCCTGTACTTGTTGAGATGCGCAGATGTGTGTTATCTAGATCAAATGATTCTTCACTCTATTGGCATCTAAGAGTTAGAAGCCCAACTCAAAGTCCCACGCTTGTCCTTGTGGTGCCAGAAGGAATTGGTCTTTTCTGATAAGACAGTGGCCATGTTTACAACTGCAGGAACCTGTGGGAGACGTCATCCTAGGGAGCTCATTGTATTGATGCTGTGAGGCACACAAGAGGGCTTCTCAGGAAGTGGGAGCCATTTAATAGTGGGGTATATATTTTCTTTTCTTTTCTTTTTTTTTTTTTTCAGAACCAGGGATTGAACTCAGGCCCTTGTACTTGCCAGGGAAGCCCTTATTCCACTGAGCCATCTCCCCAGCCCCTCTTTTTTTAAGTAGTTAGTACAGAGTCTACAGGGTCTCACTATAAAGCTCGGACTTGTGATCCTTCCTGTTTTTCAGCCTCCCAAGTGCTGGGATTACAGGTGTGTGCCACCACCCCCAGTCTCGATTGCTATTTCTGTGCCTCCCAGGGATGGGGCCAGCACGGCATGCAGGGGATTGAAACTTGCTCCCTGCTTCTGCCTAATCAGGTACTTTAATCCACTGAGCTATCTG
>NW_004524645.1:10828516-10862352 GCF_000260255.1 Octodon degus
TTTTTTTGTGGAACCGGGAATTGAACTCAAGTCCTTGTGCTTGCCAGGGAAGCACTTATTCTACTGAGCCATCTCCCCAGCCCCAGCCCTGTATATATTTTCAAACCTTGGTTTGGATGTGTTCCACTGTCAGTAGTTCACATGTCACTTCTCTCTACTACACACTGCTCAGAGCTCTAAGACCCTCTCTGTTATGGGTGTCCTCCCAGTGCAGGGATGCTCACAGTGCCACTTTCATAGAATCACCTGAAAAGCTTGACAGTACCCAGATTTCTGCACTCCATGCTCAGACATTCAGATTCAATAGGTCTGGAGCAGGGGCCATGGACTGGCATTTGTGACAGATTCACAGAAATTTATCCAGTTGTTCCAGGGACTGCACTTTGGGTTGCAGTGGTCCAAAAGAAGTACCAAAGTGCTATGATCCTCTCCAGGTTCCCCTTAGTGCAAATTGAATATGTCTGGAGAATAGGGATTCAAGGGATCTCTAACTTGTCTTTTGAGCCTAACTCTTATTTAATTTTCACTCCCTCATTCCTTGTGTACAAGGAGAGTTAAGACACTTGGAGTGTAACACAGGCATCCTAGGTGTTAAGGAGCTGACCTTGCTGCTCCTATGCTCCCTTCTCCACCCAACCCCAGGGCACCATGGGGACCTGACAATGCCTGCTGGCACTGCATTTGTAGGCAGTTTGCATATGGAATTACACCCTTCAAAGGGCCCTGGAGAAGCAGGAACAAACCAAAGAGAAAATTACACATGAAATAATTTATTTTCACGTGCAGGGGAGAAATCACATTTGGTCTAGATTCATGTAAAGAAAACAGAGATTCGATTTTTAAAAATGTGTTGCTGGCAAGAGAGAACACACGGGCTTGGATCAAACACACATGCTGTTGAACCTGGCCTTCAAGGCCAGGCTGCCTTGAAGGGGATTTTGAGTTAGTCTATGGAGGAGAACCAAGTCTGGATTTTATTTTCAGTTGTTTCTTTCTTTTGAAATACATCCTAGGTTGGGACTGGGAGTGACCGAAACATCTGGAACACAGGAAAGCTTGTTCTTAGAATTTTGAGCTTGTGTATCCTCTAGCAAGCTGATCTAGAAGTCTATCTCAGGAGAGAGCTTTTTCTCTTGGGATTTATAGCCAAAGCACAAAGAGCCAGGAGCCTGGGGAACACAATGGGAGGGTGCAACCTGGAGCTGCCCCCAGAGTAAAGGCCACATGGCCCATTTGGGAGGGTGCAGAGGTACTGTCTCCATAGCACTGTTCAAGAAAGGGAAGAAGATTCACGCAAGAATCAAGTTTGTGAGGAAATCACATTTTTCCCCATCATAGGGCTTCAGGGAAAGGAAAACAAATAGTCCTGATCTCCCAGCTCTTAACTCCTCAAGACAATGTATAGTGTCACGTAAAGGTCTACACACTTGCCAGCGTGCACGTACGCAGATATGCCATACCTACACAAGGCACTAACTTGGCTTGGCATGGCTGCTGGCTTTGGGGTTGGACAGTTGCCAACGGCTTGATGTCTACTTTTAGAAAAGAAATAACCCAGGCTCATCAATGATATTTCAATGAGAAATAAGAGTAATGAACACAATCAGGGAGGCTACCCTTCCCCTGGGAACAGAAAACATGATATTAAGCCCCCACAATAGGACAATAAAATATTTTAAAGGTTTTAAGAGGTGGTGAAAGAGAAGATTAGGGAATTGGGGCCCATTGTCTAATATTAGAGGATGATATGAGGGATCTAAATGTGTATCTTGCTCAAGAAGAGACTTGTAGTACATATAAACCAGGGTTTGAAGTTCTCAGCTCTTATCCTCTTTCATATGTATTCTCAAAATTTCCTGTAGTATGTATGTAGATGTAAACAATGTAGAAAAGCCCATGCTACTGCCTTGAAGTGGTAGATTCTATATAAATTGCCAACAACCATCTAAGTTTATGTTCCTGTGAAGCAAACCCGATGATAAAGGCCCAAGTGTAAGTAGTTCGAGAGGTGAAGGAAATACCTGTAGGAAGAGTGGGAAAGGGAGATGAAAGCAGTTATGCCAGGAAAATGTTTTGTAAAGCGCCACTGTAAGCAGATAGAGCTAGGGCCCTAGGGAGACTGGGAAGCAATGTATTTCTCTGCGAGTGGTCGTGCCTGTGAGGCAAGGGAGCTGGAATATTTATACTTCAACTCCCAAGTGTCACTTTTAGGACACACTTCTAGAGCTTGCTAATTCCCTAGCATTGCAAGCCAAACCTGTGCCAGTCACGGTGATGTTGCCAGGCACCAAGGTGCAGAAAGTGGTCTTTGGAAGTCAGGTGTAGTGAACTGAGGTGAGAGGCGCAAGGACGTTGGGAGGACACAGTTGGTGACTGCTACTAATACATACAGATAGAGATGCACACTGATGGAGAGTGGGACTTGCTCACAGGTATGGTCTCTCTCAATATATCAGCTCTTTAATAAAAAATGGGACATTTGTAATAATAAACAACTTTTAAAGCTTTAAATCAGAGGGTAAGTGGTATGGGGTTCATGTTTTATGCATTAATCAAAATTAATCATTTTGTACATTTGAAATCAATGTATTTTACTAAATGCAGATTATACCTAAATTTTAAAAGAATCAGGTATACAATTCCAGATTTTAGTGTTTTCCAACAGAATTCCAAGTTTTGGATATTTGGACATATTCAATTAAATTCCTAAAATGTTACTTGGATATGGACCAAAAATTGAAACTTTTTCCCTCACTCAGTCTATGTTGACATGGAGAGCTGGCAAATCAGTACACTAGTCTTCCCAACAAGAGAGCAGTATCCTTCAGCTGCTTCTATCCCATGTTTTGTGCCCATGCTACCCTTGCTAGATTTTCCTTGTGATGGTGTCATGCATTTTATATAAGAGATGACTAGAGATTCCTTGCCTGAGGCCACAGGACAAACATCTGTGATGCAGAAGGAACTGATGGAGAAAAGATTTGATCTTCTGAATTTAACCTCTTTGGTCAAACTAGCTGAGTGCACCTGCCACTGCTCAATAGGACAAGGAGCACCCAACTATATCTTAGGATGGATTCTGCGGCAGGATCCACCTCACTGCCCAGCACATGGTGGGCATTCGATAAATGTACAATCAGCTGAGCCGATTTCACCCAGATTACCGATGCCTCAGCTGAGAACAGGAAGAGGTGGAGTGGGGAGAAAAGCCAACAAGATGGAGACCACTCGCCTTTCTGTTCCTCCTTGGAGGATCCAGATCTGGATGCCCTTGCAGCAGAAGGGCTTTCTGATGAGTCTTAATTAATTGGCCTGATACTTGTGGAAAGACTGCCAGAGCCTAAAGACAATAAAAGATAATGAAAAGAAGACGTTTTGATGTCACTGAAATCCTGTTTAGATTTGGGGAGGTTTTTGCAGGAACTTTATCTTAACCACAAAAACCTCACAGGGTTGACCAGTCATGCAAGAAGATTTGTGTCATTCTCTGGGCCTGGTGTGCAGTAGAGGTTGAATGGGAAGCCAAGAAGGAAGGGCTGTGTGTGGTTTCTGTGGGTGGTAAGTGTATGGAAGGGAGTGGGTGAGAAGGGTAAGAGTGAAGAGGAAAGGTGTGCAAGAGGGAAATGGTGGTGAGTAGGTGTAAATTATATTTCCAGGGTATTAGAATGGTAATTCTACAAATTTTGGTACAGACTTGTGTATTCCCAATAGGTTATGTTCCTTCAGACACAGTAACTAAGATTCTTACTGTTTTCCTAAAACTAATCTAATATAGGTGTATTACCCAATGCTGTGTAGCCATTTAGATATACAACCCATCCATGTCTCTCATTGATTCAAATTTTACATGATCAGAAAACTCAGAGAAGTTCAATGACGTCACAGATACCCGTGAGTAAGATTTAAGAGGTGAACAGAGCCCTGGAAAGCTATTGTGCTGCTTCCTGCTAAAGTTGAAACACAGGAGATGGATGCTGTCTGTCCTCTCATCCACTGAGACCAGGTTGCCCAATCAGCACTCATGACATTTAGGACAGAAAAAGTCTTTGTTATGGGGCCTGTACAATGTTCAGCAGTAGAACCACAGCCTAGACAGAGGACTGCTGGATCCGAGAATCTAGCACTGGCTGTACTGTCCTACACAATTTGAGGGTTCAGAATCACATATAAATATTTAAATGTGTGTGGTATGCATGGTAGAACTGGTGATGTTTAAAGGACTAACAAGGCACTTGTCTTCCTTGAACATTCCTTTCTTTTACAGCTATCAATCAGAGACATCTTTCTTTTTCAGCATGTGTTAGGTTACAGCATGTGAAATTACCTTTTTGTGTGTACGTGTGTGGCCCTAGTAGCCAGCTATCAGCAATTTCAGAGGTTTAACTTAAATGTGAAGCTTTTAAGAGGTGTGTCCTGAGCACCTTCCAAAAAAAGCCCCCCAAATTCTTGAATGTGGCAGTGTGTGTTTAAGCTCATGACTCCTCAGTCATATTTTGAAGGCAATTCCAATGTTTTCCATGCAGAGTTTCGTACCACAAGCTAACCACATTGCAAAATTCCTCTCAAGACTTTTTTCTCATCCTGTGGTAAAATAAATGTGGCCACAACTGCTTTGCAGCAATTTCTATTAAGGAGTGGCATCTGTTTATCCACCCCATCGAATCTGGGCTGACCTTGTGACTTGCTTTGAGCAGCAGACTGTGGTGGAAGTGGCGGTGTTCAAGTTCCAGAGCCTAGAGCCAAGGGGCCTTGCAGTGTCTGCCCTGTCCCTCTTGGCCTCTGTTCTGAGAATTCCCTGTAAGGGAGCTGGTGTAGCTTCCTGAAGACTGTGTGGAGGAGAGCCAAGGTACCTCACTGCCAACCAGCACCACCAAGCAGACCAGGAAGAAGGGCCATTTAGACCTAGTCTGCTGATGCTCTAGTTAATCAAAGGAGCAGGCCCCGGCATAATGAGTGGAGAACCACCCAGTGAATCCACATAACCATGAAAAATAACATGTCACTGTTTTACGTCTCTAGATTTTGGGTTGGTTTGTTATGCAGTCATAGACATAGATAACGGACACACATTTGATGGCTGTTCACAATCTTTAGCCGTTTACTAGTGTGTGACTTCAAATAGAGAACAGACAGTGAGCTGGCTTCCCTCATCGGCTGCATCTTCTGTCACCGTACCACCCTGCAGTAAGTACTATTCAATCACAGTCTTCAGGAAAACTTCTTCTTCTTTTTTTCCCCCCAGAACCGGGGATTGAACTCAGGTCCTTGCGTTTGCCAGGGAAGCGCTTACTCTACTGAGCCATCTCCCTAGCCCCAAGGAAAACTTCTTATTTCTACATTTGGAAGCTGTGAAAAAAGGTCAAAAACTTGTGACTGAAAGCTACAAATGCCAAGTTGGTTCCTCTATATAATGATTGCTCAGATCACTTCCATATGTAGTAGATAGCTTATATGTTCTCTTCATGTATAAGTACCACATACAAACATCGTGCATATACATCCTCAGTACTCTCAGTTTCACCCCAACACAACTCCTCGACATGATCATGGGATTCAAATTATCTTAAAATTTCATTTCCTATAATCACAGTTTGAAAGAGAGATGTTTCAAATGAAGAATCTCCTAACAAATGGTGGACACTACTTTTCTATTGATGCTTTCATTGAACATGGCTTTTGATCTATAGCAGATGGCTTAGGAAGCTGGTTTTTTTTTACAGTGTAAAGAAAACTGTAGTTAAACCCTTTCACTGATGTTAAAACTCACAGTTGTTTGTGAGTGGTTTCTTTGATGTTGCACAAGCTAGCCTCCACTGGATGCTACCTATGTGAGAAGAATGACTCCGTCTTATTGCTCATAGCATTCCCAGCATATAGCACAGGACTTGGCTTCAGATCGTTCTTCAATAAATCTGTGATGAATGCATGAGTGAATGAATGATGGAATGTAAAAGCTAAAAGAGACCTTAGAATTCATCATCTTCCATCTCCTGCTTTGCTTGGTAAGTGAGGACACTGACATTCAGAGGGGATTAGAATTTTTGTTTAATTAAGGAAGGGTTTTTTTTTCTTTTGAAAAGCCACTTGACACACCTGATTATCTGATCTGTCATAGCTTGTCACTATGGGAGTGGAGACATTAAAGATTTCTTCTTGGGATCAGTGAGATATGCCATGAACATCTCTGATACTGGGCTAGCTTATGTCATTGAGGACAGGTTCCAGTCCACCCTGCCCGGCCTTGTGACTCATGAGGGAGCTACCAGGCCCACCCGAGCACTTAGCGGGCACCAGCTGTATCTCTCAGACTTACATTATTATTACTATTCATCTGCCTGTCAAATGGAGTCCTTTTCTCTGCTCCAGAATGTGAAAGAAAAAATGGCCTTTTCCCATATGAAGCTAATAATAGTTTTCATCTCGAGTCTACTTAACACTGAACTGAAGATTTGGCCTCCAGGGTGAGTCTCAGAGTTAATTCATTTATTTTAAAAATAATTACAGAAACTATAAAAGACATATCTCAATTGGGGCCAGAAGTGGTCTGATTCTGTGTTTCCTGGAAACTGGTTGTGTGCTGGGTGCTTGAAAGAATGAGAACGTGGCAACTGGGTTCGAAGCCTTGGGCAAAAGGTGAAGCTAGAATGGAATTACTGTGCAGTCATTCTTGTTAGGAGGAGCTAGCCCCATCCCCCTGCTACCCGCTCACTTTGTTTTCTGTGATGACCTAAATGAGAAAGACAGTTGCTTTCCTTGCCCCTCGGCTCAGTCCTCCACATAGACAAGTAGGCTGCATCCTTGGAACACTGCTCTGGGTGTATGTGCTGTCTCATCCACTGGAGAATGATGTACAGCTTCAAAAGGAAAAAATAAATAAACAAGCAGAGTCGACCCCTGTCCTTTATGTAGAAGGAAATGGATGGCTTCCTTGGTTTCTATCTCCTCTCATGTGTTGCCAATGCTCCAGAGCATGGAGAGAGAACAGCCAGTAAGAAAAAAATCCTGTTTTCAGGGGGCATGTTGGGGAAGGAGGAGGAGGAGGAGGAGGAGGAGGAGGGGAAAATAGAGACAGAGACAGAGAGATTGGGAAGATGAAATGAGAGAGGAGGGATGAGGGAGAGAAAGAAGAAGGAAAAAAGGAGAGAGAAGAAAGAGGGAGAGCAAGTAAAAAGGACTATTTTTTTAAGAAGGCAGATCAGTAATCACATAGCTATTTCTGAGTGTGAACAGAGCTATTCAAATATTTTCCTTCCCCAATTTCCCTTCCTTCCAGATTATATGCAAGTCCCACCTCCCCGGACTCTCCTTCCTAACTCTATTGAAGGTGCAGTAGTACAGGCCTCAGGTAACTGATGCCCAGAGGCAGGAAATCAGTTAGGCATTTCCACGGAATCTGCCAAGTGCTGCAGTGCAATCTGGCTACAGATGTCAAGGAGATCAGTTCCCAAATTCTTAGTATCTCAGTAAGCACACAACAAAACCATTGACTTGTTCCTGGGCTCTCCAGAGAATGCTAGCCATGTCTCAGCTCTTGTGACTTGAGGGCCATTTAGGTGAGCTGTCCTATTTAGAAAGCAGTGCAGAGAAGCCCTTCATCCTCTATGTGAGCTGGATAGAATGTTCATATAGCATGCGATGGGGGACCCATCTGGCTTGCCATATGTATCATCACTATTTAGGGTAAAAACTAAGTGAGACAATCTATATCAAGCAGATGACACATAGAAAATGATCAGGAAATATTAATTACTATCATCCAATAGCATAATAAGAGCCAACACTTTTTTTCTTTAGCACTTCTATATGTTGGTAATATTCTCAGCAAATTTTTTTTTCTTTTTTTGTATTTCAGTACAGGGTCTACAGAGTCTCACTATGTAGATCAGACTGATAGTGATCCGCCTGTGTTCAGCCTCCCAAGAGCTGGATTACAGGTGCGCACCACCACACCCAGTCTCAATTGCTATCTCAGTGCACCTCGGGGGCAGGGCCAGCACTCCACACCATGCCATGGATTGAACCCTGACTGTAGTGTCTTCCTAAACAGGCATCTTAATCCACTGAGCTATTTGTCCAGCCCTGCCAGCAAATTTTAAAACAACCTTATGAAATAGGAAATATCAACCACCCTGGGACTCAAGCATAGCCTTGCCTTGGTTCTTAGGGCTTAGACATCAGTAGTTGTTTTAACATGGTATCCATCCTTTGAGAGAAGACGTGCTGATCATGAAGTGAGAAGAAAATGCACTACCACCCACCTCTTTCTCTCTACCCCAGCCCTACCATGGGAAACTCAACTATCACCACCCTCTTTCCTAGAACACAGCAGTCCTCTCTCTTATGACCTCCTTAAGTCCACTATTGCTTGCTATGGCCTATTCTGCACACAAACATGAAAGTAATCCCTTAATTTATGGGTTAGATAATGATGTGGCCCTCTACAAACTCCTGTTTCTTTTCCCTTGCACTTAGTCTGAAATCCAAGCTCCACACCATGATATGTAAGGCCCTACATGACTTGGCAAGCTCTTCTTACCTCTCCAGTTTCATGATGTGCCATGTTCCCCTGGCCCAGGACTCCCTTGCCACAGGGGGATCACAGCTTTTGCAAATACATTCAACCCCTTCTTTCTTTGGTGCATTCAAATATTGCTATTCCCTTTGCTCTTTTCTCCATTACTTCATCCTGCTGAGCTCTGCTTAATGTCACCTCTGTACACTTTATTTTCTCCTTCATTTTTCTGTATCTCAGTATACTCTTCATAGCTTTCATGATCCCATCATTGAGAAACATTTTCATTTTTTTATTGGTCCTTGCTTTCTCTTGCTCTTTTACTTTCCCCACTGAATTATATGCTCCTTGAAAGTAATAACCATGTCTATATTATTTGCTGCTGTATTTCTGGCACTCAGGACAGCACCCAGAACCCAGCTAAAGCTAGATGTGCAATAAATAGTCATTGTCTTTTATTGTCCAGAGTATTCTGGAAATGCTATTCCTTAAATGATATTTATAAAATACCTGTTATGTTATTTCCTCACTACTCTCAGCCACCTGAAATAGTTGGGTCTAACACTCATAGCATAGCACTCATGTGTCTATTCACCTTCAAACAATTTAGTATTACACAATGTGAAGCAGTAAGCTAAGTGTGCATTTAAGACTTTGAATCTGTACCACTGGGAGTTAATTTCTTCTGTATGGTGCTGGAGCCATTCTCTGATAAAGGTAAAGTGGGAGATAGATTTTGGTATCTTTGACATTCCTGACATCCCTTGAATTTTTCACAGAAGGATCGATGGGGCAAGTCTCATCTTTGCTCATGCCCCTCACCTTTGTCCCAGCTGAAGGATGAGCAATGGGACGATCTCATGGGTGGTGTTCTAAACAACTTTCCTTTGATTAAATAACCCTTCTCCCAAAGGCTACTTGTGTGGTTTCAATTACTTAAAAAAACAAAACAAACAATTCAGGGTAAGAGAATTAGTCTGAAAAAACAGGAGGTTACCAACAGGCTTGCCTTATACAGCTGGGAAAGATGTGAAAAGCTCAGACTCCAAGCACCAAAGAGAATAAATAAATGTGTCGCAAGTGCCATTAAGAAAACACATCTGCACACTGTCAGCAGGGAGGATAAACACACAATTGTTTTCCCTGTCACAAGGAACAGTGCTAGGGAGGGGCAACTTGATGGACCCTACCCAGGTCTGGTCATTTTCCAGCATCTTAAGGTTGAGGGATGGGCACTTAGCCAGCCTTACTGCATTCCCCAAATCTCTCATCAGAAGCAAATCTTCAAAGAAAACAAATAGTATATTCATTCCCCTCCAAGCTCACAGACAGAACAAATAGGAGAAGAAAGGAAACGCTCTAAAACTTATCTAGCGGACCTCAACTGCTCAAGATTAGTCTTTGGGCTGATATTCTTTTCTGGTTTTCTTCTTCCTTCTAATTCCCCTGCCAGTGGGAAGAATAAATAGAACTGAAACTAATCACCTTCACAACTGTTCTTTGTAGCCAATGCTTCTTCCCTTATCCCTGTACCCCAAACTTCCAGCATTCATCAACTCTCGCAGTGCTTCAAGGAGTAGCTTTTTGAGATTTTTATCAACTATAATCAGAACTCATGAAGCACAACTGGAAGCCAAAGAAATTAGGTAAATCCATCCACTTCCTCATGCATCTAAGTTGACAAAACTTCAGATACACAAGAAGATAAAGATGACCTTCTGGGAGACGTCAGCCATTTGGAACATCCACACTTCGCATTCATAGTTACTGCTAATTGAACATTTCAATTCTAAGGTGAATTCTCTCCATTTTGATGAGATCAAATTCTTGATAGATGATGTGCCTAAATCAGAGGATAGGATATGACGAATATCTTAGAGCAGGCTAAAATTCAAATATCTACATACCCTTAGTCTTCTGAATTTCGAAATTTGGTGTATGGTGAGTTAAATACAATTCCAGCCTCAATTTTTCACACTAATAGAATGTGACCAAAAAACCTGCCAACACCTTAGAAATCATTCACATCTGACTTTGGAACGTGTTCCCGGCTTATTAACTGACACGCTGAATGTTGGCTTTAAATTATAGTAATGGAGAAATGTGGGAACTGACGCAAGTAAAGCTAGAAACCTGTTTACATTTTCCTTATTCTGTCTTCTCTCTCTTCCTCCACTTCCTGCACCTATTACATTCTTTCCATTTCCTCACCTCTTAAAAGAAATAGGAGTAGAAGGTTAAATTAGAACATTTCTAAAGACTCTCCAAGTACTACATTTCTGCAACTTAAGGGAACATATATGTCTTGCTATAGCTTCCAGATATTCTTTCATTTATTCAGCAAGCTTTTCAGAGTGCTAGCTAGATGCTCTGAACCTAGCTATAAAAGACACAACTTTTCTTGTCATAGAAGTTACATACAATATGTCTGGTAAATATGCAGTAAATACTTCATAAATGCTATAAAAGGAGTACAGAATAGAGGTTGTTTGTACAGCTCCTCCGGCAGTCCTGTGGTTGGTTCATGATGTTCTCTGTGCCAACATTCAGTAACTCGTGTTAAACTCCTTTTGTGTTTTACAGCCCTTGGAAGGAATTGGAGAGGCGTGTTGCACTCTATAATAATTATGAATACTCTGGGTTTTTAGTTGAGAACACTGAGGCCTAGAGAAGTACACACTTCATTAAGTTTCCCCATGGGCAGAGATAGAGCCTAAAAGTCCTGCTGTGACCCATTGTTGGTTTAGCCAATAGTTAGAGGAAAATAGGATCAGGGTTTACATGTCTGGGCTCAGAGTCAGTCTCTGTCACATACAGGGAAGTGTCCTGGAGTTTTTATCTACTTGAGTAGTCCTCTGTCTTTAAGATAAGACCAAAATGTAGCCAGTTGCACAGAGGGTATGAGTGGAGTTTCTACATATTGAAATAAGAGCATAAACCATATAGTTTCATATATAATAACAACCATCTGCCACTAGAAGTAAGGCTGGAATGTTTTCACACATACATCAGAAAATCATTTGGTGTTAGGAAATCATGAAAACTGGTAATACAGCCAGTTCTCCTAGCTGGCTGTCTAAAATGTTTCATGAGTGGGTTGTACCTCCACCAAGAAAGAGGAACCTGTTTCCCACCATGCCTGGCATGCAACAAGTGCGTGTAAGTAGGTGCTGGCTATTATCTCGCCTCACTCTCCTATTTTTCTGCAGTGTTGGAAGGGCTATTTTAAGAGCTTTGTTGGAACCCAAAGATAATGCCTCCAGCCTCACTGTATGTGTATGTGTGCACACACGCACGTGCACATGTGTGTGTGCATGCGTATGCATGCACGTGCTCAGTGGACCAGAAGGTGGGTTCTAGAGGAAAATCAAAAAACTCTATCAGTAAATTATGTCAGCCAAAAGTTCAGTCGCAGGAAATCAAATTCAGACCTCTAAGCCGGGTGAAATTCAAATTCCCTTTATAAACATTTATTGCCATTTCTAGGCAAGAAACATTTCCCCTGATCTGATTGTTTTGGCCGGGAAGTCTTGCATTTTAAAAGCAAGTAAGAAGTGAAAAAATAATTCTCAGTATATGACACAATTTACAGTTAGCGCCTCGGAAATGTGTGTCATGTTTTAAACTTGAGTAGGTTGATGTTCCCCAAACATCCCATTGCTTCATATTTATAGAGTGCCTTGTTTTATTTAGAGTGTTAACATGAATGAGAAAAAGTGTAACTTTCTGTAGGCATTTGCTCTAGTTTTTCTCGAGGCTGTTTTGTTTTGAAAGCAGCCTTGCGTCTGTCTTTTTCAAGCACCATAGGATTCCATCCTATAACTGGTTTCCTCTCTCTCCCTTCCTCACCCTGAGGAAATACTTCAATTTCTATTATTGACAAGAAAGAAAAAAAAGCCAATCAGGCAACTAGGCTAATGAGGGACAGGTTGACAGGACAACTAACAAAGAAGAAAACTGATTCCTCCTCTTTAGCAGTTACAGGAAAACAGGGGCGAACTGTAGGAGTTGCTGTCAATAGACCAGCCCTTTGGCTTATCCAAAAGTCACCTGTCGTTCAGGGGATAATCTGCTACAGCTTCTTACCTCAAGCACTAGCAGCAGTTCAGCTGCTAGTTCTCTTTAACTCACTTAACACATGTTTATTGAGAACCTACTACATACCAGACACTATTCTGGGTGCTGGAATTGTGTCACTCAACAAAGCAGGCAAGATCCCTGACCTCCTGGGGATGGCAGCCCGTGAGAAGAGACAGACAGTAAGCATGAAGGTAAGGAATATAAAGTGCAGAGCATGCTAGACATGGATAACTGCCATCAACGCAACAATCAAGCTGAGCAGATCTGAGCACTGGGAGGGTGGAGCGCTGGTGGTGCTTTGTACCAGAGTCATTAGTAGCCTCTCTGTCTCCTGTAAAGGCCAGAGTGTGGGGCTCGGTCCTGGTTACTCTGCTTCTGCCAACTTGCCCTCCTCCTCTTTCCCCACTCAGTCTCCAAGGAGAAGTTAATGCTATTAATAGTCATGGAGGGCAAGAAACAAATGTCTGTCTTCTCTCCAGATGGAGGGCTTTGCTCACATTGACTGCTTTACTCTTCACTAGAGCTTGGCTCCTAGTCTAGGCCAAGAAGTCAATGTTCAATGAATGAAGCGTGCATGTCAACAACCACTTCTCTGTTCCAGGCTCTGTTGAACTTTAATGGGCACCCTCCCTGTACCCAAGACCACTGGGGCAAGGAGAGCAGTGCGGAAACTGGAGCGCGTGCCCAGTTCAGATTCCCCTGTAAATAAAAATAAGCTTAATCATTAGTTTCAAGGGCAGGGGATGGCACTTAAGCACAGTGCAGAAATTTGAGTTTCACCTTTTTTTGCCTGCTGGGACCATACAGACATGATACTGGAACAAAGGGTTGGTCTCAAGGGTGCAACTTCAGATGGGGTTACCAAGGAAACAGGGAACAATTTTAATATCAGAGTGTGTAAGGAGAAAGCTCAGGTTACTTCTGACAATACCTATTCCTGGTAGGGTTCCTGGAGAGGAGAGAAAGTGTAGAAAGAGAACTGGGCCAAGTCACCTGCTTTGATGAAAGGCAGAGAAGCCTTAAAAGTCAGCTGAGAAGTCACGGGACCACTGTGGTGGGCATTCTGGGTAGTGGGGCAACCAACCATGAAGCGAACTGAAAGATTAACAAAGCAAAGACACAGTAGAATCTTGCTGGACTGGTGAATAAACCCAACAGTACAATAAGGCTGCCTGTGCATGGTATGTCTTCTGCTCTGTGCTTTCTGTGGAATTATTTAAGGGAAAGGCAGGCTGATCTGGCCTTAGGAATTAATGGCTTAATTAGGAAATTGGGATTTCCTGCTTTCTAGGGTTGCCTTTCACCTTCCCCCTTGTAGTGACTTGAGAATGTTGAAGGCAGGATCCCCTGTGAGCCTTTGGAATGAAACACTTTGTCAGGAAAACAAGCAAATAAACTTGACAGCTGTTTGATGTAGGACAGTCATTAAATTTTCAAGAATGTAGGCCTTGTATTATTTAGTGATGTTAATCTCTTGCCCCCCAACAAAAAAGAAAGAAAAGGACCCAGAATTGCAGAGAGAGGAAATTTCATTGTCAAGGGCCCTGCCTCCATACCCCCTTTCTTGGTGGGGCTACTGAGCTGATCCAGTCAGTCCAGCACATGTTAAAGTCCATCATTTGGTTGACTTTACAAGAGCTGTTGTTTTGCTTTGCTTTGGTTTTTACTTAAACAACAAACATTTATTGCCCCCAGTTATGGAGGCTGGGGCATCCAAGATCAAGACGTTGGCAGATTGAGTGTTTGGTGAGAGCTCACTTCCTGGTCTGCAGATGGCTGACCTCTTATTATGCTTTCACATGGCAGAGAACAGTTAGGAACTAGTATCCAGGCTCTGCTTTCAGTCAGCTCCCTCCTGTTCCTCTTCTTTTCTCTTCTATTACCTCTTTCTCTATTCCCTATTTTTAAACTCACCATGGGGGAATAGGGTGAATAAATGAAACTCAAACCAGCCATTTGTTTTGCTAGTTGGGATGATTCTAGGAGAAAGATTTGATGCAAAGAAAAGTTGAAATGCTAGCCAAAGGGAGATCTTAGAAGATTCTGTGCCTATCTTTGTGTCCTTTCGCTTAGGAGGAATAGCTAAGAATGGATACATTTGTTTTCCAAGAAAAGCTGAAGCTCCACAGAGGAAGAAAACAAAACTTTATGGCCACATCCCCTCTGAACTCCATCGAAGCCTGGAAGTGAGCCCTTTGGGAGGTAAGACCTGGGCTTCCAGGGTCTTTGGGAAGAAGAGAGAGATCTTTGACCTTTTCCTGGGTGTACATTTTCAGACATGGAGACCAGGGTGTTCTCTGGTCTGGCAAGGCACAGCCTAATTCTGTACAAAGAGTCCTTCTGGGTATATCCTGTATTTTGTCACTGTCCATATGAATACAGCAGTGGCTAAATACTCAGGGGTAAACTCAGGTGTTTCCTCTGCGACTTTTGTATGCCATGACCTAGGTCAAGTTACTTAACATCCATGTGCCTCAGTTTCCTCTTTGGTAAAATAAAGAAAATAAAACCTAGATTATAAAAGTGTGTTCCTACAGGCAGACATATATAGCTGTGCATGCACTGCATGCATGGTGGCTGCCAGATGCTGAGAGGCTATAGCCAGCCACAAGTCTGAGCTAACTGGGTCAGGATCCTACGGGTACTTGGATCATACTTTGGATTCTGTGCCATCCTGCTAATTGATTCATTGGTCTTCCTTCTAACATGGATCAGGGCTTAATTGCTCCTGGAAGAATTTGAACATGTTTTGTGGTCTTTGGAATAGAGCATTACACTAGGTTCTTTCTACACATCATTCAAAGTACCACCTTCCAGTGATATCTCATAGCTACATTTGTCATGTGTAATATTTAATGAATACTCACTAAGAGCACCTACTACATAATTCTAGAGGCTAGAGATACAGTGGGTTGTAAACCACGTAGGGTGCCTGACCTCATAGAACTTATGTTCTAGCCAAGAGAGGGAGACAATTATGAAGTATGTCAAGTGGTAGTAAACACCATGGAAAAGGTGTCCTCAGTCCATCTCACAACAGGCAATTCCTCCATGTCCATTTATTCGTTTACTTAGCAGTTATTGATGGAGCTTCTGAGGATGTAAAAAACTTCCTGACCTCCAGGTGCTCGCACAAATCAATCCCTTTTCCTTGCCTAAGCAAGGCACATTGCACTCGGTGGAATGATGTAGGGCAGTTAATTTTGAGCCAAACTTATTCAGCACTGCAGTGTCCTCCAGGCATGTCCATCTAAACAAATTATTTTCAGTGAAGAATTTACAAAGGTGAATTTTGTAGTTGGCCTAGAGCTGAACTAGCCCTTAGGGAATGAATTTCTAGCAACTAAGGAACTCCTAAAGAAAATGAGGAACCCTTGGTCTTCGTATTACTCCACTTTGCCCGCCCACTCCCCCCACTCCCCGCCTTCTTGTTCAGGCCAGAGAAGTCCACAATTATTGTTGAATTTTCTTGTACACTTTGCTTTGTTGCATTTGACTGGGGCTACTATATCCCTAGTGATGATTTTCTGCTATTTGGTGGCTTGTAAATTGAAACTTAATGAGTTTTCAGAAGTGTTCTTATAAAAGTGTATTTAGGCCATTTCCAAAATGAGGGTTATTGATCCAATTATGCAGATCTCACTCCCTGCCCCTCTCTCCCCCTCCCCCTCCATCGTCTCTCTTCTGAAAGGGCTGGAGGTTCATATCCAAGAAGCCCTGATTAAAGCAGATAAATTGGTCACGGAGACAGACAGTACTGTGCCTCCATAAGAAGACAAGAAGCTTTCCTTCTGGGGGAAGGATGAACAGTGAGGAGGGGTGGAGCTGCTGAGTTTTCTAGATTCTCTGATTTGAAAAGTAGGAACTCAAAGGAAGTCTATCCTTCCTGAGTAATTGCATCCTGACACTGCTGAACTTCCTCTGGGTTTCGACTTTCAGCCCATGAAGGCTCGGAGGAAGGAGGACAAAGGAGAGAGAAAGTCAGTGTGCAGCCCAGGGCACCCACCCCAGCCCATAGGCTGCTGTGTGTGGCCAGGGCTCCTGCTTCTAGGGCCGAAGGGCTGGGGATCTTGTTTCTCTTTTTCCTCTTGCCAGATGCCCTTGTGGGACTCTCTCTGGTTTTTGTTCACCATCAGTGCCTACAAGGCAGCTGCCACACAGAGTTCTGTTTTGCAAAAGGTGACACCAAAGGCAAACGTTGGGTTTGGCAGCGACTCGTGAATTTTATTCAGCTGCTGTGTACTTGTAATAGGAGCAAAATGCTTTAGGCTGGAGGCTACTAGTGTAGAATTAGACATGTTAATCCAGAAAAAGGGTAAACCCAAGAATGCTGAGAGAAGGCATAAAATGCCTCAGAATACGCAGCATTGGGAGCATCCCCAGCCACTTTAGGGCCTCCATTCGCAAATACTCCTTTGTGAACAAATCCTTGCCCATGGACACCTTTCTGGGTGGTACTCAGACGGCCTGGCTTCAACACTTAAAGATAGGAAATGATTTTTTTAAAATAATATTTCACAGTATACACATCACTAATGTAGGAACTTAATCAATTTGTCTTTTTTTAAAAAAAAATATTTATTTATTTGTGTGTGTGTGTGGCCATCTCAGCCCACCAGGGGGCGTTCTGGCTGGCATGTGGTGCTGGGGGATTGAACCGCGGTCCTTGTGCTTTGCTAAGCTTGTTCTAAGTAGGTGCTTTAGACCACTGAGCCATCTCACCAGCCCCAATCAATTTGTCTTTCATTTAGTCTAACTTAACCTCAACTGATATAGCTTGGCTTCCTCATTTTTTAGTCATAAAGTAATATGGTTATTTCCTTGCGATAAAACTAAAGTGAAGACAAACAATAATATAAGCAATTTTTTAAAAGTACCTCTCCAAACCATTCCCTAGAGTCTATGATTATTTATTATTGCCCAGCTCTGTGTCCTGCTCCCCTGTGCCTGAATTTCCTTATCTGTTACAAAAGAGATGGTATTAACATTTACCTCATAGGGTTGCCATGAGGGTTTAGTATTATAGGCTAAACCAGTACCAGCTCTCATTAGCAGTAGCATGTGCCCTACCCCCATGGTTGTTGTATACAGAAAACACAAGAAATGAGGACTTCCAAACCATCTGGCAAAAGAGAAGACCAGACTGGTGATATTTTGCTTGTTCTAGTCTCGAAATCACTTTTATTTGTTATCAAATAACTTAATTTTGAGACTGGTGAAGGAGTCAGAGCACCAGTCTCCTTGTATTGGTTCTTCCACCAACCAGCCTTGTGGCCTAAAACAAGTTACACAGCTCAGGGGTGTTGTCTATTGAAGCAATGGGGGCAAGAAGTTCCTGCCCTCCAGAGGCATGTAAGCAAGGTGGAACCATCATGATGGGGTGCTGGGAGTGTAGCCTCGTCCATCCACTCCATGCTAAAGACTCTTTTTTCTGGGTACACTGACTGAGCATGACCTCAAGAGCATAGAAGACAAGTCACCACTCTGAAGGGACTTAGAACCAAAGAGAACCCCAAAGCAGACACACACAAGCTTCCTGAATATTTACTAAGGAAATAATAAAATTATACTCACCCAAGAACATTTAATAATAGTAAGATACATGTCTGAGGAGAGAAATGTGGCTAGAACACCACACAGAATCGACAGAGCAACGGGAGACCTTATCAGTGGCTTTGCAGTAAAGGGATATAGTCCTCCATTGTAGCCACATGCCCCTGGTTATATTGGTGAATGAGCAAACACAGCCATTCTCTTGAGGATTAATAATGCTACTAATGTTGGCTGACCCCCTGGTGAGACTAGAACCTATGACTTCTTTGACCTGACATTGAGAGGCTGATGCCAGAAACCAAGACTTGCTGGCATAGATATCCTGGGAGCCATGACACTTCTGCTCCATGACCAGAGCAGCTGATCAGCTCTGAGGACACACCCCTGGCTGTGTGCCAGCCTTTATACTGCCCTCCGTTATGCACCTGCTGAAGTTGACAGGACACGGAGCCTCATCAAGACTTTCTCTTACTCTTGTAAGTGACTTGCTTAACAATCATATAGTTTATCAGTGAACTGTGTGGGGAGAGAAGGCCTAAATGTTGGATTTCCCAATATCCAGGACATTTTGATTTAGTAAGTTGAGGCGTCTGGAAGTAACAAACACATTGACATATGTTAACTTATTGATAATCTATAGGTAGAACCCATCTTCACCTTCATGGGCTCTACAAGCACATGGCAGACAGGGTTTCTACACTGCAGCTCATCAGTGTGCCAGCCTGAGAGGATGCTATCCTGCATGTTCAACTGTCCTCCTGCCAACTGAAGAGGAAAAATCTGACCTCTACTTCCAGAGCAGTACTGCCAGCATTTCCAGCAAGGGCCCATGATCCTACCTCAAGGTGCTGAGGCCCCCCAGAGAAGCCCCATAAGTCCACAGGTGCTCCTGTGTATTCCCAAGCTCTGTGCGGGGCAGGCCTTGCAGGCACCTTCATCACTGGAACTTTGTTAGTATCCAACTTAGCTACATCAGGAAGTGGAGCAAAGGTAGTGAGACCAATAAAAGTAGACTGAAATGTCCCCCAGTGATTAATGTAGGAGGCCATTACAATCTAGGAAAATGGATGCATCTGAGACCATAATGTTAAGTGACATAAATCAGACATAATGTTTAAATGTTGCATGGTTTCTCTAATATGAGAAACTCAAAGTATACATAATTTAAGGAGCAAAATTTCCTTTGCCAATGGGAAAAGGATCTAAAGATGGAGGAAAGAAGGAGGGAGGAGAGAGGAAATGGAAGTGAAATTAGAAGGCAGGTTATGCATATGTACCACCTCCTCACAGTGAATGTAATCACTATATACTGCAAACATGTATAAAAAATTAAAAGGAAAGGAGGAATATACATTTGGGCAATGCCAATGTAGCTCAGTGGCAGAGCACTTGCCTGGCAGGCATCTGGCATTGGTTTTGATCCCCAGTACAACATGCATAATAAAAGGCATTTAAGAATATACATGTTTTTCACTTAATAAAGATAATATGCCTCTCCTGTGCTTCTTTGGCTTCTTCCAAAAAACAAAGTACCAAACTGGTAACTGTCTAATTAGTTGGACTTGGAGTTAATTGAATAGGTGCCCTCAGTTAATTGTCAGACTGAGCAATGTAGCAGCCTCATCACAGTGGAGAGCACACGGTGTCCCTTCCTCCTCTCCAGATCTGCTGCTCTGGGGCCAGGCTGTCCAAGATCCCAGCCTAGTAAAGTGTAGTTGTTTACGTACTAGACATGAGCCCTCCATGCAGTTCCTTTTAGGCTGAAACCAATGGTCCACTAAATCTGCTTGGGAACTGATTTGTTAATTATTCTTTTCCTTTTGTGACATTTTTCAAGATAAACTTACTTGAGCCAGCCTCCTAGAAAACCTTTTAAAATGCTAATTGCGCAATTGTGCGAATAATGTAAAAATGAGTCCTGTGGTGCACTCAGCACTTGACTAATTAACAAGCAGTAAATGAATTGTTGCCTAGCAAATCCTGTGCCTGACTGAGTGAATGGCAGAGTGCTTCCTGGGGCCACAGTTGGACGAATTTGGTTTTAAGTTAGTGTATACAGGAATTGGCCAGTGGAAACCAGGAAATTATTTGCTTATAGCTCTTAGCAAAACTGAATGGTGGTGGCGGATTCTTTTCAGCAGCTATTTGTTGAAACCTTGCAGGGCCCTGAGATAGGCCTGAGGGACAGGGCTACAAAGGTGAATTAGAAACAAACCGTGTCCTTAAAAGTTAATAATCTAATGAGAAATAGCTGACCACAGTGGGCCATGTTTGGCTGCAAGGACAGACTATCTCAGTTTGACTGCAAGGACAGAATATCCTTTTTTTTTCTTTTTCTTTTCTTTTTTCTGGCAGAACCGGAGAGTGAACTCAGGAACCTATGCTTCCAGGGAAGCACTTATCCTACTGAGCCATCTCCCTGGCTCCAGGACAGAATATCCTAGTCATGGTGGCTTCGGTGATGAAGGTGTTTAATTATCATAGAACAGCTCTTCCTATTCTCTCGCTTTGTCATCTCATCACAGTGCCTTTTTTGTCCCTAAGGTTTGTTGCATCGGGATTGCAGTAAAGTTGGCTTGCTCCAAGCATCATCTTGCCAAATGACAGAGTTCAAAAGCAGTAAGCAAGATGGGTTGGGGACAGGGGTCAGTATGGTAAGAGAGCACATCTTCTCACACACCCTTCATCAAACAAGTATTATGCTCATACATAGATGTGTGTGTGTGTGTGTGTGTGTGTGCATGCAAACCCAATGTGGCCAGGCAGCCATTTGTCCATCATCAACTCAAGACTATGGAGATGGTTAAATGATGTGCTTTGCCACATTAGTGGCTTTGTGCAATACATGGTCTGGTATAGGTGCCTACAGAAGACAGAGATTGTGAATTCTGCTCAGAAAAGGGATGTAAGATTTTGGAGAGGATCTGATAAGTGAGTCACCTGCTAGTGGAGGGAGAAAGCCTAAACAGAAAATCTGGTGTGTAGAGACGTGAAGGTACATGTCGGGTTACTGTGCTCTCACATTTGCTCACTCCCTTTCTACCATCTTTTGGTCATAGCTTCATGCCCAGCAAGTCATTTCACTCTTAAGAATTTCAGGATCCTGGATGAGTCCAGTGGATGAGGCCATTGGACCCTGTAAGGTTGAGCAGGTGTTCACAGGGCTCTCATTTCTTCTCTTCCTTTAGAAGCTTAGGTGAACAGTAAGTCTCAACATGTCTTCCATGAGTAGCAGAGGACTTCTTTAACCCTATTTAACCTGTAAAAATACATCTCAGAAATGTATCAGTGGGAAGGTGTGGTAAACTGGCACAAGACTGGGAATCATAGATCTGAAGATTTGAAGGCAAAGGTTATCACTTCCTTGCAGAGACTCCCTATGTCTCCTTTCCTTCTGTGAAATAGAAACTGTGCTATGCTTCTTGGAAGACTCAGTGATTCATTGATAGTACATATATAGCCCTGTGTTAGAAACATACTAGGTTTTCCATGAGTCACAAAAGAAGAAATGCAAAAGGTCAATACTTGAAGTTCTAAATGTTCATGGAGAAATATCTTGGTGGGTGTGTGTGTGTGTATGTTCATTGAATGAGCATGGATTTTTAAAGCTGGTGATTCCCAGTATGGGGGAGATCATGATGAGACAGAGACTCTCACATACCACTAAGGGGAATATATGAACTGAAATGACTTTTTTTGGGAATGATGTGACAATTAGAATCTGTCTTTTTAAACTATTCAAACCTTTTAACTCAGTAATTTAAAATCTAAGAACTTATGTTAGATGGATCATCAATAATGTGTACATAGGGTATAATTAGTTTAAATATATTTGTCTTTGTGCTATTTGGAATAAGAAGTATTAGAATCAACATAAATACTCAACGATAGACAATTTATTTACTAAATTAAGCTCCTTTCATGTATTTTTAATGCTAAAAATCTTGATTTAGAAGACATTTAATGATATGAATGAAATGGTTGTGATGTAATATAAAAGGCAGTCTACTCTGGGATGGTGATTCATATCCATAATCTCCACACACTGGGAAGCTGAGACAGGAGGACTGCAAATTCTAGAATAGCCAGTAAGCCAGGACAACTCAGTGAGACCCTGTCTCAAAATAAAAAGGAGTTGGGAGTGTAGTTCAGTGTGAAAACCCTGGGTTCAATCCCTGGTCCTGGGGGGTGGGGAGAAGAAGAGGAAGAGAAAAAGGAGGAGCAAAAGAGAAAAAAGGAGGAAGGGAGGGAAGGAAGAAGGAAGAAGGAAGAAGGAAGGAAGGAAGGAAGGAAGGAAGGAAGGAAGGAAGGAAGGAAGGAAGGAAGGGCAGTGTATGAACTGTGTATATAGAATGGTCCTGGGATTTAAAAGCAAATAAATGTCATGCATAGAATAGCCACTGGAAGGTAGAACATCAACATGTGAAAATGATTATCTCTGGATACTACAAAAACAAGTTTTAATGTTCTCCCTTGTTACTCCGAATTCGCCAAGTTGTCTTGCATTGCACATGTAATAACATGGAAAAATGCTTATAAAACTTAGAGAAAATATCAGGTTAAAAAAATTATTGCTGCCATCAGAATATAAATTGACTTTCAATTGTGGAAGAAAACACACATTCCAGAAGAAGACAGGAAGGAATATTTTCAACTCTTACTTTTTCCAGAGTTGGGGATTGAACCCAGGGCCTCATGCATACTAGGCAAGCGCTTTATCAGAGCTATATCTCCAACCCCTTTAGTCTTGTTAGTTATTTCCTCTGGGTGATGGAATGATGGATTATTGTCATTTTCTTTTACATGTTAGTTTTCATTTTCCAATTTTTCTGTTTATCATGTATTGTTTATATGAGCAGAAAAATCAAATTACCAACAAATAAAACTTATTGAAATTTTGAGTAACATATTACACATAGTCACCAGGTGTAATAGTCACCAGTAAAACATGACTGAAGGCCTAGGCTTCTCCTGTCCCACCACTGTGTGGAACCTGGTACCCATGTCTATCCTCTGCCTTCTGAATAAACCGAATTCTACATTGCGAAGGCAGAGAGATAAGACCAGAGTTACAGAGGAGGGGTGAAATGACAGAATTTTAGGGTGTAATGTATTTCAATAGAAAACTTGGATTTGCTGATCCAATAGTCACCTTTGGTTGGATACATGGAGCTCTCTGGTGGCCAATAGGTGTCAACGCAGTGAATTTTACACTTGCAAAACCAATCCCAAGATCTACTAGCCAAGCCAGAATGTTCAGAAAGTGCTGTAGATTGAATTCCCAGCCCTCTCATCTAGTAGGAAAACATCTGTCACTGTTCTCCTACTTCTTGGTGTGAAGACGGAATCCTCCCCTTTGCCCCTGAAATTACAGGTAGCATAGGTACTCTCTTTTTCTTCATTCATGCCACCGTGTCAAAGCCACCTGGCACTACTTGGTTTTGTACTAACCTTGTAATAAATTGCCTGAGTGGTGCTGACTAACTTAAGTGGCACCCCTGTTCATACTGCCTCTCCCAAAAGTCTTCATAGCATTGTAAAATGGAGGGAATCTTAGGAACAGAGAGACTGAGATGCGGTAAAGCAATGACTTGGTGAGAGAAATGGCTCCTTACATGCTAAAATAAGAAGCAGTCTATTTCAGTCTTAAGAATTTTGTTCATCGGACTCCCCCATCATGCTGTGACTGTACCCCTGGGAGGAGGTGGTCAGCCAATGTGTGTGTGTGTGTATGAGGGGTGGGCTATGCACAAACACATACATGAACCGGAAGAGCATGCTGTCAGAAGCCTGTGTAGTTAACTACCGCTGTGTATCTGTGTATCTCTATCCTTTCGTTTAGGCACAGGCCATACACTTAACCATATCATAAACTCCTTGAAGGTGATCTTCTATGCTTTTTACAGTCTGATATTATAATTCTATGTATAGATCTTGGAACTATTGACATGATTTAGATTACTTTCTTTGAAGCCATGGATAAAAATAATACGTGAATCATTCAGATTCTTAGACTCAGGGCTTTGTTTATAGAATATTATTCTATTTTTAGCAATTGTGTTGGCCCTGTGGCCCTGCCTTTTCAAGAGGCCTGAGGATTAGTGGAAACTTAGCCCCTGAGTATTCTAGAATGTTCCATTTAAAGGCAATTAAGGGAATGAAAAGGAACAAATTGTGCTCCCCAGCTGGAAAGCCAGTGACTTGCATATAATTTTATTTTTGCTTCAATTTTATTCCTTCCTAACATCATCTCCACAATCACCAAGATAGTTTAGTAATCACACCTTTGAATTGTGACAAATGGAAGTCTGAGGATAAGGCCTGAAATGCTCTCTATAGTCAATTTAAAGATGTGCTCATTTTGACTTTAGTTTTTTAAGTGAAAGAAACATACCCAAGAAATATTTTAAAGTGGACATTGGAAAATGCTGTAGTATAACCCAACACTAGGAAAAAGCAGGGAGCAGCTTAGTGAGGTATTTAGAAACAAGAAAATGAGGTTTCATTTGGATGTTGCCAGGAAGTGAATGTGGGTGTGGATGGGACAGACGGGCACTGGATGGTTCTTACATATGTGTGACAAGTATGTGAAATTTCTTCGAAAGGTCCTGTCTACCTTGAAGCATGTCAAAAATTTCCATTTGCCATAATAAAAATTTAAACCTTCCTCCTTCCAAAGGGAAATTTTAAAAGAAGAAAAGAAACATAGCCAAGGTCATTCAAGAAATAAGTGATAGAGAAAAACAGCATATTGGATAAGAGACCATAACATAGAACTTGTAATGAATCCATGAGACTGAAGTAGGATATGAGTTCAATCATATATTTTACTCTATTTTTTTATTTTACTCTATTTGTAACCCTAGATGAAGTACTTTTTTTTTCAAAGTTTTATTGACAAACAGATAGCAATGAGACAGTTTCAAATCAAATCGGAAGGACAGTTTCAACAAATAATACACTGTATATATTCTTCTTAGTGGTTAATTGCTGTACAAGATGCGGACTTGTGATCCTATTTACAAACACCATTAGAACAAATCATTCTATTCATCTAGATGAAGTACTTAACCTCTCTGATTTACAATCTCTGAAGCTATACAACAAGAATACAATACTCACCTTCCAGAATTGTTGAGACCATGGGAAATTAATCTGTATTAAGTACCTAAAACTCTACCTGGATTTGGTAAACATTCCCTCAAAGTGACTCCTAGTATTAATGTGCTGAAGAGATTAGAAATTCCAGTGTATTTCAGGAGGACCACTGGGAGGCAGCTCATTGGGTGTGGCCATGCTTTTGTTTTGGGCAAGATAAGACTTCCTAGGCCACGTAGGAAGGAATAGCTCAGCAGGCCTCGTTGCTTGGAACTGAATGGTTTGGAGCCTCTTCTAGCCTGTAGCAACAATCTATTGGGGAAGACTTCCCATCAAATCCCAACATACATTTATTCTTCTATTACATAGGAATAAAAGAATCTTTCATGCCAGATTTTAAAAAATAAATGGCATCTCAAGGTAACCAAGTCCCTGGTGTCCTGCTTCTTCCTCTATCCAATTGCCTCTGGATTCCCAGGGAAAGAAGCACGTGGCTGTCATCAGCAATGAGCTGTAAAATTTCTTTCTTACATGGGGTCTTTTTCTAATTCACTTCTTTATATGCAATATATGTCTCACAAGGGAAACTAAGATTTGTTGTTGTTGCTGCTGCTGTTGTTTTTGCTATTGTTGTCCAGATGGATAGATGGATCGTGGATACATGGATGAATGAAACTGACCAGAGGCAGGATGTGTGCATGTCGGAGTTTGCTTTTTTCTGTTTATATTTTTTTAAAGAAATCAATCTTAAGGAGAAGAGCCTTCTATTTACCAGTTAGTCTACCACTGAGAACTTTTATGTACCATAAAGGGTAACAATGAGCATGTAGTTTTCATGTCATTCAATACACACAACTCTATGAGTAGGTCTTATTAATACCTCTCTATAGATGAAGAAACCCATGCTCAGAAAGGGTGAAGAATGTGCTCATGTTTATATACTGTGTAAATCCATATCATTTCTCCTGTATACCACACAATGCATGTACACCTATAGTAAAAACTATCCAAGCTGATATAGAAATAAGAAAGAGAGTCACTACTCAGATATACTTCTACGAGGCAGATCACTAGACAGAAAGAAATACAAAGGGAAAAGGGAATCTTTACTTAATTACACATTGAAAGAGGTGGCAGATAAGGGGAGGGCATGAATTGATGAAGGAAGGGGAGACATTGCAGGTAGTTTTATGCTCATAGGCATTGCCTACAAGCAGAATTCCGTCACTGGCCGAAAGGAGTAAGTTTGTTTACTCTAACTCCATTCTGCACGGAGGACCCTTAATATTGGGCTACTCCACCTGCCCACAGAGTCAATGTCCATAAATTCTCAGTCAACTTGGAGGCAATGAGAGAGATCACAGGTCATGCCCATACTCTTATAGTTGTTGAAGTTCAGAAAAAGCAGCCGAACAAAAGACATTGATTCCTGTGCATGTGCTTCATTGATGGAGTACTCTCAGGAGAAGGAGAGTTAAGTGAAGCAAGCTGGAGCCAGGGAAAAGAGCTAATAAGTTTGTGGACTTAGTTAGCTTCAGCCTATTCTCACTGGAGCAGCAGTTGTACCACACAGCTGATGCCACCTGGAAGCAGGAGGACACACCTTTTACATCACCTTATCAACAGGTTATTAGCTATGGGCTGCCCCTTTGGGCTAGGTGACTCCAATTAACCAAGAACAGTTCTCCAGAGAAGGGAGCAGTTGTGAGCTGCTTTGGGCTGCCAACCCTCAAAGCTGCCAAAGAAGGGGATTCCAGTCCAGTGAAGAATATCTGGCTGGGGCATCAGCAGCATCCACTGTACCCATCAGGTTGCTGTAGAGGTTCCTATTGGCATAGAGTGCATGGAAAGTTTGTTGAGTGTTGTAGCCTTTCCTGTTCAAATGCAGACTGCTTGGTGGGTAGGAGAAGACCATCTAGAAGTTCATTGTCTGGTCCTGGAGCAGAGGGAGTACCAATGAGGGATCCATCTCATGAGCTTGCTGGTTTCATACTCCATAGCCATTCACTTCTGAGATATTCTACTGTTTTCATTGAAATTTAACTTTTGGCTGAAGTCTAGCCTAAGGTTTTTATTTTAATGGCATTTTAATTCATAGTTCTCATTGATATAGAACTGATAACATCATGTCATCTCTGGGATCTCTTTTCTTCCATCTCTAGGGTTTTTTTTTTCTTTTAGCTCCAATGTCCTTCATATTGCCTCCAAACTCCTACCTAACCCTTCCCTCTCAAATTCTGTTAACAATTAACTGGGGGTCAAGGTTTCTTTGGGTGCAAAACAACGAAAAGGCAATTATCTAGCTGCTTTTGAGAGCCAAGGGAGTGAAAACTCTTCATTATGTGTCTAACCTGAGATATTTCTAAGAGTGCACTTTTCTTGTATGGTCAAAACTGAATGAAACCAACGGATACGGACTTTTTTCTTCTTGTCTTTAGATGTAAAGAATTAGTCATAAGATCATGTTCAAATTATTCAATCCAAAAAAGATGATTAACATTTAACTTCTTTAATGGGCAATTACTCAACAGCTATGCCAGTGGGTAAATATTTACTCATCATCTATTCCAAGGAGTGAATGTTAACTTGAGTCAAACAGTTACTTCTGTTGGTTCTTTAATAATGGCAAAGCGAATTTATGTAGTTCTACGAGCTCAATTTTCCCACCAAGTAAGAACTGACTGAAGGTAGTTCAGAGCTCCAAGTTGAGCTTAAATTACAGAGAATTTGCTCACTTATTTCTTATTTCCAAAAAAGCTGAACATTTGTTGTAGCCACTTCTATTCATTTCAATCGGGTATCCTCAAATCTCACAAAGTCAAGTGTAGTGAACCACTCAGTTTCTCAGTGTTTAGCTTTGTGCCTGCCCTGTTTCCTACAAAACTGCCTGTCTTTTTTTATCTTTATGGATGTAGAAGCATTGCTGAGGTAGAAGCAAAGGCAAGAAGCTGAACACCTTGTCCTTTGTAATATGCTTGTGATTGCTTTTCCTTACAATGGGGGTAGACCATTTAGGAAAACTTGTCTAGCAGGAAGGAGGCTTGGAAGCTTCCAGTCTCTTTGTTTGTCCACACTGTAGCAAATAAGACTCAATGAGATATCCCAAACCTGAATACATGTATGAACAAAGCATATGGCCTGAAGACTCAGGTAGGCCAATAATGGGCACCATTTCTGAGACTTTCAGTTCACTTCTAAGAAGTCTAGTTTAACCAACAGGCAGGAAATACATTCAAAAGTTGAAACACAAGCCAATGTCAGAGGTTAAGAATCAGGATATGAAACTTTGATGCTAATACTCCAGGTGTGGCCTCCCATGAAGAGGTCAAAGATGCCTGCATGGGGAAGCACTGAGAAGGAAGACTGGAGTATCTTGGCTTGTAGAAAGAATGTGAGCTTCAAAAACTTGGTATACTAGTCAGATTTGGCTAACTGCTGTACTAACTACCTTCCACTCTCAGGGGCTTCATATACATTAAAGTTAATTTGTTGCTCATGTCATATTCCTCAGCGGTGATTTGAATGCAGGCATTTTGAACCCAATATTCTTTCTATTTTGTGGCATCTGTGTCCCCTAAAGCCTTGCAGTCCTCCATCTGAGCCACTACACCTAGGCAGCTGATGAGGGAAAAGAGAAAGCATGGAGGGGAGTGTGAGAGGACTCAGCAGCCCACCCATACTCTAGCCAGATGGCCTGGGTGTCACGCAGGGGAGGCTGGAGAACGTAATCATCTGCGTGTCCAAGGTGAAAAGGGAAATGGCTGAGTGTGAAACTAGTCTGTCTCTGCCACCATGGCTTCAAGAATTTGAGACTGTTCCAAAAGAAGCAGCTGAGATAGGAAGGAGATGGTGCTCTTCTACAGCAAGCATTTGCAAGAGAGTTGGCGAAAGGGGGCAGGCCAAAAAAGGCTCCAAGTTAGTGGGCTACTCTTGGAGAGTTGCCAAGTTAGACTAGATTCACTTATGCTCATAATGGGAGATAAAAAAAAATCCTGTTCTCATTTGGATTTTTTTTCAGGCACAGGCTTTAGAGGGTAAGTTAAAGTTGCTGAAGCAAAGGATTAGATAAGAGGGAAGCATGCTTTGATTGAGGAGCCAGCTGTGTCAGAAAGTAACAGGGAGAGGAAGAGTGGGTCAAGCCCCACCACAGGTACCCAATTGTGGTGGCCTGTGGAGGTTGCCTGTGAACGGAGAGACTCCTCAGGCTTCTCATTCACTAGGGATGTTCTGGGAAGAATAAACTCAACTGAGAGAGGGTGCCAGAATACACACAGGGTCCTTTCTGGGTGGGGAGGACCCTCCTGCTCAGTGCTTTCCCTTTTAGTTCTTTTGCCCCTGCCTGTCAATGAGACCCTGCCTTTGCTCTTTATAGCGAACCCTGTGATGGAAGCAAAGGTTCTGCTGGGAGCAGGAGGAGAGGCAAAGGCATGGGTCCTGCCCCACCCAGCCAATAGCATCAGGAGGCTGCAGCTTGGCGTGTCTCCTGCTGGATCACACTCTCCCTCCCCAGCAATTCTGACAGGCCCTCTGGGTCCAGCTCTTTTGTGGCAAATTCTGGCAGTCCCAAATGTGGCTCGTTGTCAAGCCCCTGGATCAGTGCCTGGAGCCTGTTGGAAGTCCAGACTCCAAATCAAGAAGAACAGAATTAACTGGCCAGGTGCCAAGATAATATTTTTCTTCCTAAGTAAGAATGCTGCTTAGGAAAAAAGTTTAGCTCATTTTTTTTTTGAGACAGGGACTCAGCAGGTACTTTAGTAAGGGCTAGAACTCACAGTGTAGCCCAGGTTGGCCTCAAACTCTTGGCAATTCCTCTGCCTCAGCCTCCCAAGTGCTGGGATTATAGGTGTGCTCTACCACACTTGGTATCCTTTCTTGTTTTCTTCAGTCTCCTTTAGAGAAGTGATAATTTAAAGACAATCTTCAAGTGTCCCTTCTCCCTTCCAAAGAAAATTTATTTATTTACCAAACATCCATTTAGTGCCTTACACTATTCCATGTCTAAATAGTAATTCATTTGATCCTCACAACCACCTCCTGGCATAGATAAAATTATTCTCCCCACTTTATGGCTGAAGATGTAGAAGTGAGAAAGGCTTAGTGGCTTCTGCAGGCCATGCAGTTTACAGGTGATAAGCCTCAGTTTCTAGCAAGGCAATCCAGGCTCATAGTCTGTGCGCACGGTGCCAACTCTGTGTTCCTTCACCAAAGAAAACATGGGTCGCTTTTACAAAATGGTACAATATGCACACAAAAAATGTATGAATCCAAAGAATTTTCACAAAACCAAATACATCCAACTACCTGACAGTCCCCCCAATAGAACCTCAGAATATCACCAGATCCAGAAGATGCCAGTTGCTTTCATCTCTACCCCAAGGATAATCTTTATCTTGCCTTCTTGAGGATGGATTAGTTTTAACTGCTTTTTAAAAATGTTTGTATATATATAGAATCACACTGTGTGCATTTTTGTGTACAATTTATTTTCCTCTTACCTTTATTGTTAATGATTCCAACTTTTTATTCCTGCTTAGTATTACATCTTTCAAATATATCAAATTGGTTTATCAAGTCTGTTATTGATGAGCACTTTGCTTATGTTCAGTTTGGGGCTATACAAGTAGTGCTGCTATAGATATCTTTTGGTGAAAACATCGTTATATTTCCATTGTGTTGTATTCCATTCCATTGTACCTATAGGTACAAAGCTATAGTTTATACAAATATTCAGGTTTAATCAGTATGCCCTACCAGTTTCCCAAAGCAGGGATAACTATAGTCCTACCAGCAATGTCTGAGAGTTTGAATTATCCTTATCTTGGAATTTCTTGTCTTTATTTTTAACACTACTAATGGGTAGCATATTTTTCACTCTTTTAAAAATGAGCTCTATTTTTGGAATGGTTGTAAATTTACAGAAAGATTGAGAAGACAATACAAAAAGTTCCCATATATGCTACAACCCATTTCCCCTATTACTAACCTCATCCATTCATATGGTACATTTCATACAATTCATGAATCAATTTTTTTTTTGGCGGAACCAGGGATTGAACTCAGGCCCTTGCACTTGCTGGGGAAGCACTTATTCCACTGAGCCATCTCCCTGGCCCCTCATGAATCAATATTAATACACTATTATCCATGTAATTCTCTTTAAACTGCAAATACACTTGAGATCAGAAAAATGTTTCTACATTTGTCAAATGCAGGACTGTTAGGTAGGAGTTTCATGGCTATGTTATTCCCACTATGTGACACAGGGCAGTTGTTACCTGGTGTAATCCTTTATGGTGATCATTCTGAATCAGAGATTCTCCAAATTGTAGACCAAAGAAGAATATGAAGATCCTGTGAAAATGTCAGTATTTGAGCCCCAATCCCACTCCTTTATAGGGTTGGGGTTTCTTTGTTTCTGTTTTTGTTTTTTGTGGAACCGGGGATGGAACTCAGGCTCTTGTGCTTGCCAGGGAAGCGCTTATTCTACTGCACCATCTCCCTGGCCCCCTCCTTCATAGGTTTTGTGAAGAAGCTTCAAGGGGTTCCAATGCATCCTAAAGTCTGATAACCTATATTCTAGATGTAGAAAAACAAACTCAATAAATACCCATGACACTTGAAATCCTTGGGATATAGCACTTCCTGGACATATTTAGTTATTTCAATAATAAAAGGTACATGGACAAAAAGGAAGTCTATCAATACTGCAGTCCTAAGATAGGTAACCATTTAGTTGGCTTTTGCAAAACCCCAAATAAAGAAGTTTACTTTGGAAAATTTAAAAGACATAGTTGGTCCCCAGGCACCAACAAAGCTGAGACAGAGAAAGAGTTGGGATCTGGGCCCCTTTTAGACTGCCCAAAGATACTGTAATGGCAGACAGGGTGTGGGGGGCAGCAGGAAAAATCAATGTGTAAAATATTCCAATGGCAAATTCCAGAAAAGCAACAGCCAGTCTAAATGGGACAAGAGACAATCCACATTACTTTAAGACAATGTCTCAATTTAGTGGCATGTTTATTGAAATAGTCCTGTGCCTTCTAAAAGAAGTACTAGGGGACAGACCTTTGAATCCCTGCAGGAAACTACAAATTCCTGGGAGGGAACAGCAGCCCCAATTCTGACTTTAATAACAAAAGGCAATTATTTTTAGTATTTTCCAGTAGATCTCAGCTGTCTGGTATTGTCAGTTCTATTCATGGGAAGTAGAATTTAGAGTGAGTTAATTCAGTGGATGATGAGGGCAGGAAGGAAGGAGGGAAAGAAAAATAGGAGATGGGGGAAATGAAAATGCGAGTGGGAGCTCACAAGCTTTTCCACTCTCATACTATTATCTGGCATGATGGACTCCAAAGCTAAGTGTCACTCGTATAATAATAAATGCCAAGATCAAGCCTCTAGGAACAAATATAAAAGGAGTCAAAAACAAGCAATTTGTCAAACTGGTTTCAGGGTACAAGGAAGCGTAAAAAAAACAAGAAAAAAGTAGGTCACTGGCAAATTCTCATAGAAACAGCTGGAAAGCCATCATGAGTGCCAGCACTCTAACTTATTAAGAAGTGGTGTGCCCATATGGGGGATGGCATTGGAGGTGATCAGGTGGCAGCAGGTCATGGAGGAGAGAAAGAACATGGCTTCAATTTCTTCTAAAGTTGCTTGGAAAAGCCAAACTTGTAGACTCACCAGATTTATGGATGGATATTTTGGTGCAGTAAAGGCCTGGAAAACGTGTCTCCTGCTAATCTCTTTTGAAAAGTCATGGAGAAGCAGGAAGGTTGTCAAGTGGAGAGATGACTCTGCAGAGCTTTTGTCACTCATGGAGTCACAATTATACACCCAAAATGGACGCTAGTTCATTATCAAAGTAAAGGAATAAGCAAGGAAGGGAAATACTAAAAGATTCTGGGCATGGGAGAATTGTTTAGGATGGGAAGCTTGCACATCTTAAGTCAAGATAAATGGATTTGGTGACCAAAAGGAGCAGTTGTCCTTTTAAAAATTATATACTTTATTGGCTGAGGAAGAAGAACATTATGCCTAGAGCTTTAAAAGTTGTTTTCATGGTGTCTTAGGAAACTTTTCTTGAGAATTCATTCAGACTGACTTAGATTCTAGCAGTCTAGGTAGATTTTTAAGTGGCTTAGAAACATAATGTCAAAACGATAATTTATAGAAACATTTTAGCCTGTGAGGAACACAACTAGTACTTATTTTTAAGGGGTTGTTGTTAGCTGGTGTTTTGTTTGATCTCACCCCCAGTATTCTGGGAAACACAGTGAGAGACCAACCTCTTTTATATAAAAGGACATTTAAACACTGAGGCGTTAAGTGACTGTCTAAAGTCACAGATCAAGTTCGCAACTGTTGTTATTTAACCTTGAGAGTTGCTTTCCATCAGGTTCTCTTATAAACTGGACTTTAGCATAGAAATGTGATGTGTCAGTGCAAGCCAGCAAGAAGAGAGAATCAGAACTGAAGTCCTCCTGCAAGAAGACTTAATTAGAACTGTCAGCTTGAATTCTTTCTAAATAATGCAAGCTAGGATTCCAATAAAATAGCATTGGTGAGATCAGGGATAAGAACCAAGGGGGAG
>NW_004524645.1:10862452-10874993 GCF_000260255.1 Octodon degus
AAGGCATTCCTTAGTGCACTAAGACATCTGAGGAATCATTTTATAGTCTCCTAGGGAAAGGACCCTGAATGCTCAGAACTAGTAAGGTAAGGGCAGGACATAGGGCACACTTTCCTTCCACATGGGCCTCTGATCTGTGCTAATAACTTAAGGTGCTTCTCACTATACCTAAAATCTGGATGACCCAGGTTTCTGAGGAAGAAAAGGAGAGATACCTCAACTGGAGATAGTCTGCTATGGCTCCAGAAGACAGTGGTGAGACATTACTAATAAAAGGTAGTACGCCTGCTGCAGATTGCAAGGAAGTATCCTGGTGAGATCCAGATTACCTTCCATTGCAAATGGCATGGAGCAGCCTAGCATACATGTTAGGACTCCCTGCTGCTGTGTGAAGCAAGTCAACTGGGACCTTTTTTTTTCCTATGAGAATGGTGTTTTGGCAAAGATAAAAGTTCAAGAACAGAAGTGGGGTTTCTTTTCTGTGCATGTGTATAAGCATGTGTGTGCTTGCACATGTGTATATATGTGTAGGAAGGATGCCTGAAGATGTGGGGCTGCTTGGCAACAACCCAGCTACTGTTAACATGATAAATTTGTTAAACTTTTAATTTCTAATTATATATACATTTACACACACATGTGCATTTCTTTCCTTTGAAATTTTACAACAGTGATTCCAGGCTTGGGGGTTTAAATCAAGATAAACTGTTTTCCTTCTTTCTGGAGAGTAAGATTTAAGAAATATGTCTGCCAAGAGCCAGAACAGTCTCAGACAAAACATATTGGCTTCATCTGGGGACACAGAATTGATACTTGTAACCATTTCAAACTTTACTTCAAGATATCTCAGGGCTTAGACAATAGAACAAAAGGAATTTGCATTCTTTTCTCTCTTTTCAGAGTCTATAGTTTCTCACCAGTGCCTGCCAAACTCACTATACAGTTAGACATTCATTCAGTCATTCGCAGTCCCATTACTAATGATACAAACAAAGAAAAAGATAAAATATAAGTACTAAAATATGTTTCGGTGGCTCCACAGCATGACACACTGTCAAACTACAGTTACTGCTCCCATGATCAAGTGAGTAAAGGGTATTAAGCCTTATCTCTGTTTGACACCCTAAACTACAGTGACAATGAGAAAGGGGTACATATTTTAACAAGCTACTGAGGCTTTCTTTGCCCATAGTTGCTGGGATACATGGCCCAGGAAAAGTTGACTCAATTTTACTGACCTCTCAGAATGATTGAAAGGAAGACTAGACTCTGAGGTCTACAAATTTACCTCTTTGATGACCTGTTATCTCTACCCCATAGCTTCATGTTCTAGGACCTTAAGAACTTCACTTAGACAATATCTGTGTCCTCATAATAAAATATTGTTAACATATTTTAATAAGTGTTAAAATATACTGGTTAAGCTAATAATAGTGTACAATATAAATAACTTAAACAGTGCAAATACATTTTAGCAAATGCATTTTTTTTTTTTGTGTATGGAACCGGGGATTGAACTCAGGCCCTTGCGCTTGCCAGGGAAGTGTTTATTCCACTGAGCCATCTCCCCGGCCCAGCAAATGCATTTTAAGATATGGATTATTTATATCAAATGGGTAAACAGTGAAGGATGTACCGTCCTAATAAAATATTTCTCAAAATGTGTGTGTTTCTCCAGATATTAATAGATCATTCAGGCCTATATGTACACATTTCTGTAGTCAAGAACACTTGAGAAAATAGAATGAGTTGAAACAAATTTCTTTCTTGTCTGTGAAAGCCTTTGATATTCTACTGTACATTAAAACTGTCTAAAAGAAGATCAAGCATAATGGGTTTCCTACACTCATTAAAACATAGAGCACTGCCATTACATTTGAGGCCTAGATCCCTTAGAACATATTTTGGGAGATGCTATTTTACAAAGCAACTTTCTACGATTACAATGACATATAGGAGAGGAAAGATACGCCTCTAGCAATAAAAAGTTGCTGGGATTTTTCAGTGGGAGGAAGTGGGGAAGGAGTTGATGAGAAAGGGTGACCTGGAATCTGAATAAATAAGGTTTTGAGGCTAAGAACCCTTTGGTCAGCCTCATCAGCTTCATCAGCATGTAGCGCACATGATTGTTAGGTGAATCAATGACTGAGTAAATGAGTGAGTGAGTGAGTGAATGAATGGTTTTCTCCAAGTTTGAGTTAGCCAAGCTCCAGATTATCCTGATTATCCTTTGACCCAAGGACTAAGGAAAATATAAAGTTCTTCCTGATCAGAGGATCCTCATACTGATAAATGGCCAAATCAGGTGAGGAAAATCAGAGCTGGCTCTTTTTGGGTATCCCAGAGTTGTAAGCCAACCCCAACAAAACACTCAACAATAATGCAGGTTGTTGCAGGGGATGCCCAATGCCTCCCAGTTTGCCTTGTGAAGGATGAAGACCTGTCTAGCTACATTTTGAGGTAGGCTTTGGCTATAGGCCATGAGGTATCCTCCTCTATTCTTGTACTGACAGAAAAGAGCATCAGTTCTCAGACTCAGGTCCTGACATGTAAGTGTGGCAGCTTGTAAGCTGTACCTCAAGTACTTTGTTATTAATGATAGACATTTGGGAATGATTTATTTTTAAATATAAATTAGAGCACATTTATAGCTACAGCTAACTGCACTCTCACTTCCAGCTTGATAGACTTTATTTGCCAGGAATCTTACTTGCTTGCACCATCAGATATATGCATCTTATTTGAATAGAAATGATAAGGGTGCCATAACTGAGGTTGAGGAAGGGCATCTTTCATGGAAATACTAAGCCAGGACCTAGGTAAAGAGCAAGACCTATGAGCCTTAGTTGCAGATCAGTGAGTAGCTTGGTTAATTTAGGTTTCATTTTCTTTCATTAGAGCTCATAATGTTTTCCTCAGTACTTCTAATCACGATGCTTTCTCATCATGAGTCAGCCATCTCAGGCCTTTTAGCATGTCCTAAAGACCTTTCGCTCATGGTCTTTCTCTCCCGGCAATGACCCTAATCTCACTCCAAGGAATTGATTGCCACGGAAATACCATTCCTCTTAGTGTTTCAGGTGGCTGTCTTCTGCCCTTAGGCCTAGGTTAAGGTCCAGATTCTCCGAGTTCCATTCCATCCCTGAGACCAAGTAGCAGGAACTGACAGTCTCCTATCTATGGAAGGGTTATCAGTGGGGGTAAAAGGTTAACATCAACCTTGCCCCCTTCTCTGTGGAAATCTAGCCTGTGTTAACTTTCTAGCTCTGCTGCCCTGGAAACATGGTGAAGGAGAAATAGCTGTTGTGTTACTGGGATATTTTGCTTATAAATGGCCCAAATATTAAATTTCTTCTGGTGCCTCGGGATTATAAATGAATCTAAATACCTGGTAGGAAGCCATAGCTTTGGGCTTCCCTGAGTGTGAAAATCTTGATAATGGCATGAGCCTTATGGGGCCCCTGGGAACTATAGTTGTTAAGCAAACATATTAGCTTCTGGGGAGCATGGGACTTCTAACCCAAAATGAACCTGTGCTCTGTGATATGCATCTTGTCTACGTGCACTGCCAGCTTGTCTATGAGCTGCCAGCTGGGCATCCAGAAATGTGTCCCTGGACAACACATGTGTGCTCATAAAGCTCCTGGCAAAGGAAGATCAGAAGCTGCTCTGCTGGCCATGGTGGTTCCCGGCCAGTGTACACCTGTACCAGTGGTGGCATGTGGTAGTCTGAATGTTTTGTTGGACTGACCATAGGAGGCCTAGTAGATGTTAGTGTCACAAGAGGATAGGCATGCTTTCCACCCTTGCTGCGACTGATATGACATGTTATCTTCCTGTAAAGTTTTCTAGTTAATGCTGGTCTGGCTCTTCAACAGTTTTCAACAGTTCCTTTCTCTGTTATTGGAAGACATTCAGAACCCATTTCCCTTCAAACTGACCCTGCTGATTTACTGTCCTTGAACATAAGTGACCAATGAAGTAGATGAAGAGGATTCTCATTACCAACGTTTCCCAAAGTTTTGTATTTCCTATTTATGGGATGGTTAATACTGCTCTCAAATACCTTAGTCTCCCAGAAGTATCCTAACATGCTTGTTTCAGATGGCTGGATCACATATGCAGTGTCTCATTTTATTGTGCATATTCAGCTCGGCTATTATTTTTGGGCTCATTGACAAAAACTCATACCAAGACTCCTTAGCTTACAGGGCGAGCCCAATAGTTAGCATTTATTGAGTATTTATTAAGAGCTCAGAACTGGACCAAGTGCTTTGGGTGTATTAACATGTAAGTAATGATTTTCTGAGGTAGAAACTATTATTTATCATCCTCATTGTGGACATGAGGCAAACAAGGTTGCACGACTTATCCGAAGTCACACAGCTTCTGAGTGGCTAAGACAGTATTCACACTCAGGGAGCCTCCATCTAGAACCTGAGTTTGGAACCACTAGGGCAAGTTGCCCTTCTGGATCTCATAAGAAAATCCAAATCAGTTCAGTTTCAGAGGGTTGGAGGCTAAGGCTATCTGAGAGTGTCCCTGGTGGTCCTTGGTATTCTTGAATCCAGATATCAGCGAGCTTCCCACCAACCAAGCAGAAAATGGCGATGTTTTATTTTCTTGCCTGATGAAGGAAAGTGGAGATCTTCTACCCCAGGGGATTATTCATCCAGCAAGCTCTTACTAAACACTGCAGTGGCTGCCAGAATGCAACACTGAACCAAGGAGCTCCTAGTCCAGCCTTTCAGGGACAAATAGGAAGAACAGGAGACTCTGGGATGGGAAAAGAAGTAGAAAAGCAGGGAAAGAGAGGAAAAAAAGATAAATGTTCTAGGTTTTTGTTTCTTGCCCTGATAAAGTGTTTTCTGTTTCCCAGTGTGACTCCTCCCACCACTACCCTGATCCCACCTTTTAGCCGAACAAAATGGAATTACTGCTAATGTTGCCTAATAGAATTTTCTGTGATGAGGGACTATCCTATCTCTGTGCTGCCTGTGACAGCTTTCTCTAGCTCCCTGTGGCTACTGAGCACTCAGAATGTGGCCAGTGTGATTTAGGAACTAGATTTTTTTATTTGACTGAATTTGAGTTTGTTAGAATTTAAATATAAATAACCACACATGACTAGTGGCTTCTCTAAGAGACAGACAGTACAGTCCTTGAACTTTCCTACCTTGAATATGATATCAAGCTCCATCTTCTCAACCTGGCCCAGGTTATTCTCACTATTTCATTGGGAAAAATTGAGTAGGGGGACAGAACTGCAGCTTTCTAGCTACCTTGTTGGTTTCAAACTTTCTTAAGCCTACAAACTTGGTCTGCAAAAACCCAAGTCCAGTCTTTTTCTTCAGAGATGAATTTCTTCCTGCGGCTACCTACTCTGACTACAATTCCAGGTAGTGAGGTAAAACAGGAGATACTTACGAATCATTTTTAAAAAGGCAAATAGGAGGTAAGAGAAAGGGCATGAGGGAGTAAAAGAAAGGATGATATTGTAGCATCCTACCAATCTATATTTCCAAATCTCAGCAGCCCTGAAAGAGAACATTAAGATATCTTTTACTCTCAGGCCTGGCTTCCCAGAGAGTGAAAGCCTGCTTTGTGTGACTATGCTGTGACTGCAGAGACAATGAAAAGACTTTTTTTTTTTGGATATAAGTTTATGTGTGTGTTGAAGGCCTTGTCACTACAAAGCAATCCCACAGTTAACTACTATTCACCTTCTTGGCTGTAGCCTTTCTAAAAATAATTATGATTGTAGCTTTTTAAAAACAAAACAAAATTAAAAAACCTGCTATCTATACACAGAATAATTTCTTGGATTTTGAAGGATTTAACAAACAATAAGCCAAGTCTCAGGCTCTAGCTGACCTAATCAGCTTGAAACCTGAGCATTTTTTAGGCTGAATCAGATAGGGAACACCCTTTACTCAAGCCCTGACTGCTGGGCCAAGGCCAAAGTTGAGCTTTAGGCAGGATACCAGCACAGCCTGGAATCCATTGATTGTTCAGTACCCATGCTATACAGTTGTTAAATATTTTTTAATGTATTTAGAACAGGGTCTACAGAGCCTCACTACACAGATCAGACTTGTAGTGATCTTCTTGTTTTCAGCCTCCCAACTCTGGGATTATAGGCATGTACCACCACACCCAGTCTTAGTCACCATCTCAGTGCACCTGGGGGGGGGGGCTGACCCAGTTGTTACATATTTTGAACATTACAATTGTTTGTCATTGTTGTACCAAGTCTCCAAGATATGAAATTCTTTCACTAAGAAGGCACTAAGCCACCCCATCATTGATTTCACACCAAACTGAGTTGTATACTGAGGAAGACAGGTAAATAAGTAAATAATTACTTTACAGTAAAATTTGAGCCAAGGCTAAAGTGGAAATTTTTTTTTTATTTTCTAATCTGTGAAAAGTTGAAGGAAGAACACATTACTTTGACATGTGAGTATCAGGGAAGTTTGAAGAAAGTGGTATTTGCTCTGGCTCTTGAAGAATGCGTAAGAGCTCACCATGACACAGGGCATTCTAAGTAAAGAGAACAAGTATAAAATATCAGAAAGAGGAATTAATTATAAGTGCCATGTGGGCCAGCCAGGTAGCTCAGTGGATTAAAGTGCCTCTTTAGGCAGGCACAGTGACAGGATTCCATCCCCGGCATGCTGTACCAGCCCCGCTCCCAGGGTGTGCTGAGGCAGCCACCAAGACCTGGCATGGTAGTGCACATCTGTAATCCCAGCACTGAGAAGGCTGAAAATAGGAGGATCACTATGAGTCCGAGCTGCGTAGTGAGACCCTGAACCAAATACATTTAAAAAAAATCTTTCAGTATGTTATTCCAGCCCTACAGTTGAGCACCAACATCACGTTGTCTCTCCCAGTTCTTCAAAAATTGTTAAAGATGTGTTATAGCTCAATGACTTTCTCTGTTTTATAATCAAAATGATCAAGGTCTGTGGTGACTACATAATTTCTACCTAAGACTTGAAGATGGCCAGCTGGCAGGATGAAGATGTGTCTCAAGTCTGTGTTGCATGGGAAGCACATTGCATTTAACTGAATTGTATAAGTCTATAAAAATAGGACAAGGCAAAAAATCAATAAAATATAAATCATTGCCAATAAATATTACCAAAACACATTTCTTTACCTCCCACATGAGTGATATAATCAGTTTCCCAGGACTGATCAACGCAAAATGAAACACAACAAATATGATGAATGAAAGTGTATAACTGCATATTTTATTCTCATTAAAAAAGATCTTTAAATGGGTTTATGGAAACAAAATAATTATTCATTTGATTGGCTTTGGATGGGAGTCCAATTGGGATTTAGAGAGGCATACCCCCTCCAAGGGTGAGTTGGCACAAATCCTTTGATTCTACCATTATAAAACCCACATTCCAATATATCAGACTGAGTAGTCTTTCTTCTGACATCTGGACCTATCACCTTGTGACCACATTGCTTCTTGAAGATCCTATTTCAACATACAGAGATTTAGCTACTGGAATTTGCTTGTTTCTATTGGATTTGATTCTACATCTTTGAACTATTTCCCTCATGAGTCGTGCACAGGGTATAGCCAAAGTAATATAACTGTGTCCCTCTTTATTAAGGCTTTTATTCCCACTTGTACAGGCAGAGATAAAACTGGCCTCTCCAAAGGCTGTGAGAAGTCATTGTATGCAGTGAATTTAGATACCTTCTTGGCTCTGTGATCTGCAAAGTTCACTCTGTGTAATCACATAGATCTATAACCACTACTCATGTATGAACTTCAGTGAAACCTGCTAAAGATTACAGCAAATATTCCCATTTAGAAACTGTTACTGGCTACTGTTTTGTTTCAGGATGGCTGGCGGGACCACAAATTGAGCTTAAGCTGTATCTTGAAACCTTTTAGCCATGCCCCACATTTGATCAGAATCAGTCAACTCCTTTGAAAGTTATCATGAAACAAATAGGTAGATAAAAGCAAAATGCTGAGTGGCTGAGGTGAAACAGACCCCTTGTTTTAGTTGGTTATTTGATCTCAACCCATATCCTGTCATTAGGCACATTGTCAGATTGAAGAACTAATTCCAGACTTTCATTTATATGAGGGAAGCCAGTGAACGTGATCAGAGGGGAGGAGAAAACCCACGTGCTGTGTTGCCATCATGCCCAGCCTCCATCTTCCTTTCCCTTAGTCTGTGCTTGCTCATGTAGATCGACACCAGTTGGCAAAATGTGCATTAAATAGATGAAGGCTCTCCAGCCTTTCCTCTGTCAAAACATGACATGTGATTCCCTGTTCATTTGTTTTTAATGTATTTGATACAGGATCTCACTATGCAGCTCGGATTCATAGTGATGCTCCTGTTTTCAGCCTCCCCAGTGCTGGGATTACAGGCATGCACTACCATGCCTGGTCTTGGTGGCTGGCTCAGCACACCCGGGGGGAAGGGCCGGTGCAGCATTTGAGCCCAGGGATCGAACCGCCTATTCGCTGGTCTTAAAAAAGTCAATGAGAAAAATTATCAAAGGGAAGAAAGCATTTTTTAAAGTTTTTCTTTCCTCATAAAATTTTCATAATGAAGTTGACTTAGCAATGTTCATTCCATTTAATTTCTCATCCACTGGGAGTTTAAGGAAGCGTGTAGGACAAAATTCTCAATTTTAAAGTATTTTCAACTAACAAAAGAACTCAAATTAACCATGCCCAGGTACTTAGAGTCTTTGTCAACTCTCATTTTACCAGCAGAGAGCGCTTTTCTTAGTTTCTTTTTCTTCTATCTTTTAATTAATTTATTCATTTTTATTGAGAAACAAATAGCAATGAGACAGTTTCAAAACTGATTAATAGGACAGTTTCAATAATTAATACACTGTACATTGTTATCTTCTTAGTGGTTATCCATAGTCCAAGAAGCAGACAGGATATCCTGTCCAAACACTATTAGTACAAATCTTTCTTCTCATTGAATTAAGCGAAAGTAGCTGTAAATCTATCCTAACTATTCTGCATATACATATACAAAATGGTCCTTCCTTTGTATCAAGAAAAAAAAATGTCACAGGACTGTCCTGCTATAATGCTGAATATTGTTAGATTTCTAAATTTCTATGTAAAAATAGGTAATTGCTTTTCTTTGCTTCTATCTGAACACAAAAACTGCCTCCTTGTAGTGAGTACCCAGGGTCCTCAAATCTCTATCCCCAAGCCAGGGACATCGTGAGATCGGTGCACTCTCAGGGATTGAAATGCAGCTTGTCAGGGAACTGTCAGAGAAGTGAAGGCTTCCATCTAAGTTGCTATTCAGATCTTGTTGCATTTGAAATGAACTAGAATTTCACTTTTGGTAAAGCACAAGTGCTTGGTTGACTAATGAGATTTGGTAGTAAAATGCATTCTCCACCGTAGTGCAACAACTGTTCCTTCTACGATTCTTCTTGTCCCCAGGTATTTTATTAGAACAAATTAAAACAATACAGTTTCTTTGTCATGGTGATGTTAAACATCACCTAAATGGAAGGAAAACCAAGAATTCAAATCAGGTTAATCCAGACACCAAATTTACTTTGTGCATTTCCCTGTGACTAGTAGGTGCATTTTACTACTGTAGCAGCATGACTAACTGCCTTACTGAAACAGGCAAATATTTCCATGTGGCACTTTGAGTATCACAAGTTTGAAACCATTCCTCTCTTCCTATCTCTTTCCTCCAATTCTGTCATCCCTCCCTCCCTGTTTCACTTCCCAGATTCCAAGTCTCAGAAGCATGTTGCTTGCTCCTCGTCTTTTACTTCTTTAAGTCCAATGACTGTGTCCTCAAGGGTCCTCCCTGAAATGTCTCTCTCAGGTTTCTCTGCTTCTTTCTGGTCACTCCTGCTCCCCATCCCACCCCCAATTTGTTATTGTTGAGTATGTTCCTCATGTCACACTCCATACAGGGCACTTTCTGTATAGCATCACATTTAATCCTCATAGCAGTCCTACAAAATGTAATTATTATCCCCGTTTTTCAGATGAGAAAATGGATCTATAATACTTTTTGCTCTAATTGTTGTTCTGTACTCCTCTGTGCTCTAGAAATGCCTTGGGTCTTCTAATTCTGGGCCATCATTCCCTATGTTTTCTGTGTCTTCCTCTTCTCTCCATACAATTCTGCTCATTCCTCCTGTCTTGCATAGTGGGAAGTGACTGCTCTTTAAATCATAGCTCTTGCCACCTACACCACTCCTTTGGTTGCCCTCCCACACACCTTTCCCAGAATCTCACCGTAAGCATGGCTCATGCTCCAAACTACTGTCTTACATCCCTCAGCTGCCCGTGTGTAGTAAGTATCCTCTATGGATGCATTAGTCAATCTGTTTTCAAAAGTAACTGCTGTTGTTGCCACTCTCCACCACATCTCATAGTGAGGATGGAGTGGTGATAAGGAACAAATGGGCATGGTATGAAGGGGGAGGTAAAGACTGTGTCTCGCCATCTATCTTAAAACTAGTAGTCCAGTATTTCCAGGTATGAGTCAGGATCTAAATGGCCATTTATATGGAAATCAATAATGTACCAAGATTTGGGTTTTTCTCAGGGTGAGAAGGGGGCTGCCTTCATATCCTTTAGGCCTTCTACTTTTCTGCTTGACATAATCTTGTGAAGAAAAGCTCCTTCCTTCTAAACTTGCCTTTAATGAAATCGGCAGTTTCTAGTCCTCTTTTCAGGGTTTGAAAAACTGACTATATATGAAGGCCCATCTAGTGACAATAAGTAGGAAAACCCAAGTTTGGCATCTGATGTCACCCCAAGTCAAAATTAGAGCACACTCTTCACTTCTATTTCTATTGTTTCCCATAAGAAAATACCCCCCACCAATGCATTTATTGTGTTCAGTTCCACTTAAGGTTTACTGTGCAGTGTGATAAATACTGAGGAATACAGTTAAGCCTAAGGGGCACGCTCTGGACAATGGCTATCTCGTTCTGACCAGTGTTCTACTGAAGAAAACTATAATATAAAGAAGTTATATCTGGTTAAAATATAAAGAAGCTGCAGATCCATCAGCATCCTTGGCAATGGGATTAAGCAATGCATTTGTGTTTAATCTGCTAATCAAACTTCTTTTCTGCTCAATATGCACTTTGTTTTGGGGTGGCAAAAAGAGCCTAGTGTTTGGTTTGTTCCTGTGAGATTAAGAGAGACACCTGGTATCACTTAGTACTACTTGGGTTGGGGAGGTGGTGCTAAAGTGCAGAACGTCCTCCAGAAGAAGGTCTACATTGTTGAGCAGTGATACTGGAGAGAGGATGAGTGATAGCTATAAGCAGTGGCCCTGCTTTTCAGAGGCATGGAGCTGTTGACATAACAAATAATCACATCTAAAAGACTTTGAAGCTGCCCATATGGTCAGCAGACAAGGGGCCACAAGGCTCAGCCATAAATGCTGGAATTTGTTCAGAGAGCAAAAGGAAGTCCTTGCCTTTGCTTGAAGCCAAAACCAATCCAACACCACAGAACCTCAGCCCTAGGGCTGGGGCTAGGCAGAAAGCTTGCTTTTGAAACCTGAGCTCTTGTTGCTATGGTGGTGGGGGGTGGGGGTGTTGGTGTATGTTCCACTTGTACAAGCAAACACTCTGATGATTTTGACCCCCCAAATTACATAATCCTTTCATCACAGTGAGTTACATTTTCCAAAGGCACAGTTTTGACTTTCAACTGATTGTGGGTGTATTATTAAGACTCCAGTGCCCATGCTTAATATGCGGTTGTTTCATTTTGAATAGTTCATGTATTAAGTGTCAACAATTTACACTCATGCTACTTAATGTTTGAAAATTAACTCAAGAAATCTCAAAATGAGGATGCCCCCCACTTGGCAGTTTCCCATTTTTACTGAGTGATAAAGGCTTTGCTAACAGCCAAGTGCAGCGCTAAGCATGCAGTAGGTCTAGGGATCTGTGGGCCTGTTATCAGTAGCTTGTGCTAATCCAGGCTTTCTTCCAAAGAGTTTGCAGCATTTTTTTCAGATATCACATCATGTTAAATCTGTTCCTCCTCCTGTGTTCCCTTATCTTGCTTAATAACAACACTACTAGCTCCTTCCCTGCTTCTCTTACTGCTGTGATAGCTTCATATACTTCCACTGTGCCTTTTACATTTGCCACACTCATTTCTGTTTTTTTCCCTCTGCTCCAGCACAGGCTACTACCATTTCCTTCTTGGAATATTGCTATGGTCTGCATCTGTCACATGTCTTCTCTAAAATCTCAGTAGTCCTATCTGGTACACTCAGTGCACCATGTCCCTGTCCCCTCACCATGCCTTGAATGCACTCTCTCATTGCCCACATCCATTTCCTGGCTCCAGCTTGCCCTCTCCCCTTTTCTTCCTGATATCCTGCTGTTCTATCATGGTTCATCCTAAATGCTACACCATGGCAAGCTCATCCTGACTACTTCTTCCTTTCTTCTTCTTCTTCTTCTTCTTCTTCTTCTTCTTCTTCTTCTTCTTCTTCTTCTTCTTCTTCTTCTTCTTCTTCTT
>NW_004524645.1:10875158-10884473 GCF_000260255.1 Octodon degus
TGGGGGCAGGGCCAGCACGGCAGACCCAGGGATTGGACCCCTGGTCCCTGCACATGCTTGCAGGTGCTTTGATCTGCTGAGATATTTGGCCGACCCTTCACCCTGACTTCTATAGGCAGAAATTATCACTCTTTGCTGTGTGCTCCTGGAGTATTTTATTTTGCACTCCACTTTAGCATTTATTTATTTACTTAGTTTATCATGTTCTTGGAACAAGTAGACAGCAAGCTCCTTGAGGTCAGGGATGACCATATTAGTACCATACTACAGCACCTGGCAAGCAGCCTGGCCTGAATAAACAGCCTAGTGAGTGAACTCAGTGAACGAAGGATGGCACTGTGTTGGAGGTAAAGAGAGATTGGCCTTTGCTGCTCTAAGAAAAGATAGAAAATTGCCTTTCAAAGGGCAAAGAAAATTGGGGATATGATCCCTTCTGTCCTGGTCCTCAGTTGGCTGGGTGATGCCACCTCCTCAGAGATCCCAGAATTAGATGCTTGTGTGTTTTGTAAGGTGGATGTCTATCTATATGCACACCCATGGCAAGACCCTGGGCCCAGAGATAGATGATATCTGTGCAAGTCTCTTTTTCTGCTTAAGTAGAGCTGTCCTGTTGAAATGATCAAAATATACACACAAATGCATGTTTAATTTTTTTAAAAAATTATTACAATAAAAGACACATCACTGTCAACTCCCCTTAAAATACTCCTCTTTACTCCAAACACATTTATCCCATTGTTCTTTCCCCTTTCCAAAATTGTTCTGGAAGTCTCCCTTTGTGTCTTTCTGAGGAGTGATCATGAATATACCTAATGTTGCTGCTGAGTGCCATCCAACAGAAAGGCGGGCTCAGCTCGTAGAAGCATTGAAGTGTGTCTTCATCCATCTTATTCACTGTGGCTGGCATTGTGCAACTTCTACCTCTTCTCCAAAGTCTGAAATGACCATGAAAGCTAAATGTTTCCAATCAAATCAGACCACGCATAGAGGTAGCTCTGATAGTGCAATTAAAGACCCTTATGAAAGAGGACTTCCAGAACTGCTTCAGAAATGGCGAGGATGGGGGGCCAAGGAGACGGCTCAGTAGGATAAGCCCTTGACTGACAAATGCAAGGATCTGAGTTCAATCCCAGGTTCCGCAAAAAAAAAAGAAAGAAAGAAATGGCGAGGATGATGGCTGGAAGGGCGATGGAGCATTGTGAGGGGGACTCATGGCAATGTCACTTACTGAAATACACTTTGTTAAATTTCAACATTTAGCATATTTTTCAACCACTCTTTGTACAATATTAATTACACATGTCATTTTAAATTTACTACTATTCAAGGTACAGAAGTAAAAAGAAAATTCATTTTAATCATGCACTTTATTTAGCCCAATACATCAAAAATTAACTTTTCAAAATGCAAAATATTTAGAAATTATTAAAGACATGCTTCATATATTTTGTTCTAAATCTTTAAAATCCATTGTACACTGTATACTTACAGTACATTCAAATGCCACTTTTTTATCTGAAATACCGGATTCCTATTTAGATTTCACAAAATTATGGTCCTAAAAGTAGATGCATATATTTACATTCTTCTACACATGTTAAAAAATCTTCCAATTACTAAATTTAATACCTTTTTAAGTCTTAAATTCTCATTAATTAAAATTAAGTAACATTTTATTGAATATTTTGCTGAGTTTACACACCTATAATATTCAATAACGGAACTTAGAAAAAATGGGGTATACCGATGAATGTCCATTTTGTATCTGTGTATTCAAAGTGGTTAGGATAGATATATAGTTGCATTCTCTTAATGAATAGAATGATTTGTTCTAATGGTGTTTGTAAATAGGATCACAAGTCCACTTCTTGTACAGCAATTAACCACTAAGAAGAATATATGCAGTGTATTATTTGTTGAAACTGTCCTTCCGATATGATTTGAAACTGTCTCATTGCTATCTGTTTGTCAATAAAACTTTGAAAAAAAATAAAATAAAATAAAATTAAAAAAAATTAAGTAACATTTTAAGATTTCATTCTTTAGATGCACTAAGCTTATTTCAAATGCCCAGTGGCCACATGTGGCTGGGTAAGTAGCAGTTAGTGCATTTCTCTGCCTCCACAACTTAATTTTAAAAGGAAAAGAAAGTACTATGAGGAGAGTTATTAGAGAACTACAATTAGCAGGCTGCCTTTCCCCCAGCTGTGCCACCAACTTCTTCATGAAAAGGTAGCCTGCTGCTGGCTTCCCGGGGCTGTTGTGAAAGGAAATAGGATTCTGTTGACAGAGTGCTTGCAAACTCAGGAACGAAGTGGCTTGTGTAATTCTCAGGCCTGTTGGCTAGGCTGGCTTGTTCATTGGGGTCTGCACCTACACTGCAGCTGCCCTGCACAACCACACTGACCTATGCTTCTCTCTGCAGCCAAGGTCTACACTGGGATCGCACAGCACATGAGTCATGTTTCATTGTCTGTAGCACCAAGATGCCATATTTTTAGATGCTCATGACTTTTGATCACATTGTAACGTACTTGAACTTTTGGTACTTTTGAGTGATCAACTATGTGGGGAATGTCTTCCTCAGCCAAATGGCGTATTTTCTAATTTCAAAGTTGTTGAATATAATTTTGCCCCTGTCTTCAAGTTCCCATTGAATGGTGCCCCGGAGACCAATTTAAAACTTGAAAACTTTAGGCCAAAAATGTTCTAGAATAAATGAAAATAAAGTGTCACCTAAGCCTGTATCTAGCCTACATCTCATGCAAAACTATCAAGGCACTCAACATTATTTATTTATAATAGGAAACCAGGGTTAGTAATCAATTTCCCCAGAATGCTGTGAGGGCCAGGCAAGGCTCCACGGCCAACTCTGATGTGAGATTTGAGGCCCAGGGGGAAATTGAAATGACTCTAGACCCCCAAGGGCTTTAAAACAGGTGCAGATTCTCTTCTTTCCCTCTGGGAAGCATGCTGTCCACAGTTGGATGAGTACTTCAGCAGCAGCTCACTGAGCTCTTGGATGGAAATGGCAAGTTTCTCCCCAAATGAGCTTATTATCTGCTGCTATTGGGTGCAAGGCATCCCTCAGCTATGGCGGGAATTACAGCTTCCATCTGTTCCCTAATGTGAAAAATGTGTGCGGGCCTCTGTGCTACCAAGCTACATGAACTTTAGACATTCAGATCTGCTGACACATTTGGGTCGCGGCCCTCGGAATGGCTTTTGTCAATTATTTCATTACATATCCAAATAACCATCCTGAGGGTGGTCTGGATTTGTGATCTGTGACAGTGTGGTGCTGACATATTTCTTGCCCTTGGATCTCTCTGTTTTTGGCTTTGTTTGGGGGTTGATGATATATAAGGACTCAGGATATTTAATCATTATTACTTTTGAAGTGAGCACAGTACCACCATTATGAAACATTCTTGGGCATGGTTACAGCCAAATCCACATCATTAATTCTTGGCTTCTTCCCAGAATCTCTAGTCTTTCACCTTGCTCCATTATTTTGTTCAGACAAATCAAATCATGCTTTGTGCTTATAGAGCAATTTTCATCAAAAAACTGCAAGGCCCTCTGCAAACTTTTATTTCTCTAAGTACAAATAAATATCTTCAGAGAGCCACACATATTTAAGCATGTTTATTTGTGCTGGGGTTTTTTCAGTGGAAAAACTAAGGCTTTCTATGTGTTCACTTTGGAATATAGACATGTAGTATGCGGACTTAAATATTTCTTGACATATTTAATAAATATCCCTTGAGTAAGTGATTAGATACAGAGTCATAAAGGCTCTTGAGACTATGGACAAGCGTTAGTTTCTTTCACTAATTTTATATACTTGAACATTTTCAGAGTTACATGTAGTGCATTAGATGGAGAATTTGTTTTTATTTTTTTATTTTTATTTATTTATTTATTTTTGCAGAACCAGGGAGGGATTGAACTCAGGTCATTGTGCTTGCCAGGGAAGCACTTATTCCACTGAGCCATCTCCCTGGCCCCTTGTTTTTATTAATCAATAATTACTTCTGATTGTCACCTGGGGGAAGAAATGCTTTGGCTGAGTAAACACGATTAATTCATCAATTAAAAAGTCAGTAATTTAAGACCTAGCTTATGGCTTAATTGTGATTAGGAGGTCTGACCATTGACTATTTGGTTCATGAAATACCACTACTTTGTTTTCACTAAATTTACCCATTCTGGACTTTATCATTCTATTATTGACCCTGTGGCAGAGAAAATACCACCCCATTTTTTTTAATCCTGGACATACAAACTACATTTCCCAGCATTCCTTGAAGTTAATTGATACTCTATGACTGAATAAAAACCAATGGGATGTGAGCCGAAGTAATGGAGTCCACTTTTAGCCCTGACCTTAAAATCTTTCCTTCTGCTCTTCCATATACTCCCTTTTTGTTTGCCTGATAGCTAGTTGCAGAGAATTCTGTGAAAGACCCCGGATCCCAGAGGCATAGCAGCAGGATCACACGATAGAAAGAACCTAGTTCTCTGAACGACTGCATGAAGTAGCGCATTTTAGCTGATTGGCCTTGGGTGTGACATAAGCAAGAAATTGATCTCTGTTGTCTAAAGCCAGTGAGATTTGGGAGTTGTTTGTTACGCCAGTTAGCCTAGCCGAACTAATATTCTTTTAGATGTGGCAGAGAATCAGTACTCTCATACATATTCTACAAGTTTCAGGGGGGCACACAGAGCACATTGCTGGTGTTGAACAGTAGGTCATGAAAATGCGTAACCAATGAGCCATGTGGCTCTTTGATCACCATGTCTAATTAAGCCACATGGTTATGTGATTTTCTGGTTTGAGTCAGCCTTTTATCTGGGGCAGATGCAAGCATGGACAGTTTCATGTAGTAAAAACTGATCATTTTAGCAAGTAGCTTCCCAAGAAGAGCGAGGGGAAGATGCAAATATCCATATGAATCACCAAGGACTTTAGGCTACAGCTTTATTTTTTTTTCTCTCTCTCTCTCTCTCTCTGAGAAGTGTTTCCCAACCCCATCCATGACTGGCTTGTTTACCTGCCACGCCTTCCATGGTGAGTCCTTACCACTGATCATGTGTATACAGCTGACTTCCTGCTTCACTAACTGGTAATGTCTAGCTCATGGTCTTAAGTGTCTTCCCTTATAGGCCGTATGTCTCAGAGGGCAGGAACTATTTCAAGTTGGCTTAGTGCTTTTTCCCTAGCATTCTGTTCAATGCCTGCCACATACATGTTGAATGATTAAGAAAATGAATGACAGTAGGATTCAATTTATCTATCAAGCATGAGCAATAGCTTAACCTTGTTCATGAACCAGTCCTCAGACTACTTAAATAAAATAGGCTTGATTTTTTAGTCCTACTTAAAAACAGAATTTGAGGGTATAAACTGACTTTAGCTTTATCAACAGCTAAAGGACAAACTAGAGGTATTGTAGAAAAGAGAACAAGATCCACTTTCAGGTTTTGTTTTATTAGCCTCTTTGAGTCTTTAAGAGTCAGAATCCAACTAATTGGTGGCCCAAGTCCTTTAGTAGAAGCATTTTAGAGCAAAAATGGGCCTAGAAATTTAAGCCAAATAGCCTAGGTAATGGCCAGGGGAGATCTTGATGTCGTGCTTGCACACTCAGTTGGCCAACATTTCCCCAGCCTCTTTCATGATGGAGACTAGTCCTGTGTGCTGGGACACATTAGCAAAGACATAAATTGACCTAGCTGTCAGCAATGTTACAGTCAAGTGTTGGACAGAGAAACAAGCAAGAAAATGTCAGGTGGAGATAAGGTTCTGATGAAAACAGGCAAACAGACAAGTATTATGGAAAAGTGGCTGGGTTGGGAAACTCCGTGGTCAGGAATAACTCTCAGAAAGGGGTATTCCCATGACATGAAAGCTGAAGCCAATATGACAAGAAGTCACCAGCTGTATAAAAACTGGAATGGCCAAAAAGACAACCCAGTCAATAAGTGAGCTAATGTTGTGAATAAACACTTCTCAAAAGCAGAAGTACAAATGGTCAATAAGTACATGAAAAGTGTTCATTATCTTTAGTCATTAGCAAAATGCAAATCAAAACAAATGAGAGTCCATCTTACCCCAGTCAGAGTGGCTATCATAAAGAACACAAAATACAACAAATGCTAATGAGGATATGGGGAAAAGGAATCCTTCTCCACTGTTGGTAAGAATGCAAACTAAAAAAAAAAAAAAGAATGCAAACTAGTACGACTATTATGGAAATCAATACAGAGATTCTTCAACCAAAAAATAGAAATTCCAGGGGCCGGGGAGATGGCTCAGTGGGATAAGTGCTTGACTGGCAAACACAAAGATCTGAGTTCAATCCCCAGTTCCACCAAAAAAAAAAAAAAAGAATAAAAAAGAAATTCCATTTGACCAAGATATACCTCTGCTAAGTATATTCCTGAAAGAATTAAAGATATCATAGTATAGTGATACATGCATACCTATGTTTATAGCAGCCTGTCAAGGAAGGAGAAGGTGTTCTGAGTGGTGGCAGGGAGTATATTGGGTGGGGAGGGGGCAGTGGGAGATTCAAGGGAGTGGTGGCTTCAGATGAGGCAGCAGCTCACATAGGGAAAGCTTTGCTTGCTTTCTTACCAGAGTCTAAGAGCAGTGGGGAGCCAGAAGAAAAGAAAATTAAGGGTAAAGAGATGGTCAACTCATATCTGAGGAAGAACACTCTGACTATTCTATGGAGAAATTGCCACAAAATGAGGCCTGATTGGGGGAGGGTCAGGAGGTGTGAAAAGAAGCAGGCCAGTTCTGGGCTGCAGGGAAAGTAGAATTTAAGGCCCTTGGAGATAGTAAACTGAATGTGGGCATTGAAGCAGAGAAGGTAGAGTCCAGGGCAACACCCAAGCTTCTGACTTGGGCACTGGGCATAGAGTTATGGGGATGGAGCTCCTCTGAGAGAGGAGAAACAGATTTACAAGAAAGGCTAAGGGGCTGGTTCTGAACATGGCTAATCTGAGGTGCCAGAGACAGGTGAATATGTGGCTAAGCCAGGAGAAAAGAGGTGCTCCTTGTAGGTAAGCAATGCAGTATTAACCCCAGAGGAAAGACACACACAAAGATAGGATGAGGTCAGATTCTGAAAGCTTAACAATGTGGTTTATATGACTTTTGCTGCTGTGGTTGTTGTTTTCTTATTCATCTCCATTTAAAGAGGTTGAATCATTGGTGCATCTCCAGCCTGATCTGCCACAATCTTGACCATTCCTGTTTGCTTTTTGCTTCTCCTCATTGTTTTTCATCCTCAAAGAGCTTCTTCCCCTTCCTGTCACATGGTCCTCTGTGGCTCAGCAAATGAGCCCCTCCTAGATAGCAGCTTATTCCCTGAACAACACTGATAAAGGGTGTTCAAGTCTGGGTTCTAGTCCTTGCTCTGCCATCCTCTAGTTGTACTGCCAAGGCTTCCTTTTCTTCACCCATAAGATGAGGGAATTGGACTGAAGAGTATGTTGGACATTAATGTTTTTTTGATTCGAAGTTGTTTTATCCCTTAGGGTGAAGTGAGTGGCCTCTTTCTGAATTGGCAGTAGGAGGTAAGAGAATAGCTAGCTTTTTTATTTTTTTTTCACAAAGCCTGTGGAGGCTGGGTGGGCTGTAGCTGTTCAGCCTCGATTAAAAACACACAATAACCTTTTGCCTTGTTTCTGTTTCAAACCTTGACCATCTGAAAGAGCATGTCTGAATTCCCAAGGTTCCAACATAGGTATGAGAAGACATTATCATACAGGCTTAACACAACCATTTTGCCTCCCAAATTTCATTTAGTGAAGACAGGTGAGATTTCACAGTCTTGGAAAGACAACAAGACAATGTACCTTAGATTTAAAAGCTTTTGGCAAGCAATTTCCAGTGTACAATTATCCATCCCTGTCAAGGATTTTTCTAAATGCCAGCATGTGCTTGGGAGACCTGGTATTTGAGCAAATGTGTCTGAGTGGTTTAAGAGAGAAAATGGGTCTGTCAGTTGTGAAGGCAGACTAGCCATTTTCTGAGGTCCTTCTGAAGCAGAAAGGCAGAAAGTCCAGAAGTCCACACCTGACAAAATCACAGTCTACAGCCTTGGGCAGCTGTCCCCTCTTCAGGGTAGGCTGTGTGCACAGGCTCTCGGACCTGAGGCAGCGGCCCTCCCTGCCCAGGGCTTAAGTTGTTAGTACCTAGGGTACACATCCTGAGCAAGCTGTAACCTGAGCAGGACATGGGTTGTGATTCCCTTGAATAGCAGTGGTGGCCTGGTAAGTTAGGGCCAGAACAAGACATGATGGTTGCTGTAGGCCAGCTGGTCATTTGGGGGCTTTGCTGTGGGTCTGAGATCTCTACTGCAAACATCAGAATTAGAGAAAATGTCTGGGGGAGGGCTGCATGTAGCCCAGTGCCAGGGCAGACAGGGACTTCTCGGAGCCAGACATTGTTTGCTGTCCAAGCAGGGAGAAAGGAAGTGACCCATGGCAGAGGCAGACTCTGTTTACCAGAATGCATATTCCTGCCTCATTGGACATACTTCCCCACTGTCCTTGTAGCAAGAGATCATGCTTGAGGAGGAAGCCCAGGTTTTTCTTCTCCTTTCATGCCCACATGACTATGTCCGGGGGAGGCAGTAGGACTGCAGTGAGGCTAGGCTAGGAGGTATAGCTTATTCCCCATTAAGGTCTAAGACAGAGCTCTGAGCCATCTGAAAGGTGTTTCTGGGTTGCCCCAGAGATCTGTATGAATGATTGGATATAGGAGTGAGTCCTGACTGAAAGGAAACTCAAGTATTAGGATTGATAGGGACAGCAGAAAGTGGCTTAAATGTCCTTTGGGGCCTCCTGGTGAGGTCATGTTCATATCCCCTAGACAACAGTGCCCTCATTGCAAATCCTGGTCTCTCTGTCTCCTAACTGTTTTCCCACTATGCTTTGAGTGTGTCCCCCAAAAGTCCATGCATTAGAAACTTAGCAACAGTGTTGGGAAATGGGGCCCAGAAGGAGGTGTTTGAGGTATGGGGGCAGGCAGAGCCCTCATGAATGTTTTAATGCTTTTCTTTGGGAAATGGGGTGGCTGTTGTGGGAGTCCGGCCTCCTTTTATCTCTTCCACATACCTGCTTGCTGTTCTGCTGTCCACTCTTAAAGCAGCACAAGGGCCTCACCAGAAGCTTGGCAGATATTGCTACCATTGATACCACGCTCCTGGACTCAGCATCCAAACTGGAAGCTAAAATCTCAATCTCTCTCTCTCTCTCTCTCTCTCTCTCTCTCTCTCTCTCTCTCTCTCTCTCTCTCTC
>NW_004524645.1:10884573-10978810 GCF_000260255.1 Octodon degus
CTCTCTCTCTCTTCCTCCTTTTTGTAGTACTACGGATTAAACCTAGGACCTTTCTACTGAGCTATACCCCTAGCATATCTCCCTTTTATTTTTTGAGACAGCTTCTTGCTAAGTCACTAAGTTGTTCATGTTGGGCTTGAACTTGTGGTCCTTTTGCCCTAGCATCCCAGAGTGCCTAGGATTATAGGCAAAGGTCACCAAGCCTGAGTACATTGTTTTCTTTTACTTTTTTCTTTTTTCTTTTTTTTTTTCAGAACTGAGGATTGAACTCAGACCCTTGCACTTGCCAGGCAAGCACTTATTCTACTGAGCCATCTCCCTGGCCCCCATTTTTTTTCTTTATAAATCATTGACATTCAAGTATTGTGCTATAACAATTCAGACTAGACTAAGATGTACTGCAGAGGGTACCTTAGTGTCTCAGTTACTTTTTTCTCATTGCTGGGACAAAATACCTGACACCCAACATTACTGAAGGAAAGGTTTATTTAACTCACAGTTAGTGGAGGTTTCGGTCCATACTGGGCTAGCTCCAAGGCAGAGTGCCATATGGCAGAGGGCAGCAGTTCGTGGCAGCAGAAAATAGCAAAACAGCCAGAGAAAAATGGAGAAACTGTGGCAGCAGTGGCAGAGGCAAGCCTCTCTCCATTCTCTTTCTTGCCTTCAGGTTATCTGCCTCAGGGTGGATGTGGCACTCATACCCATAATACTAGCAGTACTTAGACCCATAATCCCAGCCTTGGGTCACAAATTAATGACGAACTCTAGAACCCTGCCCCAGTGGCTGCATGAAGCTTTGTGAGGGACAGTTAGACACAAACCATAACACTTGGGAGCACAAATGACCCTTCCCACCTCACTTCGTCCTGTCCATACCTTCCCTCCCCCTTCCTAACCTCCCCTGGCTTTGCAACTCAGAAATTACTACTTGCGTGGTTGGCCTCAAACTCAAATGTGATCAGGGCCAGGCAGGTAGCTTCAATAGGGGGACACAGCTGGTGCAGCATAAGAAATGTTGGCAACTGAGTAGCAGTGTGCATTCTAAATAAAGACATTCAATGTCCGTTTAAACATGAGTCATGGTGCTATTCAAGCAAAACAACCCACCTGAAATTACCCACTCCCAGATGAAATCTACTGTTTTTTTTATCTCTCATGAGGACTGATGAAAGAACCAAAACCCATAAGCCATGTCTGAAAATTCTATTTTATCCTCTCCTATGCCTAGCACAGCATGATGCAAAAACTGTAATTAGTTTTGATTTTTTTAACCTTTTGAGTGATGTTTAGCATGCATACCGAAAAGTGTCCAAATTACTCAGCTCAATGAGTGATTACCAAAAAGTGCACCCCTGCACCGGCATGTCAAGTCAAGACCTATGGCATTATTAGCTCTCTAGAGTCCCCAGTGAGCTCTGCTTCCTCACAAAGGAACTTGCCACCTCAGTTTCTAACACTACAGATTAGATTTACCTAATTTTAGCTGCAAAAAAATGAACTCATAAGACATGTACGCCTTTCTTTCTGGCTTGTTTTATTTAATATTCTGTCTGGAAATTCACCCATATTGTTATCTGTAGCAGTGGATTGTTCATTTTCATTGATATGTAGTATTCCATGGTGTGAAAACACCAGACTTTTTGTACTCATTCTACTGTTGACTAATAGTAACAGACTAATAAAATGTAGAATCTGGTTGTTTCTACATTTGGAGTCTAACTAATAGTCTTTCATCATGAGAACAGCAGGAAGAGCTGGGTGATTGAGGTGGAAAGTAGTCAGTGTGCGTGCCAACTGCCCCGGTAGCTACAGGTGGACTCAGAGATGGACTGAGGGGCTGTGGGAGGGGACAGCTACAGCACCTGCTACCAAGTCCCTCTGGAAAAGCAATTTTCTAACTTTTGTATCAGAACCCATTCAGACTCTTAAAATTTGCTGAGCACCCCAAAGAGAATTTGTTTACTTAAATTATCTGAGTATTTCTCATATTAGAAATGAAAACTGAGGGGCCTGGGGAGATGGCTCAGTGGTCTAAAGCACCTACTTAGAACAAGCTTGGCAAAGCACAGGGACCGCGGTTCGATCCCCCAGCACCACATGCCAGCCAGCCCCGCCCCCAGGTGGGCTGAGCTGGCCACACACACACACACACACACACACTAAATAAATGTTAAAAAGAAAAAAAAGAAATGAAAACTGAAAAAGTTCTTAGTCATTTATTTCAAAATAAATAATAGCATATATGATTTTTTATTATTTTTTTATTTTTTGCTGGCTCAGAATGCACTCAGGGCATGTTTGGCTGGCTGGAGTTGTGGGGATCTGAACCAGAGCAACCTGAGGCTGACTGCTTTGTTGAAGCAGCCACTTAAACAACTGAGCTAAGGGGCAGGCCCCTATAATAGCGTATATGTATCTTTATATATATAAATAAAAGATTTTGAGTAAAAAAAAAAATCTTCTGTCTTCCTAAACCAAAAAGTGTCAATAAGGCAAGTGGTGTTCTTCACTTATTTGCCAATCTTTCGCCTAGCAGCCTGGCGAGTAGAGGACTGCTAGATTCTTGTGTCACTTCTGCATTCTACCTGGTACAACACCACGTAAGAGAATGGGGTGCAAAATGTGAGTAATATAGTAGTACTGTTATGGAGGTGCTTGTGACTTTACAGACCCCCTGAAAGGATCTCAGGGACCTCCCAGAGGTTCCCAGAGGAGATTTTGAGAACTACCATTCTAGAATCGCGTGGCCAACTGCCAACTCACCTTAGAATGGAAAGCTACCAGGAGTAGGCACCCCTACGTTAGCCCACTCAATGGTGGTTGCTACTTTCTACAAACCATTTAATTCCCTTCTTAGTTGAGCACTAAATACTTCTTCTCAACATCTTATAATCCTTCAGTTTGAAATGTTTTGATTTTGTGCTAAGCCAGAGATGCCCATTAGAAATATGACAGAATTCATTCATATTTAAATATTTTAGTAGCCACTTTAAAAATGAAAAAGAATGAAATTAGTTTTACTAACACATTTTATTTAGGTCAATATTATCAAAATATACTATTGGCATGTAAGAGTAACATAAAAAATAATCACATATAATCAAACATACAAAATCAATGTAAAATACTAATGAGCTATCTTGCATTCTTTTGTTTATACTAAGTCCTCAAAATCCAGTAAGTATTTTCATTTAAAGCATGTATCAATTAATATGGTAAATTTTCTTTGTTTCTTTCCTTTCTTTTTTTTTTTTTGACACAGGGTTTTGCTATGCAGTTTAGGCTGGCCTTGAAGTCACTTTGCAGCTCAAGCTGGCCTCGAACTTGCTGTGACCCCCCCCCACCTCAGCCTTTCCAGTGCTGAGATTACAAGCATGGCAAATTTTCATCAGAAAGACTTGATCTATATTAAGATGTAGACAGTCTGGTAGGATTTGATAAAATAGACTCATACACCCAAGTTTTTCCAAACATATTTAAAAGTTTTTCAATACATGCATGGAGTATCAGTATTCAAATTGATTAAAATTAAATGTAATTTAAAAATGCACTTCTACACACTAGACAAACTTCAAGTACTCGATGGCCACATATAGCTGGGGCTGCCACATTGCACAGAGCAGATGTAAAATTTTCATTCCCTGCTTTTCTTATTTATGCTGTCACTTAGTTCTTCAGTGTTTACAAGCCTGATTCTGAAAGCTCATTAGTTCTCATTATTTTCCTAGGAAACTGGTGTCACAGTGACTTTCTTCTTAAGCCAGTTAGAGTGCTTGACAAGGAGAGAGTTGGGGGCGGCAATCACTGTGCAGTTACCGTTTGAAGTAGCAAGTTTCCTGTCAGGTGGGCTTCCATGACCTTCTTCCTTGATGTTTTTGTGTACCTAGAAGAATCTCACATTTTTCTGATACAGCTCTGAAGTATGCTGCTGACCCAGCCAGTACTGCAGAGGACAGCTGTCTGATTGAGGTGCAGGAGCCTCAATGAGATAACACAAGAAGGACTTAGAACAGCTTCCCTGCTTACTCATATAAATTTCCTGAGTTCTTAGTGAGGAGCTCAACATTAGCATCCAAAAGACAAAAGAGGTTTTCTTGCCTTCTCTCTCCCCATTTCCATTCAATGGTATACTATACAAAAGGGAAAGGGTGGCAACAGAATGAAATACCAGGACAAAAATCCTTAGCACATAGGATGCAATACTGACTTTAGCTTGTTGTAACTCACAGGCATCAAAAGGGTTTAAGCAGCTTTAAGGGACGGAGCCAAAGAACGTTAGTACAGTATTCAAGTTTTGCTCTCTTTGTGAATTATATCATCTCATGAAAAATTGCTCCATTCTACACATTGGGGGAATCTCTTGCATCCCCCAAATGAAAAAGATTAAAGTTCCAGGTTTAACCGTTTGATCCTCTTGCTGAACTTGCTATTCAGCTGGTTGTCATTGATTGGGCAAATGAGCAAACGAGTTTAACTCTAATATTCTCCCCTCCCCAAATTGACTGCTTGAGCTTCTAGCCAGTCTTATCATTCCATCACCACCATTTTCCAAATGTGGGACTCATATGATGAGAATCCAACATCTGAGTGCATGTTGTTATTTCAAAGAAATCTAAAAGTCGCTGAAAAGCTCCTGGAATTTCCTTATCAAAGGGAGCCAAACTAAATAAACTTAATTTACATCCAGCAGGAGCTCAGTGAAGGCTAGCACCATTCTGGCTGAAATGAATTTGTGCTACAGATCATGTCGAGACTGAAGATTTTCTGGGCTCCTTGTGGAAGCAGATACCGTAACTTTTCTGTTTCCATATCCACAGTGCAGTGTCAGAGGAACCATGACCACCTGACACTGCTGGACACAAAATGCCTTTCACTTAATACATTCAACTCAGAGCCAGGAATTCCATGATTAAGAAGGAACTTTTGCATGATTTTGAATACATATGAGGTTGGGGAAGCCAAACTTTCTCTTCAACACTCACACTAACAGTGCCAGAGTATTCAGAGAAAGAATCAAAGTTCAGCCATTGTTAGAACTGTTGGAGGCCTCAGAGATCATTAGTGGTGTCTTTCTGTGCACCATTTTGCTGTGAGCCTGTCTATGTGTTCTCTTCTCTTGGTAAAATGTAGTTTTGCTTTTTTACTAGGGATAGTGTAGAATCTTAAATGGAGTATTAACTGGTTCTCCAGCTCATGGTTTCTGCTTCGCATGCGCAAATCCCTGCCATCAGCTGTCTGATGCCCCTACCCCACCAGTCCATCCTTACGGAAATTGTTCTAAAGCTCATTCCCTAGATCATATTGGAACCATTATCAGATGTTTTTCACTTTAGCGTGAAGGAAGGGTCAAATTACCTTATGGTGGAATGACAGCTTTCAGTGCCTGCTTAGGCAGATGCTGGGGTTGGGGATTCGACCCCTGGCCTGCTGTGATAGCCCCGCCCCCGGGGTGCACTGAGAGACAGCAATTGAGACTGGGCGTGGTGGTACGTGCCTGTAATCCCAGCACTTGGGAGGCTGAAAACAGGAGGATCACTATGAGTCCAATCTACACAGTGAGACCCTGTACACCCTGTCCTAAATTAAAAAATAAATAAAAAAGAATGACAGCTTTCAACCAGAAAGGTCATGAGGAAGGAAAGCAAAATTCTGAAGGGCAAAAAACTACAAATTGGGGACTTGTGGGCCCACTAAGTGGTTCAACAGACTCTAGATTTTTCTCCTCAAATGTCATCTTTTGTATGCATTTGTCTTTGGAGTCCCATGGTGAGCTAGCTACTTGCCAATCATTCCTTCTGAAACCAGGCCACACAATGTGGATGCTTCCAATACCTGAGGGGCAGTGGAGCACTAGTCTGAGTGTTCTTCACCTTTCTTTAGAAGTCTATAGAAGCAGCAGTGGTAAGCTTTGCAAAGTTGGCATGTTTGGGTCTTATTTTTAACCCTGTTATTAATAGGAACCCCTTATCCAGGCTCAGGGGACAGCATTGTGCAAGGGGATTTATGTAGCATGCAGAGGCCCACACAATACAGTCTGAAATGAATGTTCCTTGCGGAACACTCATAAACATGGCAGTCATTTCCTGAAAGTACCTGAGATTTCAGTCCTGGTCCCGGAATAGTCTGTTGATTTAGGAATGGGATGTAAGTGATGGAAGATTGTGAATCTGGGCTTGCTAGGGCAGGATAATAGGTCCTGTAACTCTAAAGGATTAATGCAGCAGAACAATGGTTAGGAGCCCAGCCTCTTCCAATTACTATCTCCAATGTCTTGGGTAGATTATGTAACCTTTCTATGCCTCAGTTGCCTGATCTCCAAAGGGTAGGTGGCAATAGTATAGTTTATAGAGGTGCTGAGATTAACCGAAATAGTGATACAGTTCAATTTTTTGTTAATTTTATTGAGAAAGAAATAGCAATGAGACAGTTTCAAAACAGGTTAGCAGGACAGTTACAATAATTAATGCATTGCATATTGTTGTCTTGGTAGTAGTTATTCATAGTACAAGATGCAGACACGATATCTTGCCCAAACACTATTAGTACAAATCTTTCTTTTCATCGAATTAAGTGAAAGCAGCTGTATATCTAGCCTATTTTGTATATAGAGATACAAAATGGTCCTTCATTTACATCCTTTTTTTGTTTAGTTTTGTCAGAGATGGGTATTCCATTGTCATTTAAATATCATAGGTGTGTGAATTCAGCAAAATAATCCAATACAGTCCAGTAGTCCATAATAGTAGTGGGTTATCTGTAGGACTGGATAAACAAGTATTTTTGGCTTTTAAAATTGAAGAATAAGTTTGAGGACAAAAGGAGAAATTTAGGAGAATGTTTATTGGAAATAACAAGAGAAAAACTCTTGATGGATACCAAGAGGAAAAAGAAGTGTAACATAGTCTTTTGGTCTTAGGTTTATAGGGATAGGCAGAGCGTGGGGTGGGGCTAGTTTTAAAGGAGATGAGTTTAAAAAGAAACTAGTTATATTGTACTTAAAATTTTGTTTTGAGTTCAGTTCAGGTCTGGAGCTAAAGAGACACTGTTAAAGCTGCTCACATGTCCTGGATAAATTTTTCTTTTTAAATCTCTAAACTTGGTTTGCTGTTTAAATTTCCTCTGAACCTAGGTGGGCTCTTTTATTTTTTTTTAATCTCCATTTAGGTCTTTCTAACTGCCTACTCATAATAACTGAAGTACAGTAAACTACTATCATACTTTTTTTTCTGAGGAAATGTCTCTGTCGTGAGGGAAGAAGAGGCAAAGGGTGAATCTGGCTGCTTTAAGTTGAGAAGAATTGATGTAGGGTTGATGGCAGTCAGGGTCTTTTTCTTCTTTAGAGAATTAACGTAAGGAAGCCTTGATGTAGGTCATGTTTGGGTTTAGCAACAGTGGACTTTTACACACAAAGCACTAAAACAATGCCTGACACATTATAAGTGTTTAAAAATTTGTATTGAATGAAATAAATATATAAATATATATTTATTTATTTCATTCAATACAAATATATATATATATATATATATATATATATTTGTAACAAAAGAACATTCTATCAGGTGGTGACTCCAGAGACTGAGAAAGGTGAGGAGAGTTGAGTCTCACTTTCTGTTCTTACAGTTGGCCAGATTGCCTGCAGGCTCATCTGTAGATATTTCTCCATGTATGAAGGAAAAGGAAAAACAACAGCAAAATGTCTTAAAACAAAACAAAGAATGAAATCTGGGGTGAAAGGTAGAGGAGGGGCGACACCTTGCAATTAAATAAAGGCATTGCTACAAAATGGCTTCCGGAGAGGCAGGTGAGTGCCACCTGGGTTTTTCCTGTTTTTAACCAGCTGATGTGTTGAGCTTCCCCCTGGATTTGAACAAGCCACAAAAGCAAAGCATATCACTGCCAGTTTTTCAGCATACTTCACCCTTCCCTTCCTTCTTTGCTTCCAGTCCTGGGTCTCTGCTCTGATATAAGAAAACAGAATGGTGGCATTTCTCTGGCAGAAGCAGACGCAGAGTAGTAAGTATAGTAGTGAGGCTCTCTAGCCACCTAGAGAGCTGCTGATACACTACTGGGGTAACCTCCTGTGGAAAAGCAACTGAAGGACTTGGGGACTGTAGTGTGCTTTATCATTGATGCTTTTCATTTCTTGTCCACATGGTGAGTGCTACTTCAGCAGACCCTGGCATTAGGCCTGGCAGAAGCAGCAGCAGCTGTAGGGCAAGGCAGCTCCAGGCTGTGGCCGGCTGGGTCTTTAATTTTCCACACATGTTCACATATGTACAGGAATCCAGCAGATGGGCAGCAAGCAAGCTTGGGCAGCAATCCACTGACAAGTAGCAGTAGCTTGGAATAAATCACATGAGCCTGAGCTGCAAGTTTAGCTCCAGGGAATGGGGACTCAGGCAAACAGGAAGAAAAGGCATTCACCCAACTTGTTCCTGAAATGCCAGAGGAATAAATCAGGTCAGTTGTGAATACAAAATTAGCTTCTGGCCACCCTCCAAAGTGATTTGACCTATTTTGGAATCATGAAAAATAAGGCAAAAGAAGTTCAGTGGACTGTATCTTGATTTGTCAAGGGAGAAGAGAGAGGACAGAGATCTCTAGGCAGCTGAATTCTCCAAGGCAATGGTTATGGATCATATGAGTGAATATGCCTGGAACTCATGAGAGGGGTTTTGGAATGGTGATCTTGGGCCAGTGTTGGCACAATTCATCATGCCAATGACAGTGTTGGTAGATGCATTGGTAATCCGTATGCCAGCTTGGTGGCCCTAGTCATTGAAAGGACCATTTCAGATTTTGAAAACCTTCCTGCACGTTGAACTCTTCTCCACTTCTGTAAAAAGGAATCCTGGGCCATGTAAGCAAAGGGACATTAGAGACCCAGCAGAGACAGGCTATACTACAGCCTAACAGGTTGGAGTTGGTAGTGGATGTTATTGGTGCCCTGTCTCCATCTCTTTTAGCAGTGGGTGAGACACTGTTCCAGCTGTTGGGAGTGTTGGCCACTGCAGAGTCCAAGCAGTCCCTTCTCCAGAGAATTGCACTTGGCAAATTCAAGCCTGCCAACACTCTTTACTCCAGGTGGGACAAGCTCTGAGTACAATTGGCACTCCAGAGCACTGCAGAATGAGGCTGAAGCAACTCCCTAGCTAAAGCCACATTCTGTGTAGCCCTTCCTCTGGCTCTCTTCTGCTTATCTTATGTCCCTTCCACTGAGGGCTCCCCCTCCATATATTACTTTTTTTCTCGTACCAGGAATTGAACTCAGGGCCTTGTGCCTGCCAGGCCGGCACTGTGCCATTGAGCAATTTTCCCAGCATTCCGTACATTACCTGAACAGGCAACTGTCCTACACTTTGCTTCTAGGTAACTCACCCTGGGACAGATTCAGAAGAGGAAGGCATTTACAAATAGCTCCAACCCAACTGTGCACCAGAGGCAGCTTAAAAGTACAGATTCCATGGCTCCATCTCCTGTAAATCTGATTCAGTGGGTTTACGGTGAGACCTGAGAGTTGTAGTTTTCCCAAGTCTATTCTTGGTCATCTTAGCACAGCCAGTTCTTGACCACTGGCCATTCATTTTAGCCTGTTGCCTTTATTTCTTTTCTTAGCTCTAAGAAACATTCATTGATCAAATATAAGAGCAAACCACACCATCTGCAGACATTAAGAAGCAGAAATTTAAATGAAAAGACACGCGGTCTTCACAAGTCTCTTCAAATCTAGTGCAGTATGCCAACTCTCACAACATTCTAAATGGACTGCATCTCTACATTTTTCCGTGTGTGTCCTGAAATGTGAATGTCTATCAGGCTGGGGAAAGGAATCCTCTTTTGAGGCATCTATTTACTGTGCAGTTTTCCAAAAAGGAAAACTTAACCATACTGAGAATTTAATTACTGCTTTTCAGAATCCATGCTCAGAAGTGCTTGTCTATCATGCTCCTTTCACAAATAGCCCCAAATGTTCCAGATTGTTGTCTGTATAGACGCTTTTGTGAGGAAATACAAAGACAAATACTTTGTTCTGTTATTTGAGACCCTTATAGGATCTTATAGTGGAAGATTCATGAGTAGATTCTCATGGATGACACAATCCTAGGGTTTTTTTTTTAAAGCAAACTGACTAATAAATGAATAAAAGTAGTTTAGCCTTACTGTAGAATAAGGGTGTATTCTGGATTTTGTGATGATAATAGTGATAATCATAGAAATAAAACAGGATTGGTAAGATTTGTTTGAATGTTTACTATTTGTAAGACCATGCACTAATTAGATGAGTTGTATTATGTAGTCTTCCCAGCCACTCTGACATAAATGTATCCTTTTGGGGGTCAATAAAAGCTGTTAAGCAGGTGAAACTTTATTCCTCTTATTTGAAACAAGTTGAGTTATGTGGAAACTCAGCAGTAAGGAGGGATCAAGACTCCTTCTAGCCCCTGGCCCCACCATCCCTAGATGATAGCCCTTACCTTCGTGATCCAAGACAGCTGCTGGAGCTCCAGCCAGCACATCATTGGCCCACACCACAGGATGAAGGAAAAGGCATGCCCCTTGTCTGCTGAGGAGACCTTCAAGAAATCCCAAACCATGATTATTTCCATCACAACTGCCTCTTGGGGAGGAGGCCTGGGCATGTCGAGTTTGTGTTGTATGGCGGAGCCTCATTCAAAAAACAAAAATGTTATCAACTTGAAAGAGAGAGATATTTGCTGGAAAATTAATAGTAGTTAATATTCATATCTACATTCTATAGATAAAGAAATTGAGGCACCAAAGAATCTGAGCACAGGGGAGAGCAGAAGCCATAGTAGAACCCAAATCCTCCTTCCTTGAGCCTCTCTGCTGACTGCTAAGTGCCGCTCTCCACTTTTACTACTCTGTAAAATTGTTTTGTTTGCTTAGAGATGCGTTTGATCAGCTTCTGCTCTTCTTGAATTGCCCTTTTCCTTCTTGTTGCCAGGAAATAGAGCCATTCTTCAAGGCTTAGCCCCAGGCCCTCAGGAGGCCCTTCCTGCAACTTTAGTGACAGTCTTCATTCAGTAAAGCTTTATCCAGCACCTACTATGTGCCAGGCATTGTTGCAGGCACTTGAACTTGATCAGTGATTTAAAAAAAAATAAAGATCCCCACTAGTTTAACAGCTATATAACTCTGACCAGTTTCCTTAAGCTTTCTGAGCCTCCATTCTTCATCTGTAAAATGGAAATAAATCTTACTGCATAGTGTTATTGTAAGGGGTAAATAAGGTACTGTATATAAATTATAGTTCCTATACATCACTGAGTTTGAAACATGGCACTTTTACTAGTATGATTCTTGTTGCTGTTGCATTATTGTAGGTTGGAGGCCTATCCAAAGCCTTCTGGAATCACTCAAATGCCTGACCAAGGGGAAGGCTTAGTGAATGTCTCCTGGGTAGATAGAAAGGGTCTGACCATAAGAGGGTTCTTCCTGCTTGCAACATAAGATTTTCAAACAGAAACAGGTAAAGCCCCATAGGATTTTTTTTTTTTTTTTGCTTAAGTTAAACTGTGCTTTTTGGTGAGGGATGTCCAAAAGGAAAAGAAGATAGAATAATAATCTATCCTTATAATTTCACAGAAGACTACAGAAAGAACATCTATCCTTTTCCTCTCTGGGTTTCTTTCTTTTTTTTTTTTCACCTTCCTTTATAGATTTAATGTGCCAGCAAGTCCAGCTGGGTTCTTCTTGCATCTTTTTTCTCCCAATTCTCTTCTCCATCCTACTGTTCTGCTCTTTTTGGTCTCTGCCACCTGTGGAAATAATGCTGTTGGCCTACCATCTGCAGAAGGAAGCTTCTGGAAATCAGTGAGTCCTAGAACTGTTGCATGCTAGTCCACAGGCAGCATCCTCCCAAGAGCTGACAGGCACTTGCGTCAAAACTGTGCATGACATCTGCTCACCACCAAACTCTTTCTTCTGTCCTCTCATCCCAGTGTTCCCCTTGGCTCTTCTGCCAAGGTGAAAGGCAAGTTCACAGGATGCAGGGCCTTCTTTCTCCCCTGACATCTGGTTTGATTCTGGGCAGCTAAATAGTGTCTTTGCCATGAACAACAAAAGCTAATTCACTGTGGTTTTTAAACACAAAGTGCAAATATTTTTCCTTTTCAGCTTGGGGTCACTGGAAGGGAAAAAACAGGGCTGAGAGGGAGATTAACCTTTTAAAACCTATTATGACTTCCCCGAGAAAAATAAAACAATGGCAACATTTCCTTTCATTCGTGAAAGCCTTTTCTGGGGTGATTGTTGTTCAAGGCAAGATGGGGACTCCAAAGAAGAGTTCTAAATACCGTTTTATCTTGGGCTGCATTGCAAAAGCCCACCCTGATTGCTTTCAAGATCCGCCCAAATGTAAGACCCAAGGCCACCCTCTGCTTTCTCCTCCTCGCATCTCTGGCTGACTGCCCCTCCCCCTTCACTCCAGGCCCTGCTTTCTTCCCTCAGTCAGGGCCCACACACTCTGCTAAGGGGAGGGGCCAGAGCAATGAGCAATATTTCAGGCAGTGGTCATGCCATCCACTGATGCCATTGACAAATGCTGAAAAGGCTGTAGGTGTTGTCTGGGTCACTTCTCTAGAGGTTCCAGCCAGACTTGCTGCTGTTGATTTAGGTTGCTTTAATGCATCACAGAACCTCAGCTCTATTTAGCTCCTCTTCAGAAATGAAGTCACCCATTCTGGTTCTTGCTGCTCATCATTAAGGAGCAGAAGCCTACAGTGCCGGGAATGGCAGGCGGGAGCAGAGCCTTGAGGACTTAGCTGAGCAGAAAGTGGGGTTCTGCTTGGATTTCCTCTGCATTGTGAAAACCAAGCTTCCTTCTGACTTGCTGTTTCTATCTGTTCTTTGGGATGGCAAATCAGGACTCCAGGGCCACCTCCAACACTCTTGATCTCCAGGAAGGGCTCAGCACTTTCCTTCCCCAGGTCTGGAAGAGTAGAGAGCATAGAGCACTTCTGTGCAGCCTTGGGACACCAAGTATAGGCCTTCGAGGATCAGCAGCATGGACAACACCTGGGAGCATGTTAGAAAGGTAGACTGTTTCAGCTTTGCATGGGGATTCCCTCACTAGGCTCAGATGGGAGAGAAAGCCCAGGCCAGGACAACAAAGGACTCTTAGTAGAAGGCTGCAGAAGTCTCCAAACTTTCCCTTTCTTGCCAAGAGAGAGAGCTGACAGAGTCCAGGATAGTTGATGTTAGGGAACCAGCTTGAGGAGCCCCGCGTTGTGTGCTATTGGTGTTTTTATCTGCATCACAACCCCGAAACATGTTGATACAGGTGGTGTGTGTGTGTGTGTGTGTGTGTGTGTGTGTGTGTGTGTTGAGGGTGGAAGGGGATCAGAAATTGACTTGCAACCTGCAAAGAGCCCTCTCTAATTGTATCTACCCCCTGCTGCCATCCTTGTCCTTTCAGTGCACGTGCAAATATTTGAGTAGTTCACCCTAACTCCAAACTCAAATTTCACAACCAAGTTGGACAGCCCTACCCTGATGAGAAGAATGGGTGGCAACTTGGGGCAGCTAGATGGGAAATGGTATGGAATCTTCCCCTCTTGTCATTGGACAGTAGCGCTAAGGGCAGGACTGCTTTGGCTCCTTGTGTTTTACTATTTGTTCAGTTTCCTGTCTCTAGCAAGTGCTAATGGTTTCCATAGGCACATGGCACTTGGCAGACCTTCTCAAACCAGTGGGGCCTGAGAGTCTGCCTTTCTAACATGCTCCCAGGTGTTGTCCATGCTGCTGATCCCCGAAGGCCTATACTTGGTGTCCCAAGGCTGCACAGAAGTGCTCTATGCTCTGTAGTCTTCCAGAGCTGATGAAGGAAAGTGCTGAGCCCCTCCTGGAGACCCAGAGTGTTGGAGGTGGCCCTGGAGTCCTGATTTGCCATTCAAGTGAACCCCAGAGGGATTAGCAGCTGGCCCAGCACTTGGGTGAAACCATCTTCCGTCTGGGGGGAGTCCCAGAGGCAGCACTGAGGTTGTGTGAAAATCTGCCATCCTCCTTGCTTGAAGGTTGCCCTCTCTCACCCTCCCAACCCCCCCGCCCTGTGTGCTAACTTAAGCAGATCAGCTTTCAGCTCTCAGGCATTCAGAGAGGGCTTTGCATAAAAGAAAAGGCCTTTCCCTAAGAAGCAGAGTGGGACTCCAGGCATGGCTCTGGCCTGCTGCACGCCCAAGAATGCAGGTATTTGGGTTTTGTAGCATTTTCTGGCAAAACAAAGAGGGAGGAGAGGCTGGGGGAGACCGGACCTAAAGCTGAAGGGACTGTGCTGTAGCTGCTTCCTATTGTGGGGAAGGGAGAAGTGTGTTTCCTAAGGAAAATGAGCTCTTTCACTGGAGCAGATGCGAGGAAGAAGCAGCACGCCTGACCCTTGCTCAGAGCTGACCTTGACATTCAGGATCAGAGGTTCCCAAGCTTTGGGAGCCTTGAATTACTCCTACTGCTTGGCCAAAGTTTTCCACTTTCTACCCCTCTGAGGCAGTGTAGTGCCAAAAGCTCTGAGGACATTCCTTTCTCCCTCCTCATCTTCTTTGCTGACCTTTAAATCTACTGCAGGAGTGTGGCTTAAGTGTTAGGGACTGCAGGGCCTAGTGTTGGTCCTATGGCCTCTGGCTGCTGGAAAGAGGCCATGACCTGCCTGGGGTTACATTGGGCTCAGGGCCCTTCTTTCTCCTTTAGCACCCTGCCCCCTTCTGTCTCTGAGGAATTCCTCAGTATCTTTCCCTGAGATTGCCTGAAAGAATTTATCTCCCCCAGCAGCCCTAGGGAGTCCTTAGACTCAAGTTCCCCAGCCTTGACTTTCTTCCATTCTCAATGGCCTTAAACAATACTTTGGCCCATGTTGGGGCCTGTCTTGTCTTCCTGAATCCTCTAAGTCCTCCTGGACTCTTCTTTTCTAATATTGAACCCTATTTGGAATGTTTGAGTTATTCACAGCATTCTTTCTGCACTGGGGTACATTTTTCCATTTTAACTCAGACCTCTTAATGTCAGAGATGGCCCCTTGCTTACATCCCTAGACCTGGGTCAAGTTGTTCCGCCAGAGGCAAGCAGTGAGGTAGATGGGGGACAAGCAGTGTAAGAGCTGAAGCTGGTCATTTTGCTTGTCAAGGCAAAACCACTTCACTGCACAATTGCCTCCACTCCCTCTGCAGAGAGTGATATAGGCCATGCTTTGAGGGCCTTTTGTTTGGTCTAACCACTACCAATGCCATTGTATGCAGCCCTCCTGAGAACATTTCTTCCATCTGGAGTGGGTCACCAGGTGCACTGATGGATCAGTGCTGACTGAAGGAAGCCTGGTTACCTACAGAGAGGAATGAAGCATGATTGCAGACCAGACACCTCCATGGGTGTCTCTGAGCCTGGGTCAGTTTCTTCTGGACATTATGGTTTCCAAACTTGGCAATGCAAAAGCTGTCATAACTGGAGATCTCCAGTACCATTTCTATTTATGATGACTAATCAGTGTTTGATAGGCAGGCCACGTCTCAGGCCAATGAAATCAGACTCTGAGGGTGGGCCCAGGTGTCTGTGGATTCCTCAGTGGGTTCTTGTGAGAAGCCAGGATTAAGACTCATTGACTTGGGTAAGAAGTTAGAACCCCACTTTCACCCTCATCCATAGTATCCTTCAGATAACTAGCTCCTTAAGTGAGATAATTAAGGATCTAAAATGACATATTTTCCTGTAGCTCAGTGGATCCAGAAGGAAGTATCCAATAGCCAGGAAGCATTTATTCAATGGTTCTGAATGACTAAGTAATAAGAGGGAATGCCAAAACAAGAAGCTTTTTCCAGGTGCCTGCCAGAGGTTTCCAGTTTAAGGTCATGGAGGAAGATAAAGGGAAGCTCTTTTGAGTAGCTAGGCCCAGCTTAGCTTCCAGAATTTAAAATGCATGGTGATGTGGAGAGGGCTGTCATGCCAGGGAGGGCTGGGGTGGTGACAGGGATAATTGGCAGGGAGATCAGCTTCCTCACCACTGCTGGCACAGAATGGCTCTCCTTATATCTGGGCATTACTCTCAGCAAGCTGAGGTTAACTCCAGACAGCTCACATGTGCAGAGACCAGGCCTTCAATTGAAGATGTCTCCAAATAGGACTTGGCAGATACTTCATTCAGCACAATAAATGCTGAGGGAAACATGGCTACTTTTTGCCTCAACACAAATTTTATTACACTACATTTCATTAAAGCAACGCTATGGATGTGTATGTATATTGCATAAACAACATAGCGACTGTGATGTTCAGTATCTTTCAAACTGGAGTCTCAAAGTGAGTTGATTAGATTTAAAGCCATGGAATAATTGTTTCATGTGACGGTTGCTTATAGGCATAAGAGTAATTCAGGGCAAATCAAGACCCTGCTTTCTTTCCTCTTCAACACTTGCTGAATTTCCCCACTCTGGAAATAAAAGAGGCCCACATGCCAGCACTGCGAGAGCCTAGAGCTGATTGATTACATTTAACTTAAAGGGGATAGATAGTATGACCTTCAGGGCAAGTGGTATGTATGACATCATCTAGCCCTCGAGAGTACCCTGGTGTCTTGGAGATGTATGTGAGAAGCACATAGGCTGATCAGGCAATCTCTCAGGATCTCAGCTCACATGCCAACTCCTTCTCAATGGTCAGGGAGCCCAAGGCTACTATCATTGTCTGTCCAGATCCCTAGGAGCTCATCTTCTCCAGAAGGAATGCTTCTGCATCAGTATCAATGCCAGCTCAGGCCCCTTAGTTCCTTTTGGGGATCCTTGCACTCAAAGGTAGGTTATCACCATCTTATAGCAAAGATGATTTTGTCAATTTTATTAGTGTTTCTAATTTTTAAATTAATTTTCCTGATTTTATATTCTCTATTTGAGATTTTAAACTTTTAAAACTATCTCTTAAATTGAATGCTTAGGTTTTTTTTTAAAAAAATTGAGTATTTAAAACTATAAATTTACCTCTGAATAGAGCTTTGGTGACTTCCATTGACTTTATTGTGTGGATTTCTTATTATTGGTTTCATCCTTTAGATGAGTATGTTGTGCAGAGGCAGCATGGTATGGGAAGTGAGGCACAAGGCCTTTGGTGTTTGTCTGATCTGGGTTTGAATCCTTAACCCACACTTATCTGCTGTGTATTTTGGGCAAGGAATAAGATAATAACTTCCTTATGTCTAAAGTGAACATAATGACATCTCCCTTGTATGACATTAAATGAAGATGAAATGAAAAAATGCAGGAAAATAACAGCATGGTGCACCTAGTAGATGCTCAAGCCACTGTAGCTATGCATACTAATACTAATATTAAGAAATAATACACCACTGGCACAAGCAGAAGCTGTGTGTTTGGGAAGCTGTTCTCCGTTTACATGTTGTAGGCAGAGGGCCAGGACAGTGGGTGTCCTTTCTGGATCAACCCACTTATTCTAATGTCCTCCAGAGGCACTGGCAGATGGGATATGAAAATACCAACAGTGTGCCTAGGGGACGGCATGCAGCCAAATGTTACACTGAGTTGAGCATGCCCAGGCAAGCCATGAAAGAGCAGCATGAAAATTCCCCATTCAGAAATTTCTCTCAAGTTTCTTGGTGTCTCTCTTTTGGAATGAGGGAATGTTCCTCAGTTGAAAATTTGAGCTGCTGTATCCCAGGCTTGGTCACTTTCTGAGTCAGCTTATGGGTGGCTTTCTATTCTATAAGGTTTGGGTTGGCCATCATAGCCAGGATTGTGAAGGAAGCAAGCATTTGGGTAGCAGAACTTTATGGAGCATCATGTATAATGCTGAGCACTGGGCTTGGATTTGGGCGTGAGCATGACTAAGAACAATTCTGTTCCTGGGGACTTCCAAACAAGGAAGAAACTGGCCCAAGTGCACCAGTACCTGGACACAGGGGCATGTGGCCCATTCACAGGTGGGAGGGACCAACCTTCCCATGTAGGGTGGCATAAGAAGCCACGTGAAGCTGATAGAGGAGAGGACTTCCGAACTGGCTCTACTAGGATAAATAGGTTAAGGTATGTCAAGTTCTGGGTGGACCTTAAGGTATACCAAGTCATGTTGGGAGGTGTTTTGTTTTGTTTGCCTGTTTGCATTTGGATGATTTTTGCCTTCTCTGACTCTGAGAGTGGAGGGTGTGGTGGAAGAGATGGTAAGATTTAGGAAGGGATAAGGCTGCAGGAAGCTATGAGCCACTCTCATCTGATGCTTACTTTCTTCCAGTCCTTCACAGCCATAATATAGATAGAGATAAATTTCTTTGTTGGTGTTCAAGGCAGAATCTTCTCTAAAGCTCTCCCAGTGCTTCTGAATACTCTTGACTCCTTCACTTCCGAGTACCTCTTTTGGGCGCAGCAGACATCCTGAGAGACTGCTCTTTTAAGGGATGTTATTTCGTAGAACTCATTGACCTGAAGTATGCCCACAACCACTAGCTCCTGAAATGGTGAAAAAGCATGCAAAAGGGAATTCAGCTCAGCCATATTCTCTCACAAATGAAACACAAGTCTGGTTCTCCAGCTTCCAGAGGACACACATCAGATTTAAATAAGGGAAGAGATGAAAATACTCCCCATCTTTGAGGAGTGAGGCCTCTTAAGAAGTTGTCTTTGCTCCATTCTTGCTGTTGCCTTACAAACAACTGAACAAGTTTTGATTTATTCCTCAAGATACAGTAAGTCATTTTTCTTTCACCACCTTGTCTTTGTATTACACTTGCTGTGAGTGATATTTCACCATGAACAAATAGACTCCCTCTCCCATCTAAATATTTAGTACCTAGAAATCTTCACCACTAATTTGGAGTTGGGTGATTAATTTTGAAGTAATGATGTGTTTGGAAAAAGTCCAGAGGACTACACGATCAGCCACAGAGCCCTTGGCTCAAAATAGACAATAAATCCTGCACTCCAATGAACATAGGCTATGTTTCCTTCTCTGAAAACCAGGAGAGATGACGGGGCCATGGGTTTCTAGCACTTGCCATACCTACCTCAGAGAGTGAGCAAGATGGCTGCCACGGAGAATTTGGATAACTGTGTGTTGAGTGTTTTTCCCTGGCAAGAAGGTAATGTGTAGCTTCTTATTGATTAGGCTTTTATTTTTCCCCTTCTGCCCCTCTCCCTGTGGGTTTTTCTCTGCTTCTTTTTTTTTAACACTAAAGACATCATGGGTAAGAACAGGAGATTTTATTTTGAAGAACAATGATCACATTAACGAGGTGACAGCAGATAAGCTAAAAGTCACTCCATTTTCTGCAGGGGAAAAATGTTCTTTGCCACCAAATCACATTCTGCTTCTCTTTGTCTGCTCTCCTCTTATAGGAGGGTGGCAGGCCCAGCCACTGGTGAACTCAGAAGAAATATCTGGGAGATAAGATACATTCTTGATTCATATAAGAAACGAAGCTTTTGAATTCAATGATAAAAAATGACTTCCTTTCCCATTTTACAACATTTTTGTGGTCAGAGCTCTGTAGGACAATGACATTTCTCTGCTCTTGGTCCAACATATCAAGCAGAAAACAGCTATGAAATCTCAAACTTAAAAGGGCAAAAATCCAATTTATTGCAATTTAAAAGATAGCTAGACCTCAGTAATATTCTGGAAGTACAGAATCTGTCCTACATCTTACCTTATGTTTGGGGCAAAGTTGAGGACTCCCCCTACCCTTAAAGCATCACAGGCACGTCTAGAGAGCCAACCCATTCAGCACTCAGTGAGAGAACAGTAGACCCTGGTGTCTCCAAGTGTGTCTATTTAAGGAAACAAAACAAAAGCTTAACTTTCAAATAATTGAGAAAAGAAAAAGTGAGTGTGGGACAGAGGAGGTAAAAAGGGAAAGAAACTTTATGAAGGAGGGGAGATTTGTCTTCTTGTTCGTTTGTTTTGGTACTAGAAATTGACCTCAGGGCCTCATGGTTGCCAGGCAACACTGCATCACTGAGCTAAACCCCCGGGCCCAGGAAGTGAGATTTGAACTAGGTTTTGATGGATTGGTAGGCCTCTGTTAGCCAGGCATCACATTTTGTGGTTATACCTATCTAGGCTTTGGTTTCTGAAAAATAGTAGATATTTTTGTGGAGATTGAATGACACAATGAAAATAAAGTACATAGCACAGGGCATAGCACATGGTAAGAACTGAAGAAATGGTCACAGTTGTGGCTATCCTTGTTACTGTAATCGTTGTTTTGGGGAGGTGGTGTTGGAAGCATGTGTGTAAAGCCTACAAGGCCCTTTACAAGGAAATGATGCTACCAGTCAGTCACAGGTAGTTAAATCCTTTTCCCTGACCTCTTTCCCTTGAATCTTACCCCATTCTTTCTGAGGCTGAATCCTCTTTTGTATTTTGGGATATTTTGCTTAGTATCAGTTTACCTCTGGCAAAATGAAAACAGACCCAATCAAGTCTCAAAAGATTATTTGAACTCTCATTCCACTTCTCAATCTAACATCTTATACATTGTCTTATAATTTTAGTTGTGGATGGACATTTGGGTGTATGCACAAATATAAAACCAATAGCCAGTTCTATCATTTCTTCTGGGTCTTTGTTTTCAAAGACTTAGTTTAGCAATTTCAAAAAATATTCACTCCGCTTATATTTTTCTTCTAATCTGTTAATCTTCCAGTGATTTCATATAGGTCACCAAGGAAAGGTGTTTCTGGAAATAAGCAATGTGACTTATTTCTTTTAAAGTTTAGAAGTCATGATGGAAAGCTAAGCATTTTTGGATCATAAGGTATTGGTATGTTCTGAGAGACGCTTGTCCACTGATAGGGGCTGAGATATTTGGGGGCTCAGTGGCTGGAGAAAACTTGGCTGTTCATATTAAAAGTCATTTAATGACCCCTTATTATGTGCTCAGCAGGATTAGGCTAATTGGTTGGTCATAGTCGATCCTCATTACTACTCTCTAATGCAGGTACAATTCTCATTTCCACTGATGAGGAAAATGAGGCTTATCATATTTACATAACTTGCCCAAGATTACATAGAGTTCAGATGTTGTAGAGCCAGAGCTTGGACTTAGGGCTGACTCCTATGTCTCTTCACTACTCTGTTACACTAGCAGAAGAGAAATGAAAAGAGTGACCCAAGACTAAATTTGGGAGTGGTGTTTTTAGATTATCATTCAGTGCTTGGGGAAAATGGAAGCATTCAATCCAATTAAGATTTTTTAAATGTGCTGTAGCCTACACTTTGTTTCTTGTGTAGGTTATCCATGGAAAAGGGAACAACTCTGACTTGAAGGAAAGAATGCTGCCCAACAGAGATGCCTGCCACTAAAATATACTACTGAGCTGGGAGGAGGTGTCATTTAGACAAGGGACAAAAGCAATGATGTCTTGTGTCTTGGGCCAAAGGAGGGGGGGATGGGTAAGGCTTGTTACTTTCTCTTTCAATTCCTTTAATGACTCCAGAACTTTTGGCTAATTAACTTGAATGCCTGCAATTGATGCATTTATTACCCAGCATTGTTTATCAATGAAATATTGTTCAAATATTCATTTCCTAGCAAAGAGTTGTAAATGTCTACTGGGATCATAAAAGATGATGGATAAACAAGTGCTGGATGTTTAGGCAGGTCAGGAAGTTACAAGGCAGGGCCAGCCTGAAAGCTCAGTGGACTAAAGTGCCTGCTTAGGCAGACCACAGTGGCTGGGGTTCAATTCCCAGCTTGCCATGCCGGCCCCACCCCCGTGTTGCACTGAGATGGTGATTGAGACTGGGCAAGGTGTTGCGCTCCTGTAATCCCAGTGCTTGGGAGGCTGTAAACAGGAGAATCACTATAAGTCCGATCTACATAGTGAGACCCAGTAGACCCTGTAGACCCTGCCCTAAATACAGAAAAAAAAGAAGTTACAAGACAGAAATTCCCACAGTGTTGCTTGGGTGTGTTGACAGGTCTGCATGAAGAGACAGTGGCCCCTTCCATCTCCTGTCTTGCACTCTGAGATGATAACAAATGTATCTCTCAAGTTCTCTGAACTCAACAGATGTTCCAGTCATGCAGAACTGCTTATAATTCTCCATCACAGGATACTCCCATACGTCTCCTCATCTGTGTACACTGCCCACTTTCTAGAAGGCTCCTCTGACCTATTTCATATGACTGACTCCCAGGGAATCAAGTTCTGAGCCCAAACTAGGAAAGGCTGCAAACATTGGTAGAGACACATCTTTGGTAATTCATAATATTGCTCAGTGACCCCTAGCGCCTCTTTGTGGAACATAATTAGTATATGTTTAAGTGCATTTTCTCAGTATTACAAAGATTTTTTTCTCTCTTTCTCTTCTTTGTTTTTTTTTCAAATAATACATTGCCAGAGTCAAATAAAATGGGCATCTTTTCATTGTATACCCCTTTCCTCAAGAAGCAAAATGAACTAAATTAATTTATTCACTCAATATTGTAAATACCAAATGAAAAAGCCATAGCTGCATAGATGCAAATACTGCCTTTGTAATTATTTTTTGTGTGTATATAACTAGAGGGCACTGAGATAAAGAAAAAAAGAAATTATTCAAAGTTCAAAGGCTCCCAGATTTACTAAGAAAATAAGAAAAAAAGGCCAAGCATCTACATGTTAAGATAACCAAATAATCAACTCATACCTTATCCACCAGCATTCTCTTCAAAAGAAATGGCTTCTGTAGAAACTGATGGGAAGTTCAAATGCCAAACATTTTTTCTTTTCAGTAGAGTTGGTAATTAATATAGTGATTAATAGTACAGGCTTTGGATTTGCTTTCACTATGTTGAAATTCCAACATGTAGCTAAGGGTGAGAACCACTGCTCTAGGTATGCAGTTGTAACCATAATTTCTTCCTTTCTCAGATAGCTAAATCTGGCCCTTATTTAGTTTATAATTATTCTTCTCTGCTTGTTGAGGGTTTGCAGCTTCAGGTTTCAAAGTGTGAGAGCAAGGGAGGGCAAATGTCTCTATCCCTGTTGAGTACAAAGCTGATACCACGTAAAAAAAAAAAAAAAGCGGATATCATGTTGTAAAACAAGAGTCATTCTTTTGTGTGTGTGTGGTACCGGGGATTGAACTCAAGACCTTGCTCTTGCCAGGCAAGCACTTATTCTACTGAGCTATCTCCCCAGCCCAACACGTGTCATTCTTGTTCCTTGGCATTACATCTCTAGTCCTCTTAGGGGTTCCTGGGTTATGAATTGGCATTTGTAGTCTTCCAAAAACATTACCTTTTCTTCTCTTCCTTCCAGTCACTGATTGTGTCCTGAAAATGGTTCTGGGCCAATCACCTTGGTGATCTTTTCCCCAATCCATGTGATCCAACACCAAAATGATAAACCCAAGGTCAGAGGAGGGAAGGTGGGCTTTTAGAACTATATCCGTAGGAACCTTTTCTAAACTGACACTTTCATGGGTCATAATGAAGGGATGTAGGCTTAGATCTTAGAGACATCAGAAGAGATTTGCGTTTCACTTAAAAAAAAACAATCTTTACAATTACTGTGTTCAATCCAAGAATTCTCAACCACTGATATTTATTTTGACATATGAATAGGAATTTATTTTAAAGAGTTACATCAGTTAGCCTTTTCTGCATAACAAATCACCTGAATTCTTCCTGGTTTAAAATTTAATGGTTAGATTTTTCTGGGCTGGGCTGGTTTGGTTAAGCTATGGAGATGGCTTATGCATCTGTAGTCAGGCACAGGGGCTGAATGGGGGAGCATGACCTCATTCACGGGTCTGGTGGCTAGCACACCATGAACCATGAGGAGGAGCCATGTATGTTATCATCCAATAGGCTAATGCAGCCTTCTTTCCAAAGAGCAGCAGCAAGCGTGGGTAGGTACCAAGAACACCAGAAGTTGAAAGGCTCTTTGAGGCCCAGGCTCAGAATATGTAAAATGTCAATTGCTTGCATGCTGTTGGTCAAATGAAGTCATAGGCCTGCCCAGATTCCAGGTGGAGAAATAATCTCCCCATCTTGATGGGAATAACTGAAAAGTACTGTGCCTGTTTTTGAAATCTACTACTGTAACTATCTTGCTTAGAAAATTTTTAAAAATACATATATGTCTAATTATATAATATAAATTTAAAATATATTTTACACAAAACTAAAATGGATTTGAAATTCTACCATTAACATACCTCTCACTTGCATTCAAAAACATTCTATGAAGTGAGAAAGAAAGAGGCGGGAGTTGTCGATGGCAGTAACAACGAGTGGCTCCTATAAATGCCATGGGCCATGGCGCAGAGGGCTGCTGTTGGAAAGGCAGTAGAATGCGAAAAGATCACAAACCTTGGAATGAGACTAACCTGAATTCAAATACCATGTCTCCAACTTGTTATCTAGATGGCCTTAGGAAAATTTCTTGTCCTCTCTGAGCACCAATTTCTTCAACCATCAGACAGTAATAATAATACTTACAGGATCAGACTGTTGTGCGAATTAAATAAGATTACGGCATAATGCCCAGCCCCTAGTCAAGAGTCATTGCATGGTAGTTTCCTTTCCTGTCTTGTTTGCTTTTGAGAAACCAATTGTCTTTTACTCAGACTCAGAGCTGACTCTCATCCCTCTCCCGACCAGACGCCAGCTTGTCTTCCCATGTCTCACATATTTTTGAGAAATGACTTTGGTACAATATTTTTAACCTGAGATTTTGGCAGTATTTGCAAACATAACTTACAGTTAACAATTCCAAGACAATCTTAGATTTTGTGCTATAAATTATTTCACATTTATGAGTCATATATAGCTTGTTGTTTCTGTATGGTCTGGATATATGGTGGAATTTTGAGAACCCATTATAAAAAAGATTTTGAAATGATAGAAGTTGGGCAGCAGTCTATGGGAACTGTGTTCTTCTGGAAAGGGTACATTTGCATTCGATAAAATGTGCAAACATAACCAGAAGTTCTAAGTAGTGAGGTTGATTTTGGGGTCTAAAGAAGGTCCAGTTAGACAAAATCTCTGCATAGTACTTCTCCTATGCATTCCATAAGGTTCCATTTTGACTAAATCATCCTAATTCCCAGCAAGATAGCACAGAATTATAACAGTTTTATTTATTATTTTATATGCATTTCCAGTATATGCAAAGTTTTATAGCTTGCTATAAATCAAGAGAGATCATCACAGCTGTTACCTACTTTAACAGGTCACAATACAGTAGTTTCTACCAGATGGTTTGGAGAATTTGAAGATAGAAAATTTATACAGGCAGCCATATAGATACTAGCTTGTGTAGTCACTCACTGAATTCATTTGCATTTGTTATGATATCAAATATATATGAATAAATAATAGTTGCTTATGAATGAGTCATCCATTCTGTAGTGGCCATTTCTTCTGAAAGTCATGGGGGTTGATTGCACACAGTGGTGGGGCAGTAGAAGCAATACCGTGCTACTACTAGAATAGATGAAAAGGAAAGCTCAACCACGTCTGTATCTGTGGAGGGGATGCCTGACTTTCTCCAGTAAGCCTCAGGGGCAAGCCTGGGTCTCCATCATTAGCCTTAGTATGCATTGGAACCAGAGGGAATGAAGCAGTAAAGTAGCCATAGGTGAACATTAGGAGCAGTGTGTATGGTGGAAAGAGAATACAACTGGAATGGGCACCCCCACGGTCCCCAACAAGCTTAGTTTAAGCAAAAAGGTTACCTACCTTAGCCCTGGGCAAATAGCAGAGCATATTGTTGCCCTTGGGAATGCTCAGATTTATGGGCACAGTGTCAACTGTGGGTGCTCAGTAGAAATGGGAAGAGGAAATGCATCTTAGTGATCAGAAATCACTTTGGAAGCCATTTGGGGTTTTAGATTTCAAGGAATAAAAAACAGAAGGAGAGGCATAGAGAACACCTTATGAGAGACCTCTACCCTCCTTGCTTGATAAATGAAAAGAAAACCCCAAGATCAATTAAATAGGATCATATTAGCTCTTTCTATAAAAAAAGAAAATCAGACCTTTAAGTTATTTTGATTCTCTTGGCCTCCTCCAGTCACCCTCTTTTTTTTTTTTTTTTTTTTTTTTTTGGCGGAACCAGGGATTGAACTCAGGTCCTTGCGCTTGCCAGGGAAGCGCTTATTCCACTGAGCCGTCTCCCCGGCCCGTAGTCACCCTCTCTTTGAACTGGCCTCACCAGTTTCTCTTGTGCTTCTCACCACGTGCTGGCACAGAACCATCTGCCCACCTATCAGAATAATCCAAAGACCACATCCAGAACATAGCTGGATTTGTTTCCTAAATTTCCCCTATGTATAAGGGGAATATGCTACCTCTGAAGCTGAAATAAAAGTAGTTATCCTGTAACAGTCAATTCTCCCAGCTTCGGCAAAGTAGTGTTGCAGGCAGCTGAGTTAGAAATATTATAGGCAGTCAGACAGGGCCAGGCTCTCGAAGGAGATACCACAGAAGACAAAATATCTTGCAATTCTGGGGGCTATGGATGCTCCTGCCATGGGCCAGACCTAAGGACCAAACATCAAACAAATGCCGACCTCTCTAAAGATTGGCATCCGAGATTGATCATCACCCTGAGGGAGCCAGAAGAATCATTAATCCTACTACTACTGGATCGCTACCTGATAAAGTCCTGTTCTACATTCATGCCCGTTTGCTACATGACTCACTTCCCCATTTGGTCCTGGACTTCATCAATGTTATCTGAGCAATGATGCTTGTAATCCCATTGGGTGACCATAGTTTTGTCCCACCCCACATCCACCTAAGCAAGTTCTCATGTTCTCCATCACCTTAGACCCGCCTCACCACATGGTTTTACTCTATAAAAGTCCCTGGAAGAGACAGCTTCCCGGAGGCAACATGCTTGGGTCCTCCTCCTGTCCCTCTCTCAGACAGGAGCTTTCTTTCCCTCAATAAATATATTCTGCTCATAACCTCCGTTTGTTCCTAAAATTCATTCTTCCATTTTAGAGAATATGAACTCGTCCAGGTCAGGACAGGAAATCATTTTTCCCTGCGTCATTTGGAAGTTCCCTGTATCATTTGGAGGTCACTCACCCGAGATCAGTTTTTCTCCCTGTATCATTAGGAGTCAACTAAATTTTGTGCACAACAGCAAATTACTTCAGCAGACAAGATAAATTTAAGCAGGAGATTTGTAACATAATGGGTATAATACTGTATATGTGTAGAAACCCAAAAGTTATAGTATTTCTTATGTCTAATACTCCAGACGTGTCAAGAGGTAGAACTAGAACCTGAATTATAGACTCCCCCAGAATGGCTAGGAGAAAAATTAAAACTTTGAACATTTGCAGTAGAATAATACAACTGTACCCCACCCTTTTCAGAGCTGCTGAGCTTCTAATTATTTTAGGTCCTTTAAATGTAGGCCTAAGACTGGAAAAAAATGAAAAATAACTTGAATGTAAGTTTTCCAATTCTGCAAGTACTTGTCAGCAGCGCAGAGAAAATATAAGATATGCTTTATAACAGTGAGGGGCTTCAGAAAATTGTTTCTGGTTGGCTAAACATTGGTTATGGGAAGTTACCTATGTAGACCTGTATATTTTCTAGCAATACCAGCTAAAAAGAATAGTTATATCCTGAGCCACTCTGTAGATCAGAGATTGCTAAGCTATGGGTCATGAACCAAGTCCCATGTAGTCCTTGTTTTTTGTGAATAAAGTTTTATTGAAACATAGCCATATTCACTCATTTATGCATCATCTGTGGCTGCGCCTGAGCTACTATAAGCAGAATAGAGTGGTTGCAACAGAGACTGTATGGCTTTCAAAGTGTAACATACTTTCTGTCTGCCCCTTTACAGAAAAAAAATGTAGCTATCATTATTCCAAGGAAGGATACATTTGTTATAAGATTCTTGGTATCTTTTGATTCCAAAACAACACAAAGTAGAGCACTCAGGTGGACTGCAATGTAAGCTTATATAAACTCAGCCCTTAGAATGGCTGATCCAAGGGCCAGCCAAATAGCTCAGTGGACTAAAGCGCCTACTTAGACAGGTGCCGGGACCAGGGTTCAATTCCTGGCACGGGGGTACCATCCCTGGCATGCCGTACCAGCCCCATCCCCAGGGCGCACTGAGATGGCAAGTGAGACTGGACACGCCTGCAATACCAGCACTCAGGAAGCTGAAAACAGGAGGATTACTGAGAGTCCAATCTGTGGAGTGAGATCCTGTAGTCCCTGTACTAAAATACATTTAAAAAAAGAATGGCTGATCCAGTGGAGCCCAGGCTCTGCTCTGTCACAACCAGCATTCAGCATAATACATGGACGTCTAAAAGATGTTCAGTAAGTGCTTCCCTTTGACTCTTTGAGCCATAGGAAGCAACAATCATCCTAACACTGTTCAGGGAATGGGAACCACAAAAGCGATATACTGTAACTGTTATGTGGGGAGACTTTAAAATAGGTAGGAAGGGCCTACCTTCTTCAAGCTTTTGTTATGTGTTGGTGCCTTCAGAGTGCTTTTTTATTTTATTTACTCTTTTTAGCAACTTTATAATTTAGATATCGTGATTGCATTTTACAAATGGGAAAAGCAAGCTTCTGAGAAGTCAGTTTTCTCAAAGCTACACTGTTGGGTGCCAGAAGAATTAGGATCCAAACACAGTTCTCGAAAGGTCTCAAACCCATGTTTTCTCTTGCTTTTAATGGACAGAAGGTGCTAATTTAAAGCATCTGCTTATATCATTTCTACCATCATTGTTAACGACTTCATTGCAAATACTAGTATGAAAGGGAGAAGACTTGGCCATTTTCATGGCTTTTTTTGAGTTCTGCAGGCCCTATTGTCAAGGCGCTCTCATTATAGAGCAGCCCTGAAAACCTCAAGCAAGACACTTTATCTTCTTGGGATGCATGATTAGTGAGTTGGCCACCAGCTATCCATGACATTGCTGGGGAGTGCAGTGGAGAGCAGCCATTTTGCTCACTCAAACATAAATTCTTCTTTCAAGGTAGGAGAGATCTGAGCCCATGCATGGTGGGCCTCTCGTTCCCCAACTGGAAGCTGATCTGAGATCCTCAGCCTTGGTGATTCAGCAGGCTTGAGCCCCATCTGAGACTATGCATTGGTGAAAAGCTCCTGGCGCTGCTGCTCCCGCCAGGCTTCCCAGCCACCCTACACCTCCCATTGGTAGCCAGTGTCCCCAGCCTTCCCAGAGCCTCAGGAGCCCAGGCTGGCCCTAACTCCTGCTGAGCTCTCCCGAGCATTTGGCGTTCTTGGGCATACTTGCTGCCTTTTTGGAAGCCTTCATATCCTAGTGTCTAAGATGGGGGCCATGCCCATTCCCTCTTCTTCTAACAGCTTCTCTCTCTCTTCCGCTCTAGTGACCTCTTCCTTTGCCCATCCATCCCTTAAGCTGAGGTGCATGACCTTCATCTCATCCCCACTGGGCATGGCTGTGCTTTCTCTTCTTATCTCATCCTTCCTGTCCTCGCCACACTGCCTTCCAAGAGGACTCTGGCCAGATTCTCTGTCCTTGCTGGCAGCTGGCAGCCCTCCAAGGAGGTTGGCATTGGTGGGCTTGGAGGAGAACCAGACTAACTTGGGTTCAACATGATACTTTATGTGCCCACAATCATTAATTCATACTAATGCCAATTAGGAAATATCTGTTACCAGTGCTCCTTGCAAACCCTGTGATTTCTTGTGACCTTGGCAGGAAAAGCATTTCACCACAGGTGTGAATTATGGAGGAGTTACAGACCACGTGGACACAGTATTGCCCAGACATGCAAATCTTCTCAAGACATAAACCTCTCTATTTGAAAATGGGTAGCCCAGTCAGAAAATGATCAAGTTTCTTAATGGGTTCCAAAGGCCTCAAGACAAATTCCCAAAACAAAAGGCAGCATTTCACAAGACCTCCTTGGATAATTTCATTCACTTTTTTCTCTCATTAAATATTAGGCTATATCCCATACATGTTGTGTTTTAAGTGGCCCTAAATGACTCTGCCTTCTGTATTAGGCTGTTATCAATAGACCCTGCCAACCTAAGGCACGGGCACACACTGCTATGGTTTTTAATCCTGGTCCAACCTCAGAACTGGTTTAGTAAATCCTCCTTCCCTGGAGATTAATACATAGCTGCAAAGGCATTGTCCTTGCGGTGATTGTAAGCTTGGGCAGAGTGAGTTGTGTCTAGGGTGTGGAGCTTCAGTCCGGAGATGCATGGGTGGGAGTATGCAATGTCATATTTTGAGGGCTGCTCTATTCCTGCTACATGGGGGCACATGCTCTATGCCAGTCTCTGTCTACCCTCTTTCCTGGCACGAAGGGCTCGGCACAGTCAGCATCTCTGATTCCTGTGCTGTGGTCGAGAGACTGGGGACAAGGGAAGTGAGAGGAGAGCCATGGGGGTGTGGTGCCTGTTGGTGATGCGCCCAGCCTGCCACCACTCTGGCCACAGGTAACACGCAGCCCCAGCGGTTGCGCTACCGGAGAAGGAAACGCACAGGTACAAGAAATCCGGATCCGGGATCCTCCGCAGCCCCCAGCTCGTCTAAGTGCACGGGCTGGGCTTGGTGGCTAGATCCTGTGCACTGTGAGTTTGGGGCTGCGGGCTGAGTCCTGCAGCTCACTGCGGCTGGCGGCAGGGGACAGACTCTGTTTAGCCAGGTCCCCTTTAGCCCAGTGGAGCCAGGAGATGTTCGAGGAGCCTGGCGGCTGGCTGCGGAGCGTTGGTGCAACCGTGCCTGCTGCCCGGGAGGTTTGGCTGCCGCAGTCCTCTCCATTCACTGGGCTGTAAATCGAAGCTGTCTACGCCGGCGAGGCACCGGATCCCAGCGTGGCCCCGGGGCTACGTCCCGCCCAGGTCTCTGGGCACCTGATTTCCCAGTGGTCAATTAGGTGGCTCAGCCTGCAGCAGTGAAGCAGTGGAGGGGCCAATGCCCCTGCTTTGATGGAGCGCGCCGTGCGCAGAGACCTCCCCAGTCGACTTCCTCATCAGAAGGCAGCATCCATTCATAATTCTCTCTCTGCCTGTGGACCGAGTTTGGCTGGATCTGGGCATGGATTCCTGTGATCTCTCTTTTTGCATCTGAAGGAGAAACTAAGATAAAAGAAAAAAAAGGAAGGGGAATGCGGTCCTAACGCAACAAGGCGCTGGAAAGCCCCTGAGAGGCCTCTCCTTTGCTGGGAGAGCGAGAAGAGGCAGACCCCAAGCCCAGCGCCCTGGCCAGCCGCTGCTTCGCCTTGAAGCCGGCACGCATGCCAACCTCACCTGACGGCCGCATTCCCGGGGAGCCGGCGCGGGGCCCGGCGGCGCGCCCAGGGCGCACGGGCGGTAGGATTTCTGCACCCGGCGAACGAGGCGCGGGCGGGCTGCCCAGGGCCGAGCCTGAGAATGAGCGGGCTCCCGGGGAGGCAAGCCTCGGCGCGGCGCCCCACCGCAACCCCCCGGGATGTTCCGCGACTCACAGCCCAGGCCATGCGGGTGTGTGTGAGAGGGGACCAGCTTGGGGGGTGGGGGTACGGGCAAATGACATCATTTTAAACTAATTTCTCGCGCCTCCGGGTGGTGGGTGAACTTGGGGGTGGGGGAGGCACAAGCCGCAGCTTAGCCTCGCAGTAGCGGGAGAGGAATTCCCGCGGCTGAGGTCTGAGAGCCGGCTCCCCTTGGTAGAGCCGCGCGAGGGTGAGCTGGCGGTCAAGGTGGCCGGAGCATAGCTTGGACGGGCTCGGGAGCCGTGCTGGCTGCCAGGGGGCTTCTATGATTATTTTTAAGCATATTGCAGCTGCAGCTTTGAAGTTTGCCGCCTCCTCCCCAACCCCCACCCCGGGTTCTGGGGCGGGGCGGCACTTTCACACGCCGCTGCCCAGGCCCTCACAAGCTGGGTGGAGGGGTCTGCAGGGGCTGCAGCGACTGGTGTTAAGCTTTCTGCGGGGGCACACGGGGACTCCAGGGCGCTTCCAGTAGAGCAGCGCCCCAGGCTTGGCTTTTTGGCGGCTCTAAGGACTGGGGAGAAGTCTGGGATTCCTCTTGGCGCCCCCTCCTGTTTTCTTGCCCTGCCAGTTAGTGTTGGGTGACATTTTCCAGTGCAGGGGTTTCACTGTCATGGAGCTGTGCTGCTGTGAGGCAAAGGGTCTGTTAGGATGAGCCAGAAGAGAGGAGCAGGAGAGCTGGAGCTTTTCAGTTTATGGCAATGTTAACCCCATCGCCCCTGCTCCCTGGGCACACCTATGCTCCGGGGTCACCATCTGTGGGCTTGAGAACAGCCGCCTGTCTCGCAAGCTGGGCCAGAGCGGCAGAGGGGGGCTGGGCGGGGGAGGGGGAGGGCTGGGCTTGAAGCTGGACTTACTCAGGGCATGCCAGGCGGCTAGTAATGTGTTCGCCGGAACAGTGAAGGCCCCCTGCCCCTCAGGGGAAGGCCAAGCAAGCCCAGCCATGACAGTGCACTGCGATATGCCGTAGTGTGTTATGCTCTGGAGTTTCTCGAAGCTCTTGTTTTATGGGGTTTTTATCTCGCAGTTTCGTGCCTCTTGGTCACCAGTTTTGTTTTTCACAGCTGCTTGTGAGCAAGGCAAAGATAACAGCATCTAAAAATAGCCCTGCGGCTGGAGATGCAGCTCGGGCTTGACCCCCCACTCTCACAGAGCTGGGGTCTCCCTTCCCAGCTGCCTGGGAGAGTCTGAGATCAAGTCCACACCTCTCTGGGAGCATTCAGCCTCTGGGATCAGGGCAAGGTGGGGGATGCTGGAGCGCTGGTCTGCATGAGAAGGGCAGCAGCTCTGAGGAGCCCCGTGCATTCCTGTGTGAGATCCAGAGCAACTGGCCTGCAAGATTGGAGGATGGGAGCATGGACAGGGATTCTTCTCTTGCCTACAGCCACGGTGGGGACACGTGTGGCTTCAAATCCCTTCTGAGTTACACCCAGTAGTATATACGTGGCTTCTTCCCCTGCATTTCAGGGTCTGGCAAGTCACCCATCCCCCAAAGGAATTTGTCCCAAAATCCAGAGGGCCCAGGGATTCAGGTGGTAATTAACATCATGCCAGCTTCCTGGTGTGCGGGTCCCAGGCAAGGCACTACTCTTTTCTGTCCAGATGGAAACCGCTGGCCAGCTAAGTGAGGATCTTCTCCTCGGTTGGTAAGCTGGAGGCACTCAGCATGCCTGAAGGGGCCACCGCTGGCTAATGGCACAGGTGCCACATGGAATGGATTCAGGGTGAGACTGAGCACTTTTTCAGTGATTGCAGCAGATGGCAGGAAGCCTGAGTCTTCTGTGGGTTCTAATCCTGTGAACCTAATAGGCATCTCCCATTGTTTCTTTCTTTTTTTCTAGGTTTCTTTTTATTAGCACACATTTGTAGTACATAATGATCATATTTACCATGGGGAATGTATGCATCTACATAGCACGGTTTTTGTCACCTTCCCCTCCCCTCCCCTCCAGCCAGCTCTTCTTCCCTATTTGCAAAAGCTCTATTTCCAGTTTTTCTTAAGCACTTAAAAAATCCCCTTTCCCTTCCTTCTCTCCCCCCTCTTCCTCCCTACTTCCTGATATCTGTCCTCTCTTTCACTCCTTATTTATACTTTGAGTTTCTCACATGAGAGGGAAAAAAATGTGATATTTAAATTCATGTGTCTGGTTTAAGAGACCTAGAATAGCAAAAGCAATTCTGGGCAACAAGGGCAAAGCAGGGGACATTGTAATCCCAGACTTCAAGTTATATTTATTTTCAAAACCTCCTTTTCTCCAATGTTTGCTTTTCCTTTGGTAGCAGTGATGGCCAAGTCCAGCTTCAAGAAAAATGGGCTTCTGTGTTCCTGATTTGGTGTGATTTGGTGAAATGGTGGGATTGGTTGTGCACAAATGCTTTTGAAATATATATATATTATATATATTCTTATTTTTTTCTATACTGAAGGGTATAATGAGCAAAGGTGTGAATACCCACCACCAGTCAGCTCTTTATTCAAGACAGAACCTACCAGGTGATTTTCTCCTCTCTTTCAAAGTAAATTTTGAATGTAAAATTTTACCTTTATTTTCTGTAGGTCATAACGATAGTCACTTGGCAAATATTAAAATGGAAATTTTGATTTGGGGGAAGGAAGAGATCAGAAAACAAAGAGTACCTCCAAGAAATTCATCATTCCTCTAGCCTTCTAGTAGAGACCAGCAAATATTTACTGGCTTATCTTTCAAATTTCCCATGTTTGTGTTCCCCAGGATGAATGATGAACAGTACATGTAGCACAGTGGCCCAGTGCAGCAGGAGCTGACACTGGCCAGCTTGGAAAAGTAGATGGGAAGACCGTGAGTTGAGATTCAGATTTCAAGGGAATATCATTGATTTGGCTTAATCTGTCACAAAATGGTCATGATCTCCTGCACTGTAGGTAGAAAAGGGCTACTTCCTTTTGAAGATTGTAACCTAAATCAGCAATTAACTAGAGAGGCCCATAAGTAAGTGATTGGTCAGGGAAGGCAACAAATAAACCTCAAGTGTCTGCAGATATAACGCTGTAGCCATTTATTTCTTCCATAAAGTCTAACTACTGTTTGGCTTGTGATGACAAAGGGCCTAGTCTCTTCCTCTCTGGTGGCTTTACCATTTGCTAGAACCTTGGAGCCCTCTACATCCTGCCAACAGGCAGAGGACATAAGAATATGATGAACTAAATTAGAAGTAACAACTGACAGGCACCCACAGTACATGGCCAGAACACAATCGCATGATCACCTCTACCTTCAAGGGGGATGGGAAACGTAGTATGTGTGTAGGGTTAGTCCATGGCAAATAGACTCTTTGGCTTGGGGGAGCCTTTTTAAATCTTTCCTTTGTGATTTGAGTTTGGCTCTGAACAAATCATGTAGCCAAGTACAGAATAGACGTCTATCTTAAGAATCATGGCAAATTCTACCTCCCCTTTCCCATCTCAAAGAGATTTGGAAGGCTTTTAGAGGGACCATGTGGTCCAGGATCTTTTGGTAACATCGCTGTCATTATTCCCATTTTATAGATAAGCTACCTCACCTCACACTAGTTTCCAGCAGGGCTGGAATATAAATCTGGAGTCCCTTTGCTTGGCTGGTTGCTCCTTCTACTATGTTGTGTTGACCTTGCCATCTTACATAAACAGTTACGTAGGATACAGTTTCTGAAAGCTGTCATCCTTTTCTAGCGTGCAGGTACCAAAAAAGAGCTATTCATATAGTTCAAAATCCATGTTCAATTTTTTGCCAACTCTCACTATATAATCACTTATAGATATTAACTTGTGCCCTATACCTGTACTAGCTTATTTAATCCTTACAACAACCATAGGGGGTAGGAACTATTATTATCCCAATTTTATGGAGAAGGAAACCAAGATACAGAGATTACATTTCCTGTCCAAGGTTTTATGACTAAAACTAGCAGATAGGAGATTTGATCCTGAGAACGATGGCTTCAAAATTCAGCTGTGAATTCTTTGATTATGTTACTTCTCTCATGTGGGAAACTCTGTGTCCACCCTTCTCTGGGGTGTCCAATTGACATAGACCCCAATTCTTAAAATATAACATTTTAGCTTCTTCTTTTGATAAGTGACCTTGAAGGTCCATGACAGGGAGTCATTTGCAAATTTGCTGAGGCATGACTTTGGGCCCAAAGTATATGAAATTGATACAGAGAATTGGCTACTTAACTACCGACCCTCAACCTCTGGCTCTGACAGCCACATGGAGCTTTTTCACTTTTCTTTCAATATTGTGGTCATCATTATGTAGGCAGTTACTGCTGTGAAATAATAAAAAGTCTTTATTTTATTTTTTAAAGCTGCCATCAAATGAGGGAAGACTCTTTGGTGCAAAGTTAAAATGTAGCTGACCTGGTGAGGATGGACAAGGTGAGCATAGGCACTGGACCACGAGACAATTGCTCTTTGGGGTTGTGCCACCTATCATTGCTTCAGAAACCATCTCACATCTTACTGGCTTAAGAAATAATGGCCAGTTGACTTCCAGGAAAATGGGACTTTGGGAAGAAACAACCACCAATCTGTTAGCTCCAGATTCTGCAGTCTGAAATAAGCTCATCAGGGTGGTTGTGACTAAACTTGCTGGGGGTCCGTCAGATGGTGTGTCACCTGGGTCCCAGGCTCAGCTAGGATGCTGGGCTGGCCATGCCTCTTCTAGCACTCCATGTCATCTCAAAGCTTCTTATCCATGTGGTCTCTCCAGCAGGGTAACTGGACTTTTTACTGGGCAGCACGTGGTCCCTAAGAGTGGAAAAACAGAAGCTCCCAGGCCATCTTGGGCTTATCTAGCAACTTATTTTACCAACAGAATAAGGCAAGTCATAGGCTCAGTCCAGAGATAAGCACAGGGAGGTAAGCAAGGTCGTGAATGCTAGGCTTGGAAGCAGAGTACCATAGCAGGGAAGGCTGAGTCTCTATGTTTACAAACTTGAGGATTCCCTAAGGATTTGGGAAGTTAACTGTACATTAAAATGTAGGTTAAATAGAATCCATTCCTTTGACTCCAGTGGAGCAAGACTGTTAACATATGTCTGGTTCTTTCTCCATCCTCAGACTAGCAAACCATTTCCACCCTGTAGGAGCACAAAGGCTGTGATGTGACTCCCAAAGAGGAAGGAAGTTGCAATATGGAACTTCTGCTCTCTTGCTCTTCCCGAGGAGAAGGGATCTCTCAAAGGGATGCATTTAAAGAAAACAGTACTATGACTGGGGAAATAACTCAGTGGCATATGCTTGCCTGGCAAGTGCAAGGTCCTGAGTTTGATCCCTGGTATAAATAAACAAATAAACAAACAAACAGTGCTCCCCCTCAGACATAAGGGCAGTTTGTAGAAAGTCAGGAGCATCCCAGGTGGATGACAAAGCTGGACTATTTCTGATCTTCATCTACTCCTCCTTAATGAGTCACACATTCTGGGGAGACTCCACATGCACAGCAGGAGCCCTAGCAGCCTCAGGACTTAGAGCCACCTTCTCATAGAAATGGGATTGTGGGGTCAGTCTGCCCCGGGCCCAGCAAGGCTGTGGAGATGCACATGCTCCCCAGCCCTTCTGGCTTTTTGTTGTGTATTTTGTTCTGTTTTGTTTGTGACAGGTCTTACTGTATAGCCCAGGCTGGCCCTGAACTCACTGTATAGCCCAAGTGAGCCTCAACTTGCAATCATCCTGCCTCCACCTGCATCTCCCTTTTTGTCAGGACTCAAGCACAAGCACTTATTTACCAGAGCTGTGTTCTGACAGCTGACAACTCACAGCCAAGACCGTTTGGAAAATCGTCCTTTACTGAGAAAGGCCACCTCACCCAAAATCATGCCCACTTTCTTCCAGGGCAACGCATACCTAATGACTGGTCAGTACAAGGCTATAGAGGTCTGAACACCTTGCCTCAATTCAGAACAATTGTGCAGAGCCATCCCAGGGACCAGCTGAGCTTTGTTGGGACTATATCACAGCCCAACTTCCATCTCTGTCCACTCCTGCTTAATTCATTTCCTCTGTTGATTCTCACGCAGAGAGCATTTCCTAATGAGCTTCCACACACCACTGTCATCTCAGTCTATCTCCAGGGACCTTGACCTGTGACCAGGAGCTGGCAGACTGGCCCATTTCTTGCTCCAGGTTCCACCATTGTGGGGGTACTGTGTGGACCCCCATTGCGGATACACACAGAAGTAAAATATACAGCCTAGGCCTTCCACAAGCTCTTTCAGTTAAGTGGATGTGACAGGCACTTTAGTGACAGCAGAAGAAGATAAACAAACATAATATAACACAGCCAAAGTTTAAATCTGATGTCTCAAGAATTTTCCCTCTCCTATACCCCTCACAACTTCCTCCAAAGGTGTGTGTGTGTGTGTGTGTGTGTGTGTGTGTGTGTGTGTGTGTGTTTAGGGGATGGATGATTCGTGACATTTATTATATGGTTAACAATTGTGCCTTAGCACTCTCCCACCTGATTATTTCTTCCTTTGGGCATGGCACTGGCAATCAAAATTTATCTTTCAAATTAAAGCTATAATTATATTTTGATAAAGATCTAGCAATTCAATGAGAATGAAATTTTGAGGGTTGCCAGGATACGGATGACTCTGGGTTATAGAGAAGGGTGTGCAAGCAGAATACTAATAGGTGGTTCAGCACTCTTATCTAGACCTTTCCAATAGTGTCTGATAATGCGGGCCCATCAAGTACTGTTTCTGTGCTATTATTGTAGGAGGATAAAAGCGACGAAAGATATAAGCAGGGTTTTATGAATGAAAAGGTGATTCATCAGATGTCTTTTGGCCTATCTCCCTGGAGTTAAGAAATACAGTTATAATTATGTGGTGTTACCTCAAAATCCAGGAGACAAAAGCTTTCTCTTATTTTCGTGCCTCCTTTTTATTGTAAATAAAAGCCAGATGCCTTAGATATGATTGTTTTTCTTTGGGAATAGGGACCTGTGTTTGCAATGGTGCTGACTCCCAGGAGAACAGAAACAGTGGAAATTTTTATGATGTGATGTACTGCTTTTTCTTCACTTTTATTTTCCATTTTATTCTGTCTGATTATTTCGCATTCATTCAATGAATATAGAGTCCTTCGTATAGTACAGGTTCTATTTTAGAAACCTAAAAAAGTTCAAAGTGGATGACCTTATACAAAAATAGTAAACAGCAGTATATTACAATAGCATCCCACATAATATTTGGAGGGAGATGGGAAAAGGGGAATATTGGGTTTCTTTCATGGAAGTATAACTTCCATACAGCCAAGTTAGACACAGCTCTTGTGTGTTGAGTTCAATGAATTTTGGTATACCGACCCATGTCACCACTTCCGCAAACAAGATATACATTTCAGTCACCCCAACATTTCTTCAGTATCCATTGCCTGTCACTCTCCCTCCCTTTGAAAACTATTTTTCTGATTTCTATCACATAGATTAGATTTGCCTGTGTAAGAGCTTCATATGAGCTATGAATTATAAGTGTGACTTTTTAAAAAAGTTCTGGCTTTCATTCAGGATAATATTTTCAAAATTTAGATACATTATATCAGGAGCTCATTCCTTTCTATTGCTAAGCAATAATCCATTGTAAGAGTATGCCTTAGCTTGTTTATCCATTTGGCTGGGCACTTTCCAGTTTGTGGCTATTATAATAAAGTTGCTGAGAATATTCTTATGTAAATCATTTGCACATTTTAAATTTTATTTTCTTGTGAGAATATCTAGGAGTGAAATTGCTTAGTCATCAGGTACGTGTATGTTTTGGTTTAGGAGAAACTGGCAGACTCTTAAAATATTAGTGTACCACCTTATACTCCCACCAGCAATAGGTCAGAGTTCTAGTGGCTCTGAATCCTTTCTAGCACTTGGCATGTCAGTTGTCACTCTAGTAAATAGGAAATTATATTTCATTTTGGTTTTAATCTGCATTTATTTTGTGATAAGTAGTGAATGCACTTTATGTGCTTACTAAACATTCATGTATTGTGTGAAGTGTCGATTTAAACATTTCCCTCATTTTAATTGGGTTCTTTGTGATTTTATTATTGACATTATTGACTGTAGTAGCTCTTTATATATGCTGAATAAAAGTTCCTTCTAGATATGTGAATTGTGAATATTTACTCCTTGTCTGTTCCTTACTCATTTTCTAATGATATTTTCTCTTGATGAGCAGAAAGTTTTCATTTTGATTAAAGACTAATTCACCAATGTTTTCTTATAGCTATTCCCTTTTGAGCTCTGTCAGAAAAATCTTTGCTTCAAGTTCATGATAATTTTCTCATGCATTTGCTTCTTGAAGTTTTAGGGTTCTGGCTTTTATAATTAGTTCTATGGTCTCTCTCTAATTCTTGTGTACGGAGTGAGGAAGGATCAAAATTCATCACACAACCTATATGTGCATGTGGTTGTTCCAGAACTGTTTCTTAGAATAATTTCCTTTCTACCACTGAACTGACAGAACCTTTTTTAAAAATTCAATTCAACTGTATATTTGTGGCTCTATTTCTGAATTCTCTATGCAGCTCCATTGATCTATGTGTCTCCTCTCTTGCCAAAACCACACTGTCTGGACCTTTGTAGATCTTTAGTAAGTCTTGAAATCAATCAGGTAGTATAAATACTCCAAATTAAAATTCTTCTCTTTTGAGATCATTTTAGCTATTCTAGAACCTGTGCATTTTCATATATGTTTATATTCAGCTTATCAATATCTTCAAAAAAAAGATCCGAGGACTTTGATTGGCATTGTTTTGAATCTACAGATGTCAGGGGAAGGTAGATATTGGGTAAATGTGTATTTGATTTTAGAAGAAATCAATCTCTTGGTTTCTGCCTTCCAGTCTCTGAAAGTGGTGTATATAGTTTTGATTAAACATGTGCTCCTTAGTTTCTCTTCGTGATTTTTAGTATAGAGGCTTTGTATATCTTTCATTAGATGCATCTATGTTTGATATTTTTGATGCTATAAATCAGATTCTTTTTTTAAAAAATAAATTTTGTTTATTTATGTGTGTGTGTGTGTGTGTGTGTGTGGCCAGCTCAGACCACCAGGGGGCAGGGCTGGCTGGCATGTGGTGCTGGGGGATTGAACCATGTGTGGTCCCTGTGCTTTGCTAAGCTTGTTGTAAGTAGGTGCTTTAGACCACTGAGCCATCTCACCAGCCCTATAAATCAGATTCTTTTCTACTTCATTCTCTAATTTTTTTTACCACATATACATTTTTATATTTTGACCTTAGATCTAGTAGCTTTTCTAAATTTTCTTTTTAAATTCTAGCAGTGTTTTAAAGATTCTTTATGATTTTTAGCTTTCATGATAATGTCTGAGTGACAACAATATTCTTTCTTATCTATAGGTTTGCTTATACTGGTCACAGTAGATGCTTTTGATCCTTCCCAATTTTAATAGAAAGCACTCAATGTTTCACCATTTAAATGTGATATGAAGTACACATTTTTCAGAGCTGTTCTTCATTGGGTTTTATTATTAGAGTTGTACAGGCTTTATAAAATGATCTGGGAAATATTCCTTCCTCTATTCTCTAAAATAATTCATGTAAACTGGTATTGTTTCTTTCTTAACTGTTTCATGGAGTTCACTGGCATTAAAGCCATTCGAACCTGACATTTTCTGTGCAGAAAGAGTTTTAAAAATTCAATTTCTTTAGAAGGTACAGGACTATTTATATGTTCTGTTGTGCCTATATCCCTTGCTACATTTTTCAGGAAATTATCCACATTGTCTAAGTTGTCTAATTATCCATTTTGGCTGAGTGTATTAGTCATTTTCCCATCACTGGGACAAAATATGTGACATGCATAACTTAGAGGAAGAAAGGTTTATTTTGGTTCACTATTTTTAGAGAATTCAGTCCTTGGTTGGTTGGCTTCAAGGCAGAAATGGCATAGCAAACGTGCATACTCGGAAAAATGTGTTAAGCTCATAGCAGTCAGGAAGCAGAGAGAGGTGGGTGAGCCAGGGAGAGCAGTACACCTTCCAGGTCATGTCCCCTCTGGCCCACCTCTGACCAGGCTCCACCTCCCAACAGCATGGAGGTCATCAGTGGACAAATTCACTGATGAATACGGTGTGCACCAGATACCCGCACCCTCCAACCACATGAGGCCTTGAGGCGGACATTTTAGATCCGAACCATAACAGGGAGGAATGCATTAATACTGTAGACAAGAGTAGGCCAAAGTACCAATGATAATCATTTGAGGTAGGGCACTGAGGAAAAGAATTGGATAGATGTAAAGAGGGGAAAGAATGGTGTCATACATTGGAGCCAAGAATTGTGGCATGTGCCTGTAATCCCAGCATTTGGGATACTGAGGCAGGAGGATCCCTGTGAGTTTGAGGCCAGTCTGAACTATATAATGAATTCAAGTCCAGCCTGAACTACAGCGCAAGGTCCTATCTTAAAAAGACCAAAACAAAACAAATGAGATAGGTATAGGATATGTGACACTATCCGTTTCATGGAATTCACTGGTGTCAAACCCCCTGCATGATGGGGGCTTTTGGACACGACTCATGCCAGTCTGATTGAGGGATGATCTTTGGGTGAAGGAGAAGTGAGAAATAATGACAGAAGGAGGGTTTGAGACCAAACAAATGTCAAACTGAAGAGTCTAGGTCTTTTGTGGGAGGTAAAAACTCCTTGTATGCTTTTTAAACAAGGGTATGACTTGCACAAATGATGCTGATAGAAATGATTTGGAATCCTGGGTTGGAGGGAAGGAGAGAATAGAGGCAATGTCATGCCTTTAAAACTGATGCTGTTTCCAGTAACAAGTCTACATGAAAGGAGTTTGGAAGAGAATGGAGCTAGAACAGGTTACAGAACTCAAAGCTCTCTGAGGGAAAGGCCGCTGAGTATTTATTTCTCTGCACAGCATGGCATACCTATTACACACTTGTTGCTTATGTCATTATTTTCTCTTCTCCAATGCCCACCTCTTCCCCTCAACATGAAGCTCCTCCCTGGGAACAGCCCATTGTTTACTCATGCTAAAGCACTAGTGCCCAGCATGTAGTGGTTAATAATGAATGAATGAAAACTGAAAGTATTAGTGAGCAAATGGAACAATGAGGGAACAGACATAATAACTGTTATTACAGAATAGGCTATAATAAAAGAGAAACAAAGCCCAATGCTGCAACACAATAAAAGTCCTATTTCTTTTTCACACAAAACCTGGTGGAAGTCTGAAACACATAGTCCTCAGCATAGGGAAATGAGAGAAAAGAGGAGGTTTTGTGAGGATCAAGCCTATAAGTGGTGGATACGCCCTTTGCCTGTATCCCATGAGCCAACACAGTCTTTTTGCCCCAACCGTACTGCAGAAAAAGCTGGAAAATGTAGATGTGCACATGGGCATTGAGTAGACACTCTGAAGGATAACTAGAAAGAAGTCAGAGAATGCCTCAAAACTGTTATTTGCCCCAGAGGCTGGGAAAAACCTAAACCCTGGAGACCTTAAGGGACTTATTGAGCATCACCCACACTGATTACAGAGCACTTCTGCGAACAGACCTCCATCTTTATTTATCATGCTGGGGTTCACTTATGCTAAGTAACTTTTAGAAGCTAACTCCTCCAGAAAAAATGGACCAAATGAAGTACTAATAGACTCCACTAGCAGTTCCCCAGTAGCTGCAGCCAGAAGCACAAATGGAGAGAGGTACAATGTGGGTCAGGGCAGGGAGTTTTGATGATGAACCTCCCAGGAGTCAGCAAAGCAGTCCTGCTCTGGGAGGCATCTGTGCTAAGCCCACACCAGCTGCCTACAGAGAACTCCACATCCTCTGTGATCTGGAGTCTCCTGTTCATGATCAAAGTAGCTGCCTCAACAGGCCTGATAATGCACAGTGAGGGCTCAGCAGCCACAGGGAATGTGCCCAGGGTGTCTCCTGTGTAGCCCAAAGTATGAAGGGAGGCACCTTCACTGGACTGTAGTTACTGTTTGGTTTCTAGAGCCGCATGAGGACCAGAGATGATGAAGACCACACACTCAGGATGAAGCCAGGAACACAGTGGGTTTTCAGAAGGCCTTGATGATGAAGGCCTGGGGCAGGAGAAAATGGAAGTCTCCCACCCTTTTGAAAATGCAAGAGGAAGCACTGCAGAGAGCCTGCTGCTTCTCCCTGAGAGGCTGCTTTCCCTAAGCAGGGCCGCAGGGAGTCTCCCAGATCCATTGTGCTAGTTGGTGGCTCCTTCAGGATTTTCGAACATATTGTTTTCTTATAAAAGTATAGTTAAGTGAAATCAAGAATATAAATAAAATGGTGGTGCTCAAAGAAAAATGAAGCATGACAGGAATGAGAAATGAGTGAACTGGAGAAAGTAGCAGAAGCGAGGATTAAAGGCAATATTGCAGTTGTGGGTGAGGAGAGAGAATCTCTTGCATGGTGCCTTCACCCACTCCTTTCCTACAGTTTGGCTTTGCTGCTTTGCAAACACTCAAACGCGATCCTACCCAGGGCCTCTGCACATGCAGTCATCTCAGCTTGGAATTCTCTTCCCTCACATGTTCCTACAACTCCCCCCAGCCCCCTCACACTGAAATCAGGAAACTGCTCAAAACATCAGTGTTGCAGAGAATCCTTCCCTCACTTAGCATGGCCCTCTGAGACAAGGATTTCAATACAAGTAGTTTCTCTGAGAGATGGACCCAGGTGAGCGAGTGAAAGTGTCGAGAAGTGAGACAGAAGGCAAAGGATTTAATACTGCTGTGCTGTCAAGCAGTCACCATATGGACAGCTGGAGTTTTGTCCTGTTTTGGAATTCTGTGGGACAGTGTAGCACACACTCCAAAGTTATCGTAACCTTAGAGGGTAAGATATCTACTCGAGGGCTGCTTCCAGGGCAACAGATATCTAACACTTCTGGTTTGTTCTGTTTCTGGGCCAAGCATTCTTCTACCCTTAGGCAGAGGGTCTCAGGAAGTCACAGGAAGCAAACTTTGGAGTGCTGAAATGAATCCTGAGGGGTGTGTTGCTAAGGCACTAATCATCTGTTACTTCACTTTCCAAAATAACAACCCTATCACTCTGATCTCTTTACCCTGCACTCTTACTTCCTCATAGAACTGCTACCACTTGACGTTATATCTCTGTCATCTGTCTCTCCTGCTACAGAGCAACCTCTAGGAGAGAGGTCACATAAGTCCTTCAGTGCCTCAGACAGGGATAGTGGATACTCAGTAATTATTTGTTAAATGGACATTCAGAGAAAGATTGGAATAGGTCATTGACATCATTATCCTCGGTACATGAAAGTGTGGGAGAAGAGGACAAAATAAGTTTCAGGAACAAAGATAAACATTACACAATTGAAGGCCATGGCCAGTGCTTGAACATGAGTGGATAAAGCATATGAATCACACAACAATGACTCATTCCACTTTTTTGGTCTGATCATTTGTATGTGTGTATAGACTGAAGGATTTCATTCTTGCCATGGCTATCATAGCTCTTCCTTTTGCCTTGTGTACTAGAAGGAAACACTAACAAAAGACAGTTTTTTGACGATTAGGAAATGTAAATCTACCAAAAGTAGGGCAGGCTAGTCTTGACTTATTAGAGGACTGTTGCTCAAGACAAGGAAAGACATGTGGATGACACTGAGAAGGGACATGATGGCAAAAGTGCAGTCCATGAAAAGATAGTAGTAATTTTTGAGATGACCACTGGGGGCTCTTTCTGAGTAAACAAAAGCCATCTCAAAGCTTCAAATCCTTACTTATTATTAAAAGGCCCTGTTGATCCAGGCCTTTAGAAGTCTGTTCCAGGTTGCTGGCTTGAATTTACTCCAAAAGGAGGAAACTTCTTAAGTTCATTGTTCCTGAAAATGTAGCTTGCTGGGAGCTCCCCAGTGGATTCTGATCTCTGAAGGTTTACAGAAAACCCTACCACAAAGGACACTGGTACTTCTAGAGTGGACCTCACTTGGCCCGTAGCCACTATTTCAAATGGAGGGCACAATCATAAATGGACACAATGCAAAGAAAGATGGAAATCTGAGGTCCTCTCGGTGTCACTTGTTGTTGTAGGTGGCTTTTGTTCTGGAAAGAACAGGCATTCTCCTGGGTAGATAAAAAGCAAATAAAGGTGTTCATGAAAGCTAGTGGTTTGACAATCTTTAAAAGAAAGTTTTAAGCACTCGAGCAGCTGAGGCAGGAGGATCACTTTGAGTTTGAGGCCACCCTGGGCTACATAGTGAGCCCAAGGCCAGCCTGAACTGCATAGTGAGACCCTGTCTCAAATATAAATATAAATAAATAAATGAAAGTTTTAAAATGGAAGAACTTTGACCAAGACCTGTTCGTAAACAAAATGAGATTCGAAGTTGTGCTTCAAACCCAGTTGCCTTCTATCCAATAACTTTCTCTCTTCAAGGAAATATCCTTGCCCTATATTTAATTCTCTGCAGAACTGATGCAGAGGCCCCATAATGGCCCACTAAAAGGGATCTGTCTCATGTCTACACAGGACTAAATTGACACTTTTAATTTAATTCATTGCAACTTTGGAAAACAGCCAGTTAGAGGGGTGGTTTATGGGTTGTGCATGGATAATGAAATAATTAATGGTTCTCCTTTGTGACTGGAATGGCCAGATTAGCCAGCTGTTTTTGTAATGTGAAATTCTATGAAAAATGCCTATTGCTGAGGTTGATCTGTTGTTAGAACAAGCAATGTGACCCTGCAGGTGGTTTGGACCATTGCTTGGGCTCCAAACAGGCCCTGGGTTAATGTAATTGACTCATTCCATTTGGTTGACAGATTGGTGGCATTTGTCTTTTAACTTCCATTCCTATTGCTGCATGGTCTAAAGATATAAAATAAAAACACTGATAGCAAAGAACTTCTTCCTCGTCAAGGCTGTGGTATAGTCCATCCCTTTTCCAATCATACTCTTTGGCCAAGGTAGTCTGGCCTTGATGCCTGTGAATTAATGGTGCTCTGCAAACAAAGTCAATGCCTGGAACTGGAGGGAGGCAAAAGCTGGTGCAGGTTGGGCTACTTGCTCTGAAGATGATGGCAGATATCTCAGGCTGCTAGATGTTGCCTGAGCATTGGTCCCAAAGAGAAATTGAGCTCAGCACCTCGACTGGCTGGTTGCTTGCAGCTCTCACAGTCCCGTATAAAGACTGATTTGGGTAGATGTATCTTCAGACTAGGAATTACTCTGCCTGCAGATTCCTAGAGGTAAGCTGCAGGTAGAATTTAGGAAGATAAAGCAAAGGAGGGCAAAAAGCCAGCACTCGGCAGAGTTGCAGCAGAAAAACAGAGCCCTAGTTAGTGTACCTTCCCACGCCATCCTTATTTCTGTGGATGCTCCAAAGCAACTCGTAATTCACATGACTTCTGTACATCTGGTTTTCAAGGAAAAGCTTGTATTGCTGCTGATTATAAAGTAAGGGGTGTTCCCCAAATAACAATAACTTTGGTGAATTGTTCCTACAGCATACCAGTGTATTTAACAATGTTAAGTAACTTCATTCAGCAAGCAAGCATTTTCTTATTCAATATCTACTATGCACCTGACACCATGCTTGGTGCAGACATATGGAGAAGAAATGTGGTCAGACAGGGAGACAAGCAACCTCAACAGTGTATGAGTGGTGCTGGCATGTTAACCCATGCTTCCCTAGATCAGAAATGTTTAGAGAGGAGGTATGATAGGATTATATCTGTATTAGTCTAGAAGCATGCGTGCTAAGGAAACTCAAAGAGGAGAGATGGAAAGTACAAATGACTTACAGGGATAGAAAAGCATCCATTGACATGATAGAGCAGTGAAGGCAGAAGGTGATAAGATACCAGAATACTGACTAGCAAGGGCTTCTTCATTGTTGTTATCTGAGCCAATAGACCTACAAGACAGCACAGCTAAATAAAAATACAAATTTAAAGAGTCATACAATAAGACCTATGTTCTAAACTGAGTAAGGGCTAAGTGAGTGACCATGGCAACAATACAGTGAGTTCAGAGAATTAATATAATGCTAATGCTACAACACATTAGCTTCTGTATCTCCATGACTTAATAAAATTCAGCTTCATTCCTCACTTGTATAATACCCAAAATAGTATTTTTTTGTTTCATTTGTGAATAGCTATTCTACTAGCCAGAACTCCAAGATGCAGTTTCCTTTCATCTTAAGATTCTACCATTTTAGTAATACAACTTCTAAGGTCTGTATTCTTGTCTTTATCAGTAACATGAAGAAGGGTGTGTTGGAGGTTTCTTTGGCCAAGCTGAAAGTGGTGCACATCACTTCTGCTTGCATTCTATTGGCTGGCCCTCAAGATATGACCACACCCAACTGCAAGGGAATCTGGGAAGTAGTTTAGCTTTGGGCCCAGGAAGGTAAGTAAATGACTGGTGAAGAGGCAGGTCACACTGCCACACTGAGCTAGAACAGGCCATTCCACTAGAAGTCAGCTAGATGTCTTTTATGCCTAGTTGAGAATCTCGTATGTTTCTGGTCATTAGATCTCCACTGTCATTTCCTTAATGCCACACCTCGCACTAGCCCTGCTCTTTCTCATTCCTCCTATTTCATTATCATAGTGCATAGCATGACTGGCCTTCCTCACACAGATGTCTACTCCTACATGGGCCAGCTGTGTGGGGTAGAAATGTCTTAGGCTTTGGAATCAAATGTGATGGCTTTGTATTCTGGCTCTAGCACTTACAATCTTTGGGCCTTTGGGCATGTTTCTTTTTCTAAAGTTTTGTTAGTATATGTTTGTGATGCATACTAATTATAATTCTTTTAGGCAGTTAGTACATGTGTATTTATCATATCTTGTCCAGTATTATTCTCTTTCCCTCCCTCCCCCTGTCTTTCCTCCCTTGCCCTCCCTTCCTTTCTCCAGATCCCCTTCCCCATCTCTACAGAGATGACCTCCCTGTTTTTCTATCACCTCTATTTTGTGCTTTATTTGTATTTTGGGTTTCTCATACAAGAGAAACCGTGCAAAAACTAACCTGTGTCTGATGTCTTTTGATTAATGTTATAGTCTCAGGACCTAACTATTTTCCTTCAAATGTATCCTTTTTATGGCTAAGTAATACTCCATTGTGTAATTATATCACTGTATAAATTACACTGGAGGTTCAAAAAAAAAACTAAAAAAAATTCCACTTGATTTAGCGATATGTGTCTTGGATATGTTTCCAAATGAGTTAAAGTCATCACATTACAGTGGTATACGTACACAAGGCATGCTTCTTAACTTCTCAGTGCCTATTCAACAAGTTGGAGATGATGAAATGTCTTTGTTTTATTGTGGAAATCAAAGAAGATAACCTATACTGGAAGCCTACCTCAGCTCCTAGTTCCTGCGCATGCTTAGTAAGTGTTGTGTGTCTTCCTCTGGGAAGATCTCTCATCTGTCACTCTCCTTCACACAACTCTCATCCCAGCCACACTAAATGACTCCCTGGATCCTCACTGACAGACTCCTTTCTACCCTCACATTAAGTTGGATCATAGGAACTTATCAATATTCAAATCTGTTGTTCTCTCAATTTCATATGGTTTAGCTGTTTTCTTAGTACTGGGGTTCAACTGCAGTCACTCATGGGTGAAGTTATCTGATCCCTGTGGGTGGTCCACGCACCAAAACTTTGGTAAAGAAATCCCACTGGAGGTTCTTCCTGGCTTCAGATGGAACTGTGGCCTTTGGTGGATTCTGCTATTGCCTGTGTAGTTTCCATCACAGGCACTGGATTCTAAAAAGCCTAGTTCATTTCCCTTTTCCCTGCAGGTGCCAACACATGTGTTTGATCTCTGGGATAAATGCCAAGACCTCCAGGCTTGAGTTTTCAAGTTTTCTGGAGATCAAAGTCTCTCCCCATCACTGTGTAGGATTCTCTGTGCTGTTATTCAACAAAGCCAGCCCAGCTCCTTTGAGGGCCAGTGGCAGAGTTCACAGGAGATAAGGAAGGAAAGGGAGGTGCTCTTAGTTTTCTAAATATGACAGCACTTGGGGCAGAAGAGTGTGAAGGGCAAGAAGGCTTGCAAGTTTTTCTCAAATGAATTATAAATTTTAAAATGCAGGAACTTCCAGTGGATGTTAGTTATTTACAAACTAGATCCACCTGAATACATAGCTGAGCGTTTCCCATTGTTTTCTCTTTTTATGTACCTAAATGAATACACAGGGCCTTACCATTATCATATTTAACACCTTCAGTCATTTCATCTGACTTTGAAGCAAAGTACCCTTTATTGTACCTTTCTAGTAGAAAATATCCTGAAAACAAAGGAAAAAAGAAATCTAAAACTGACTTCACTTATTGCAGTCATTTTGCAGTGATTCAAATAAGTAATTATGGCGCTGTCACTAGGAATCAAGACGTTTAGTATAAAAGAGATCAATTATAAAATCAAAAAAGTTAAATTAAAACCTGTAATCTAAGATATGAATTGGAAGGAGCATTTTAAACTCATAATTTATCTTCAACTTCTGAAATGTGTATGTTTTCTAGTTCTGTCTCCTGAAGAAACCTAGCATCATGACAGCCTAGTAACAGCGAGTGCCCCCCAGCATGCAGGGTACTGTAGGGAAAGGTTGTCCCAACAGAGAGGCAAAAGGGCCGATTGGAGGCCTGGGGCAGGAGATATATAAAGGCGAAGTTGGGGCACCTCCTTCAATATCTCTGTAGACTCAGGCTAATTCAGTCACAAGAGAATCCATCTTTTCTGACACCATGTTGAATACATCACGGATTAATATTCCTCACTCATTTAGCCATGCCTTCATAGCGAGCCCAGAATTCATTACAAATACTTAGACTTTTAAGGTAGACAGGTCCTTGGAAAAGAATGCCTTTGCATTGCATACTCATGCACAGTAAGTCCTCAACTTACGAATATGTTCGAGTTGTGAACTCTCACAGATATGAATGGATGTTGAATTACAAACATTTGTACATACAAACAAATAGCAGAAGTAGCTCCTGTGTCTGCCAGACATTGTCACAGTTGTGCTGCTGTGTGCTTCCTGTACACTGCAATGGGACAGTTGCACAGTGCTCAAGGAGAGCCAGGGATGTCTGGAAGCAGAAGGAAAAGGGTGGTGATGTGGAGGGGACTACTATGCCATGCCAAGCAATATGCATTGTTTGTTTGTGTCCAATGTGCACAAGGCTCACTTCTTGCACTTACAAAAGTCTGGAACTTACTGTGTTTATAGCTTCTTTGTTGGCACAACAAAGGACATGACTTCTCTCTTACCTTTGAAGATACTACTTACCAAATAATAATTCTAACTATGTGCAGTGAAGGACATGCATTGGGCCTTTGTATTTTAAATTTTCTCTTATCAATAATGATGGCTAAGTAAATTTTAAGAAAATAGCTTTTACCTAGGAGAAAAGGTTTAGCAGCACATATATTTGAATGTCATGTGCTAATTATCTTACTGCTCCATAATCTAACCAAGCCAAGGCCATCTGTCCCAGAGGACCAAAGGGTTCCATGGACTATACTGGAAAGTAGGTCCTTTCCCTGTTATATCCACTAGTTTCATGCAGTGTTTCCTAAATAGAAAAATGATTTACATGCTTTTTCTTACCTGCCTCTCCCACTCTATCTCCTTTCTTTCCTTGAATATCATTAGTGACCATGTTCAGAGCATCAACTCTTAGTTTGAGCAAGAGTGAAGGGATTTTGAAAGATCAGACTCATCTGTGGACACAGAGCATCTTTCTTCTCTATCTTTCCCTAAGAATATGTTGTTTTCAAGGAACCAAGAATACCAAAGGATGAAACTCATGATCTTTCCTATGATTAGCCTCATCAGGTTCTTTCCAAATAATGGAGATGGGCTTGTGACATTCCCAGATGGAATTTATTTTTGAACCTTTGTGGGAATCTTGCACAGTACTTCTTCACTGTCCTGATATGCCAGATTTGTTCTTTCTCATCATCATTGCTTTTCCTGTATTCTAACTTGTTTGCAAACCAGCTTAGGCACAGAAGCCCGGAAAATAGGATCAAGCATTTCATGAGTTGGGAATAGGCTGGTCATTATTAATCCTGATTGTTGGTTCCAGTAACCTCTGTCTAAAATAAGGGTTCCCCTGCTAAAGCTAGCCATAGAGTTGATGCAACTATTAGATCAAAGTATTGAAATATTTTTTATAGATCAAAGCCATTGAATATCACCAATTTAATATGGTTCAATCTAATACCTGTCTTGGTCTCTGGTCCATGGACTAGCAGTATCAGCATCCCCTGGGGACTTATTAGGAATACAAATTCTCAGAGCCCATCCCAGAACTACTGCATCAGAATCTCTGGTGCTGGGTAAGAATCTTTTTACCAAAATCCCCAGGAGATTCTTACACACTCTGGAGTTGCTTTAAACCATTATGTTAATATTCAGTTTCTGTTTTTGAGGGCAGTCTTCTCAATTCCTTAACTGCAGTTTATACCCATACAGTTTTTCCTACAATGATGGTTCATTGTTAAGAACAAATATTTCCAGTCACGTTGTTGAGCCAGGAATGATACATTTTGACAAGAACAAATATGAATCTTTTCACTATTATGTACAATCTGTGGATATGATCACTTAAACTGTAATGATTTCTGCCTCTTTGCCAAGCAACTCCCACTCTGGTGTCTGGTGTTTTTAAAAGGAAATAGCTCGGTGACATGTACCTATGTAGAGCTAAGATGCTAGCCTGCTTCCCATCCTTTGATTAGGGAGCTGGCCCATGTGGTAGGCATTCTCCGTTGAAAAGCAGGGTGAGAAGAGAGATATTTTCATGTTAAGAACAGTGCAATTTCCAGGTCAGCCCATGCCACATTTATAGTCAATGAAGAAAATGACCTAAATGAAGCTTTTCAAAGAGATATATTCATTGCAGTGTGTTTTACAAATTGAAACTAATCTAATGTCCAATGGTGGGAGAATGAATAAACTGCAGTGTATTTATGTGGTAAAATATTATGCAGTTCTTAATAAACATTGTTTCTGAAGAATTTTATGAAGAGTTTTGATTCAGAGTGGAAAATTATTTGTAAAAAGCAGTATTCACCAGGGTGTATATATATATCAACTACATAAAAATGTACCTGAAAAAATCTGCTTTTTTTGTATTTTAGGGAAGAGCCTACAGGGTGTTTTTATTTTTTTGTATTTTTAGGGAAGGGTCTACAGGGTGTTCAGGGTCTCACTACTAGATCAGACTCGTAATGATCCACCTGTTTACAGCTCCCCAAGAGCTGGGATTACAGACGCATGCCGCCAGTCTCAATTGTGTCTCATTGTGGCAGGGGGCAGGGCTGGTCCAGAAGTCTAGGGATCGAACACCTGGCCCCTGTACCTGCTTGCAGGTGCTTTAATCTGTTGAGCTATTTTGCCTGCCCTGAAAACTGCTTGAAAACATGCTAATTACCTAAAAGTGGTGTTGGGTGTAGGATTATGAATGGCCTTTCTCTTGTTACTTTAGGCTTTTTCTTTTCTTTTTTATGGTCCAGAGGATTGAACTCAGGCACTTGTACTTGCCAGGCAGGCACTTATGCTGCTGAGTAACCCCTCAGCCCCAACTTTTCTTAACTTTCCTCAGAGTATATTCAGAGAAAGAGAGAGAGAATTTTTATCTTTATAGCCTTTTTACTTCATATGTAAAAGACATGTAATATATATTTGAAAGAATAAGTGAATGAATAAATACTGGACTATGGACTTAGGCATGATGGCAAAGTAGCTGCTCAGTGCAAGTAGGTGAGTGCGAATGAGTGTCTGGACTCCTCAGGCCGCTAAACATGTCAACTTTATCTAATAAATTGTCCTGCTTAAAATCAAGTTAATACTACACTAAGTCAGTGCTATCTTCAACTGAGAGGAGCTTCTAAAATATTTAAGCCTCAGAATGTGTCCTGTTTCTGCAAGATCTCTACTTTCCGCACCCCTTTCATTTTTGTCTTTCTGCTGCCACACTCCCCTCGCCGTCCTCTTGCCTAATCTGTTGGGGTAATATATTCAGTCCCCTCACTAGATTCCTGTGGTTGAGAATCCTGCCTTTATATATAATCTGAATTTCTTCTTTTGTGATTTTATAGATAACTAAGCCCTTAGTCCATGTAAAACGCCACTTGAGCTATTTGTGCCAATTTCATTTCCCTGCCAAGCTCTACAGGGAGTTATTAACAAACAACAAAAGCAATCAAATGCCTTTCCTTTAAGCATTTACATGGAGTAGTGCCTGCCCTCACCAGGGATATAAAGTAAAATGTGACTCCCCTTGGCACAGGTAGATGGACGTGCTTCTAGAGCTAAGGTTAAGTACGTGCCAACGTAGATAGCCATCTAAGGTAAACTGAGGAGTGCATAGGTGGGGTGGAAATCAGTGTGCATGCCAGCAGCTCAAGTCATGTGGCAGCTGGTGATTGAAAGGTTTTGTTGAAGATGAATATTGGAGGATGGATGCATAGATGGATGAATGGCAAAAGGTGGGGCTATTTCAAGTATGAAGCCAACCAGGATAACCAGACAGAGCCTTTTTCCCCTCAACCAATCCTCTTGTGGTTTGTTTGGTGTGCAAATCTTAGAATGGGAAGAGAGTGGCCACAGGAAAGCCAAGGGGTTCTGATATTTTGTATATCAAACATGTATTCCACCTAACCTACATGTTATCCAGCTTTATATCTTAAACAGGAAGAGTTACAAGAGAATTTGTTTTTCCATTACGATAACAAAGGTTTTCCATCACTATCATTTTTTCATGATAGTATGTGTACTCTAAGCCACCGTGGAGCTGTGTTGCTTCTGCTAAATGGGAAGAGCCTTCCCTCAGAGCTAGAATGCCCTCCTAGCAGCTCTTGGAAGGGGTATCCTTCATGGCATCCAGGTCCTGTAAAGGAACACAGAGCAAACTTCAGTATTTTGGCATGGCTGGTTCATCCCAAGGTTTGTTTCTTGGGCTGAAGTGCTTGGAATCCTGAAATAAATTATAGCTGGTTTCAAGCAGAACAAGTGAAGAGTATTTTCCCCCAAAGGACAACCTGATAAATGTTGTTCTTAGATAGCAAATAAGGACTGAGACATATGAAGGGAAATATACAGACCCAGGGGCGGGAAATGTGGGCTTTAGTTTTTGCCTCTGCCTAAACAAAGTAATTCGATATTGGATCAAATCTTTGGAACTGGATTTTCTCATCAGAAAATAAGAAGAGCTTCCTCAGCTATGGCTTTAACAATGTGTTCACTGCTACGCAGAGGAAAAAATGCATTTTTATATCATAACCAAGCATACATATATGTTAGAAACAATAAATAGCTTCATAAAACAATACAATGCAGTTGAATATTTTCTATTCTACTCTATCCTGTTTCATTCTTTTTTAAAAACACTAGTCTTGACCTACTGAATGGATTTTACAACCCACTAATGGGTGATACCGTACAGTCTGAAAAAACCCTCATAGAACTTCATAATTTTTCAGATTGCTTCCAGCAATAAAATCTAATGACTCTGCTGCATGCCTAAAGCTGAACTGTGACAGATGATTCCGTGCTTGCATTCTGGAGGAAGGGCATGATATAGAACATGGCCGCCAAATAACCTGAATGCAAACAAATGAATTATTAACTGTTCCAAAGGAGAACATATAGATAGTACTACAATTCTGACAAGGACTTGTAAAGTTAGGCTTTCCAAGTCTTTACATCAAATGCTGCTCTAGTCAACAGATACAAGACATTGGGGACATTGGGCCTCTCAAAAGAGTCACAGACTCCCTAGTTATGTACAGTCTTCTTTCCAGTTTCCAGAATGTAAGACTCCCAAAGAGCACTGTACTGGCCTCATGTTTGTTTATATTTGACACATTAAGAAGACAGAAAAAGATAAGAAAGAAGAAAGAGAGAGAGAGAGAGAAAGAGAGAGAGAAAAAAAAGAAGGAAGGAGGGAGAGAGGGAGGGAAGGAGGGAGGGAGGGAGAGAAGGAAGGAAGGAAAGAGAGAGAACTTTGGAGTGCTCCAGCTTCCTTGTTTTAAACTTGGACCATAGCTAATCCTGACCTCTTGGTCTTCTTTTTTTCCAGTATAGAAAAGAAAACAAATACTGATTAATCTGTGACCTGCTGAGAATTTTATCATTTCATTAGCGGCTCAGAAACATTCTATGATGGCTGTGTAATTCCCATTTCACAGAGCAGGGGACAAAGACCCAGAGAGCTCTGTGACTGTCTCTGGTTCTCATTGTTCCTGCGCTTATCCCCATTTTTCTACCCCAGGCTGAGGGTTTCCCCACGAGGCTCTTCCTGCCAACCCATTGTGCCATCATTTTATTTAGTTATTGTTATTATTATTATTATTATTATTATTATTATTATTATCTTGTATTTTAGGGAAGGGTCTACAGGGTGTTCAGGGTCTCACTACTAGATAGGACTTGTAGTGATCTGCCTGTTTACAGCCTCCCAAGAACTGGTATTATAGGTGCACACCACCACGCCCAGTCTCAATTGCTGCCTTGGGGCACCCTGGGGGTGGAGCCAGCAAAGCAGGCCCTGGAGATCTAACCCCTGGTCCCTGCACCTGTGTACCATCATTTTAATGCAGTCTTTCCCGGTGGATTTTGGTGACTGATAGAAAGCAGAGGCAGCATTCAGAGCAGGACAGGACTCAGGGATCAAAAGTTCTCAACCCTTCATTTATAAAGATGAGGAACCAGATAGTCTTTCCACAGGAAACAGCAACAACAGTAGCAGTAATAATTCAACAGCCCTCTGGGTACGAAGTAATCGTTTTAAGAAATTGTGGAGAATATTTCCATGGAAAAAATCATCCTAGATGTTTTAGTATACAAATAAATGCACAGACATGTTCTATTTGGTAGATGTTGGAATGTTTTAAGGCTCCAAAATTTGTTAGGAAATCTAGGTCTTTCTGACGCTGAGGGAGCTGCATTCGATGCTTTGTCGACAGTGGGAGCAAGTCTGAATCACTGTGCTTCTAGAGAAAAAGCAGTCCAGAAGGAGTAGTTTGGGGAGAGCTGGCTCTAGCTTTGGGCTACCCTGCAGGTGGCAGGAGCCCTGGTGGCTCTTGCGATCCCTGTACCAAATCTTGTTCTGTTCTCCAAGATGCAGCACAGAGTGAGCAAGGGGGCTGCTTGCCAAGGACAGAAGAGTGGGAGGGGGCGAGTGGTTTCACTTGGTGAAGTCCTCTCCCTCCCTCCCTCCCTCCCCAGCAGACCAGAGAACTCTGGCAGCAGCAATGCACTGAGTAGATTTCCATTCTGCTCACCAAGGTAATGGCTGCTGAGGATTGGCTTCAGCATAGCAGGGAACTAAGGAGGAGCCTGGCTAGGTGTCTGTGACAACGACTACATCAGATGTTTACTAATGTATTCATGTGAATACTCCTTGCTGCTTTCTATCATGGGCTGTCAGAAGAGATGGTTTTTATGCGTTCTTCGCCAAAAGGCTGCGTGATAGGGATGGCTGTGATGAGCAGAAGAGAGGGTGGCAAAAGCGTGTAGGCAAGTGTATCCTGCAGGCACTTCACAAACATTTTTAAGAATTTCTTCTCTCCCTTGAGGGGTAAAAATTCCATTTCTGACTTGCTTGGCACCTTTTTTTTCCTGAAATTTTCATCACATTCAGCATTAAACTTTGATTTCAGCTGTCGTGTCCTCCCTTTTAAGATCTTAAGAGCCTGAGAGAAGGAAAGAGCTACAGGGAGAGAAAGCCAGGGGCAGGAGTGAAGCCTAGAAGAAGGGCAAGAGTGAGTATTTTGTGCTCTTCCCAGGGGTAAAAAAGTTTAAGTCATCAGGAAGCCCATGAGGCCAAGAAAGGTAGAATCAAGTAAGTACCAACCCAAGCAGAGCAGAAGGATATTCAGGGCTGGAGAAGCCTGGGACGAGTTTGTGTTTCTATTCCTTCCCAATAGTTCCTAAACCCAAGCCCCCTCCTGTTCTTAGAAAATGGGCCTGGTCTTTCCAGGAGAATGTTAGCCACTAGTTTTCCGCAATGTCTAAGTCAGCTAATTTCCAAGGAACCCAGTGATCATCTCCATGCTTTCAGGATGTCACTGTGCACCAAGATCTAGACAATTCCATTATTTCCATGTTTTGACAGGGAAAGGAGCTGAGCTCAATCTATAAAGACTTTCACTACCTTGTGAACATTGCCTGTGAGGAGGTTTTCTTTCAGTAGCTGGGTTTTGTGATATCTGTTTGCTGTGCTACTTGTCTTTCTGGAATGTAACAAATCTTCCCAGATTCCTGTTAGGCACCGAGGATCCTGGAAGATTCACTCAGTTCTTGGTTATACCTAATGCTACAGATGATGCTAAAAATGGCAGCTCTGAATCCTTTGCTACTTCTCCCCACCCTAATCACCATTAGCTTAAGCAGGCTTCATTCAGTATTGGTTTGGGAAAGAGAAGCAGCATGGAAACCAAACAGATGGTGTCTAATCCCAGATCTTGTACTTGCCAGGTGTATGACTTTGTAAATGTACACACTTTCTTTAAGATTATATTTGCTAATCTATAAAATGGGCTTATGCATAACTCTGAGTACTGTGAGGCCACCATGATATTATGAATAGAGTATGCCTGGCATACAGTTTTGTGTATGGAGGATAAAATAAAATGTATAATCCTTGCCATTATTTAGCCCTTCCATGGACAGCAGTGACAGAAGGGAAGAAATGACAAGTGACTGACTCTAGATCTCTATGTTCATTTATTATTAATATTTCTATTTCTGCAAACTTAACACCTTAGATCAATTCCCACTTATTATCTTGCAATGTCTGTGAGTCAAAGTCTGAATGTGAGTTGACAATGTCTGCTCAGGGTCCTCCTGGGCTGAAATCAATGTGACACCTGGGGCCATATCCCCATCTGAAGCTCAGGATCCTCCTTCAAGCTTATCAGTTATGGGTTGAGTTCAGTTCCTTGAGCTTGTAGGACTAGGACCCTCCAAACCTAGAGGCTACCTAGCATTCCCCACCACAAGGTTCTCTGCATGTGGAACACGATGGTTTGTTTCTCTATGATCTACAGTAGAAGTGTCTCTGATGCTTCTTGTCTCTTTTAAAGGTTCACCTGATTAGGCTGGATCCTTCCAAGATAATAATTTCTCTTTTGCTGGACTTCCAAGTCAACTGAGAAAGAACTTTGATTCTTTCTCATGAGATATAACATAAGTCATAGGTTCTGCTCATATGCAAGGAAGAGAGGATTGCACAGTTTATGTACTTGAGATGGTATGGGTTGGGGGGTCATCGTAGAAATCTGCCTACCACAGAGGGGCCCCTAGAGGTATTCACATAAACATAAAAAAACCTTTTTAAAAAAAATTTATTTATTTATTTATTAGTGTGTGTGGCCAGCTCAGCCCACCAGTGGGCAGGGCTGGCTGGCATGTGGTGCTGGGGGATTGAACTGCAGTCCCTGTGCTTTGCTAAGCTTGTTCTAAGTAGGTGCTTTAGACCACTGAGCCATCTCACCAACCCCCCAAAAAACTTTCTTCCTTCTATTGGTTCCTTTTTTTCTTTTTGGTATGAGGGGATCAACCAAACTTACTGGTTCCATTTTAATGAGAAGAAAGATTACCAGGGGTATTAACTCAGCTTTCTGTCATATATGGTTCATCTACAGTGAAATTGTTACAATGGAAGCAAAGGCATTTGTGTTAGTTACTTCCTTGCCACTGGGACAAAACATCCAACACCCACATGAGGAGTGTATTTTGGGTAACAGTTTCAGAAATTTCAGTTAAAAAAATTAAAAGAAATTTCAGTCAATGGTCGGCAGGTTCAAACACAGCAAGAGCATGGTGGAGGGGTCTGCCATGGAGGAAATCTGCTCACATCAGGGCAGCCAGGAAGCAGAGAGAAGGGAGGAGCTAGAGAGGCAGACACCCCTCCAGAACGCAGGCCTCAATGACCTGCCTCTAAATTAGGCCCCATCTCCTAACAGGAAATCAGCTGGGAGCTCATCAGTGGACTAATTCACACAGTAACAGGAAGCTGATGATGTAAGGTCGGTTTGTAATGGCAGTTGCACCTCAAATTTATGAATAGACTTCACTTTGGTTGAACTGTTAGAAAAAGGAATAGATTTTTTAAAAATGCAAAGTGGCAAAGTTTTCTCAGAAAGAGTTCCAACACTACCTGTCTTTTGCCTCTAGTGGACACATAATACTACTCAATGCTCTGCAACCAAAGGACATAACTGGGAACCAAGCATGAGTGTTCTCTTTTCCTTTCCATCCCCAAGAGCGATACACCACTGTGGCAACTGAGTGAAATGTTCTCCTTCTTCTGCATGGCAGACAGATCCATTAGAGCTTCTCAATTAAGAAGGAAACTGAGTTTGGATAGGGAAATGTGAAGATCCCTAGTCCCGAAAACTATCAGTGTGAGAACGCTTCTTCCCAGGAACCATGGCTTGGCCACTCCTACTGAACTCACATATTAGTGTTTGCATCTGTGACTTATGACAGCAGTAGAGTTCAATAGCCTAGAAATTCTATGCTGGCTCGCCCAGAAGGTCCAGTAGGAAAAAGTTCAGGACATTAGCAGAGGAGTGACATTAAAAATAGTACTTTACATGTAGCTTGATATTTAATATTCAGTGAAGAGGAAAACATTGTGCTGTGCTTCTTTATGATGTACTAATTTATTCATGAAAAAGTGTTCTGTGGCACTGGCCATTTGAAAAATGCAAATTAAAACAACATTGAGATACCATTTCACCCCAGAAAGCATAGCTACTATAAAGAAATCAGCTAATAACAAATGCTGGAGAGGCTGCAGGGAAAAAGGAACCCTTCTCCTCTGCTGGTGGGAATGCAGACTGATACAACCACTATGGAAATCAGTGTGGAGACTCCTCAAAAAACTAGGACTGGAAATCCCATTCGATCCAGCTATTTCCCTTCTGGGTATTTTCCCAAAAGAACTTAAAACATCATATCATAGTGGTATATGAGTGCCCATGTTTATAGCAGCACAATTTGTCATAGCCAAATCTTGGAAACAAACAAAATGTCCATCACTTGAGGAATAGATGAAAAAAGATGTGATACTTTTATACAATGCAATATTACTCAGCTATAAAGGAAGACAAACTCAAATCCTTTATAGGTAAGTGGATGCAACTAGAAATCATACTTGTAAGTGAAATAAATCAGACCCACATGTGTAAATATTGTATTATCTCTCTAGTGTAAGAACCTGAAAGAATAAATAAAACCTAAAAGGTATAACAAATATAGTGAAATTTGGGATTATCTAGAGAAAAAAGGTAAAAGTAGAAGAATGGAGAATATAATCTTTTTGGTGTTTAGGGACTCTATAGAGTCTAGAGGTCTTTGACTATGCCTAGGATGGGAATTACATAATATTACAACAGGTAGAATATACTTGAGGGCATTTCTTCTAACCCATTGCTTCCATTCACAACTGCATATAAACCATTTTCACACAGTGCTACAAAACATGTATCTCCAGAAGACAGGGATTCCTGCCTGATGTTGTTCTGTGCTGTATGTTAGCACCTAGCACTGTGCCTGGAACTAATAGCTAGTTGGAAATACTCCATAGGTGGATGGGTAAATAGACATTTCCATTGTCAACAGTCTCTTCCCTACTCCCGTGTCCCTCCATTCCTTCAAATCTGACAAGATCCCAAGGCATCATGAGAAAACATTTTATGTTTTTCAAACTTACCTAATGATAAAAGTAAGCTGAGGGTACTTTTCAAAAATATGAATTGTCAAGACTCTTGGAAATTCTGGTTTGGAGAGTCTAGATAGGCACTCAGGACTCTACATTTTTGATAAGCATAGCAGAGGAGTCTTTTTGAGACCTAAACTAAGATAAATAGCAGGAGTTCAGCTCTTCTCCACACAAAGACTTAGGTGCCATGAACATATGACCTACTTGCGGAGGGGTGTCAAAGTCAACACTCCAAGCTTCTGGCAGGCAGCAGTAAGAGAAAGAGGGGCTGTGAGGGTCTTCTGGTCTACCTTCAGTCACCTGGGCTCAGCTCTGCAGCCAGGCTCCTATCTTACTGAGGTGACCAACCTGGGAAGAGGTGCGCAGAAGCCCCTCTACTGTCTTTCCTCCTGTGGGCACAGAATACCTTGTCACTTTTCAACAGGTAGACGTTCTGTTCTGCCCCCTCTCCTACCTGTCACCAGCATACAAACTCAAAGGATGACTTCTGCCCTGTTGGGTGGGAGTTGACCTTTGCTGATGTTTCATTCACTGAACCAAAGCATTTCTCCTGGGGGCGGGGGGAACTAAATGAAGCATCTGTCTTCAGAACTGCCCCTCTTTACACTGAGAGGAGGGAGCTGTGATCTAGGTCTGGCTTTTCCCTTATACACAAGGCCTCCCACTCTTCCTCTAAGGTCTGAAAAGACTGGCTTCTCCCTTAAAGAGTCCTTCTAGGATTTCTTGTCCCCAGGACTCAGTGGCGCCTGACTGGTTCACCAAGTACTTACAGTTTCCAAGGAGAAGGCTGAGGTTATAGAGCAACTTGAGAAAGAAAAATTGCTGCCTTTCCTTCGTGGCTTCTTAGAACACTCCCCTAAAAAGGCTCCTCCCACCCAGAAAGATGATCCTGCAATCTTCAATCTCTGAGGTTGAATCCTTGAAAACTTGAAACCAAGAAAGAATAAACCCAAACCCAGGTCAAGAAAAATAATCTGTTTAGTAGTTGATGGTGAGAGAATAGAGAATATGAGACTATTTGTAACTATGTTAGAGCTAAACTGCCCAACACAATAGCCACATATGGCTATTTAAATGTCAGTTAATTAAATAAAATTAAAAATTCAGGTCTTATATTTCATTTTCTTAATGGCCAGTGTGGCTAGTAGCTACCATATTGTATGGCATAGCTATAGAGAATTGGATCATCACAGGAAGTTCTGTTGGACAAAGCTGTTTTAGAGAGATTTTGTTTTCTCCTTGATTCTTTCCACTTGCTATTTCTTTACATCATTAGAAATGTTTTTGTTCCTACTGGTGATTTTTATAGTTTGGATACATTATTCTAGAAGAAAAAGTACTGTTGAAGATTGCATTAGGACACAAAACCAAAAATAACTGCAATACTTGGTGGGGGAGGGAAAATTAAACACAAAAAGGTTGTATTTCCCCTAGTTTTTCTTTTGTGTGCAAGAATATCTCCCAACCAGACATGGTGGTACATGTTTATCTGGTAGTCCTAGCACTGTAGCACTGAGGCTGAGTCAGCAGACTCACAAGTTCAAGCCTAGCCTGGGTAACTTATTAAGATCCTGACCCGAGGGGAACCAAAATCCTGTTTGGGGCCTGGGGATAAACAATTGATCACAGTGCCCCAGAGTCACATGTAGGGAAAAGAAGGAAAGCTGCAGAAAGAGGGATGAGACACAGACTAGTGGTGCAGTTCCAGGCCAGGAGCACAGGTCTGGGTAGGGGGTCTGGAGGATGACACACTGGGCAGGTTCTCACCATTCCTCAGGCTGCCAGGTTCCCAGTGCACTCAGTGCAGCCATTTCCTACCCAGAGTCCCTTGCTTCCTAGAACTTTCTTCTATACAGTTCATCTTGACCTTGTGGGGTGCTCTATCCTAGAAGCCATGTGTCCATGAAGAGGAGAGTAGAGCATTAAATGCTGGGCTGGGAGGAAGGGGATCTTCCTTCCTTGGGCTTGGATGGGATGTGATAACTGTGCTATTCAGGTAGACAGCAGGAGCAGCATGAGAAAGTACAACTCTGAGGCCTTGGGGCCGGAAGACTAGAGCAAGGGAAGCCTTTCCCACTCACATGAGGCTGTGTCCCTGGCATTGTTGGAACACAGAACTCCTACTCCCACCCCACCCATAAGTGGGTAAAGACTTGTGTGGTTGGGTTGATGACACTGTGCCAGAAGGCAGTAAGGGAAAGGTGGAGAAGAATGTAGCTGGTCACAGGCAAACAGTGTCTTGGGGCCTCCCATCCCCCAGTTCAGAAGCCACACTGACCCTGTCCATCTGTACTGTAGACCTCACCCTCTCTCCAGCCTTGAGTTAGTGTGAATGCAGCAGTATGTGCTTGCTCTTTACCCAGACTCCGTTCCTGCTCCCTCTCCACGCCAGAATCCACCCCGCGCTCAGTGCAAAGTTTCTGACTAACAACACCCTGCTTCTCTCCTTGCCTTATAGCCGTCTCCAACCTGGACATCGAGAGTAAGCTGAGTGTGTATTACCGGGCACCGTGGCACCAGCAGAGAAACATCTTCCTCCCAACTACCAGGCCACCCTGCGTGGAGGAGCTGCATCGTCATGCTCGGCAGAGCCTGCAAGCCCTGCGCAGAGGTAACGGAGTTCAGGCTGGGGGCTTTTCTGCAGCAGAACTCGGAGATTGCCTCATCTAGGGTTCTCTGTCCTGCCAGTCCCACTGCTGGCCCTTAGCACTTCAAAGCACTCCCTTTCTACCTTGGACTAAATCTATGGGTACTGTAACTTATGTATACATATATTAAAATTAGCATTATAATCTAAATTTGATAAGAAAGATACATTAAAACAAAAATTATAATAATATACATTTCCATATATAAATTCTTGACCACAACTACAATGGAAAACATAACAAAAGCGTTAGATGTTTGTACCTATCAAAAATAAGGTTGGCAGGAAGATCACATGTTCAAGCCCAGCCTGGGCAGTTTAGGGAGACCCTGTCTCAAAAGAAAAACAATAAAAAGGGCTGGGCATGTATCATAGCAGTAAAACATCCTTGGGTTTGATCCCTAGGATCAGAAGAAAGAAAAACCTTGGATTAAATAAAAGACAAAAAAAGTTTTAGAGAAATGAAAGGACCCCGAGGGCAGGATGACACACCAAAGTAACTGGTCCACTAAGAATATAGTAGATAGGAGCAGAAAATGCACTCTCCCTTATAATGAAAGGGAATTAGGTAGACTCAGAAACAGCTTCTAGGTTTTTTTCCTTATTACAAGATTCAGATAGGACATTTGAATGTTGCGTAGGACCAGGGACACTTTTTGATTGACTGTCCTATGCATTTCATAACAGCTGTAACGCTTGGTTTCTTCCCAGCCACTAAACAACCAGAATGAACTCCTTGAGGGCTCTTCAGTTCCTGTTGGGAACCAGTGATCTGATCCAGCACCCTCATTCTCTGGGGGAATATATGGAGGCCTAGACCTATAGGAAAAATGACTCAGGGTCTCACACAACAGGATAGGTGCAGTGCCAGGACCCAGACCTAGCCTCTGAGCCTCGGAGCTCCTAGCCAGACCTCCTATCCTCCTTGGCATGAAGTGCTCCGTGGAAATAAATGTTTACATTTCTCTTGTAGTCCTGAGAGCACCAGAGATAGGCCCTGAGCTGTCAAGGCAGGAATCTAGCCTTTTCTGACATAGGTTACTTTCGAGCACCTAAAAACCTTTCTAATTATGATGAGAGGGCTGGAAGTGAGCACTGTGCTTTTAGAGACCCCTCAATGGAGCCCAGAAGTTGGCATGCCAGCTATTTTGGCTTTTAAATTCTTGCTAAGTAAAAAGATGGAGTCTACACATTCACTGTCTTTGTTGCAAATTCCCTTCATTCTTTTAAAGAATTATGCATTAGTAGAATAATATAAATAAAATACTCTACTGTCCTCAAAACAGAAAATAAAATTATGACGGTTGTCTTCATCTTATTTACTTCCCTATCCTCATCATCTTTATTTTAATGAATGAACTGACCTCCTATCCCAAAAGCAATTGTTTCTAAAAATTTCCTTGCTCATTAGTGGCAGACACTGTGACACTTACAATGAAGAGTGACAATCAGTGGCCCTTTAGCACTATCTCTGGCATGCATGCTATTTGCTTTGACTTTACAGTTGGCTAAAAATTCTTTCAACAAATTTTTAATGCAAGTCACCTTCCAGAAGTTTTTCTTTAAACTCTTGCCTTTCCTTTGCAGCCTGGATTATTAGCCCCTTTCCCATGGTGCTTTGCATGCCTTTTCATCCTGCCATTTATAACCTTCTGTCACAAGTAACCATTATGGGCCTGTTTTCCACCACCAATACATGAGCAACTCAAAGGCAAGGATGGCATCATATTAATTTATTTGAGTCAAAACACTTAGCACACAGTAGGTCCTCAATGAGGGTGTAAGGAACAGAATGAAATTCTGCAGAAAACTACTCAGACCTTGAGCAGGCATGATGCCTATGTAAGAATCTGATTGTGCTCGCTAAATGCTTTCCCAGATCCCAGCATTAGAGAGCTTGAGTAACATTAGCTCTGTAGATGTAACTCTTTTTATCCTTTTATTATTATTAATCAGTCTTCCCTGCTTAGATTTTTACAGATTCAGCCAGATAACACTGAGCTGCTCGTACGCTATCACATTTCATTGCTTTGTCAGGTTTGGACTTAATGGCAGAGCTGAAGAACAGCAAGTGCCAATATCAATTTTCTCTGAACTTCTTCCTGGGGGGGGGGTGAAAGGGATACAGAGCCTCCTGGGGTTCGGATAGAAGACTGTGGCGCTGCTTCTTGCCCTCCCTAGACTGGCTTGTTCTGTCATTGGCTCAATAGCAAATCTTGGATGTAGTAGCTTTAATAGCATTGCAGAGAGCCATAAACAGGAATTATAGGCATCATAGAATTAAAAACATGCAGTATAGAATTAAAATTAGAAAGTGACTTTTTTGTTTTTTCAACCTTGTCCAGGAAACACAGTAGTTGAGCAGGGTATTCATCAGCATGATCTCTTTGTGCCATCTGGTGGTCATGAATAATACTGACTGGACAGACAGCCTGTGCTTAGCCAGGGCTGCACGGAACTTCCCTGTAGTGTCTCTATTTGGACAGCTGGAGAAGACTGGCTTCCACCAGGAGGGAGTGTATAATGAAGCCCAGACAAGTGAGGCAGCCGTGGCTGCAGCTCTGTGCTTCTTTTGGACACTATTAGGTGGGGGCTAGGAGACTAAGATTAAAACCTAGAAACAGGCAGCCTTTGTGATTTGTTTAATAGCAAAACCTTCAACCAACCATTCAAGGTTAGGCCTTGTGCTAGAGCTTGGGATTCAAAGAGCAATGAAGTCTGGTCTCTGGCCACCAGGGATTTCTGGTCTAGTGCAGGAGGTAGCAAGTCACCAAGTAAGATCAATACAGTGACATGGGGGCTGAGGAAAGGTACCTACCCAGTCACACCATGAGCTTCAGGGAAGATGTCCCAAAGGAAGTGGCATCAAATGAATTCCAAGTTATTTAGAATCCAATTACTTTTTTGCCTTTTCCTTAGCAATTCTTTAATGCTCAGAGCCAGTAATCATTTTAAGTAATGCCATCTTTTATGTTCATAAAGCAGGGGAGAGAGATATTAATAAGTGACTATAAAGACATCATTATATTTTATATTTCCTTTCTGTTCAGGTTTCTGGCTGCGATCTAAGTTTCCTTGGCTTAAGCAAATAAGGACCAAGATCATACTGCAATTTGGGGCTCTAGGAGACCTATGTTCTCCCTACCTTGCCACTAGCACAAAGTATTATTAGGGAGCCATTAATCTAGCCTCCCTATTCCCAGCCTAGGGCAAAGGAGAAGATATATTTAAGATAGTGTGGGAGAGGAGCAATTGGATGGGAAATTGAGTTGCTGTCTCCTTCCTAATTCTTCCCCCTCATGCATCTCCTCCTGACGAGTCATACCTGTATTCTACTCTTCTTAGTAAATTCATGAATGTAAAAGCTTTTTCTTTTGCCACCCTTCTAGGAAGACTGCTGTTTACTTGCAGAGAAAAATGAGGGTGGCACTGGGGGTGGGCACTTTAACAAGGAACACATTTATCTCTAAATGTCTTCCTGATAAACATTGACTTTGGAGGCAGTGTAGCAAAGACCACCTACATGGTTTTGAAGATTTTTCTCTGGTTGCAAGTGGGAGCCAAAATTTTTTCAAAAGAATCCCAAGTAAAGAAATATGTGGAATATCATCACACTTTCTTAACACAGACACTAAGTTAAAAGTTCAGGCAGTGAAGTCCACCGGTGGCCAAATCAGACATGGATACAAATCAGAAAGTGGGAGAGTGTTTAGCTCCTCATTGAGGGGGTAGCACATGAAATAAACCAAACAAGAATGGGGCCATCATTCGAGAGGCTGTCAAGACCAGCAGCAGGACCTACAGAAGCTTCTACCAATGTGAACACCATTATAAATATACATCAATGTAGAATATGGAATGCATTTTGAAAAAACTAGACTTTAATGAAAGTGTTAATTCATTCTTTCAGTTGTTCAGCACCCTTTTATTAAAAGCCTGCTAGGTCACAGGCACTGTGGGCACCGTAATCAAAAGCTGAATAAAATATAATCTCTGTCCTCTAGGAACCAACTTCTAAGGGAGAAAGATGACAGAGAGATGGCATTTTTATCAATATAAATATACAATTGGGCCTTTGGAGAAAGGGCATCTGATGTTACCAAAAAGGATCAACATAGTTAGCTCTGTTTCCTAACACAGGCAAGAAAAATAAGTATTGCTTGGAAATTGCCAAATACTCCATATTCTATGCTATTGATGATTAAAGAATTAGAATGCAATAAAAATATCATCAAATAATGCCAAACACAAAAAAATCTTGCTCCAATGAATGAGATGTTAGGATACTGCAGTGTCTGTAGGTCAAGTAGTAATCAAGAGTAAAGACCCTAGAGTAAAGTGTGTACCACTGTTAGCTCCACAGTGACTCACCCTCCCTGAATCTGTTTGGCTTGAATGCCCATTAACTGAGGCTGTTGAGATGGTATGGAGAAGAGCTTCTGCAAAGGGTCTTTAGCACATGGAAGTTGCTCAGTGAATATGGAACATTATGATTATTATCATATACGTGCTGAATGATACCCATTTTTAAAAGTAGAAGGAAAGATGGAAAACTTGACCATACCAAGTTCTACCTTGGTCAAGAAGGGGATGCTAGAGATGTCAGGTCCTGGCCATGAGTGTAAACTTGATTGTGACAGAGGGGTAGCCCTTGGCGTATACAAAGACACCAGAAAGTTAAATGCTATTCTTGGTATCTTGATGATTCTTTCTTATTTGGTTGGTTGGTTTTCTGATGCTATTCTTATAATGAAGCCAGTACCACTTCATGCCACATGTAGATATTTCCTGGATTTTCCCAGTGGTAGCTTTATGACTGAGTCAGACACGTGTTGCCATTGGGATAGCCTTACTTTCTCCAGGAGACCAGTCTCTTCTCTCTCTCTCTCTGTCTCTCTCTGTCTCTCTCTCTCTCTCTGTCTCTTTCTGTCTGTCTCTTAATATAGGGTCTCGCTATGCAGTTCAGACTCAGAATGATCCTCCTACCTCAGCCTTCCTAGTGCTGGGATTATAGGTGTGCACTACCATGCCTGGCTTTACCCCGCCAGGGCATGTAGTACAGGGGATGGAGCTCAGGACCTTGCATTTGCCAGGCAGGGGCTTAGACCACTGAGCTATCTCCTCAGCCCTAGACTAGGATTTCAAAGCTTTCTGAAGTTTGTGGGAGACAGGGCCTAGGTAGCTGCGATGGTGTGCTAGTCACCAGCTTTCTGGAAAACAAAATTGTAAAATAAATGAATAAAGGACTTAACATGGCTCTTGCCAATTTCCCCCACCATCTTCCATTTCTAGGTACCAGTAGTGGGAAAACTGGCTCCCACAATTTCCTGAATCCATAGCAACCACTTCCCCTGAGCCAGTGTGAGCTGGCTCTAGTGCCCAGACTAGGCAGCTCTGGCATGCCTGTGCCTGCTTTCTGTTCTGGCACCCATGGCAGCAAGTCTTCTGCCATTGCTCTCAACTTCCATTTTTCTACTCATGAACAAACACTGATCACAGAAGTGAGTTATCTGGTACAGAGATTATGACATGGATTCACTGAAATGGATGTACCCAACTTCTTATTGGTAGTAAATGAAGGTTCAGTTAGGAGCCAACTAGCTAGACTCATCAAAGCTCATATTTTATAAACAGTCTTTTGCTAATACTCCTCACAGTGAAGGGGACAGAAAAATTGAAAGTGCTAAGCGTATTTCAGTATCGTTGCTTTTTCTGCTCTGTCAGAACACCGGAGCCGTAGCGATCGCCGAGAGCAGAGAGCTGCTGCACCCCTGTCCATAGCTGCTCCGCCACTGCCAGCCTACCCTCCAGCCCACAGCCAGAGGAGGCGCGAGGTGAAGGACCGCCACTTCCTTACGGTAAGCTTGGAGGCTGGCAGCAGCAAACATGAGTTTGCTTTGGGAATCAATTTTCCTCTCCCATGGAGGGAAGCTGGGCTGGCCGAGAGAGATTCAATCATGAGCACTTGGGCACAAAGGAACTTCCCCCTCTCATTCTGAAAGCAATTCCTCCTCTTTTGGAATAGAATAGGGATTCAAGTATATTTTTAAATTAATGGTTGCACAATGCAGTGAGGCAGTGATGTTTAAGGACTCTAAAATCAGAAAACAAATTTATTTCAAACCCTGGTTTTGATTATAAGCTAAAGAATGTAGGGTAAGTGTCTGCTTATGCAGATATGAGGACCAGGGTTCAAACCCCAGCATGCCATGTTGGCCCCACCCCGGGGAATGCTGAAACAGGGACTGAGACTGGGCATGGTGGCACACCTGTAATCCCAGAGTTTGGGAGGCTGAAAACAGGAGGATCACTATGAGTTCCACCTGTGTAGTGAGACCCTGTAGGCCCTGTATTAAATACATAAAAAGAATTAATGTAGGGTAACTTACTTAGCTACCCAGCCCTCTATCCCCTCATCTGGCATATGGGGATGTTAATACTGTCTACCTTACAGGACCTGAGCATTAAATGAAATGAGGCATGCACAGAGCTCAGCATAGTGAGTGATTGGCAACAGAAGAACTTCATAAAGGTTAACCACAACTGCCACTATTATTATTATTATTATTATTATTATTATTATTACTACTTCTACTACAGCAAGTGATAGTGTAGCTGACTCAGTGGAAGAATCTGGAGAAGAACTTCAGTGATGTGGGAAATTACCATTTGAAGAAGAATCATGTGATTATTTCATGTTTTCCCATTCTACAAAAGAAGCTGCTTCTCTAGAATAACTTAATGCCTTGGTGACATGATCACTAGTGGTGATTTCAGCCTCCTCCAGAGGGATGCAATTGTAACTCAACTGACATAGATCATAGACAATACAGCTGAGCCTGCTCAGAATACCTGCACATACTTGCCACTGTGAACATGTCACCCCAAGGCACTTTCTGGCACCTCAGTGTGGATGAGTGAACACACTGTCCTCTGAGTCTGGTATCACTGAGGTGAGGAGGTATGGTTTCTGTTATCAGATCAACCCAGATTGATTGCCTGCATGTCTGTATCCCTGTTGTCTTATTCTGGTTTGAGGCCCAAAGTCTAAATATGTTACAAAAATGTAAGTACCAGTTGAGGTTTTGATATGAAGTTAAATTTCTATGTGTGACTCTAGACCCTGTACCCTGATGGCTAGTTCAATATACAAAATAGTGCAAAATATTCAGCTCCCATGATGGTGAACATCCAGATGACAATAGAGTTCACCTAAGCCAATCTGCACAATGAGACACATCCAGATAAGATCTTGAGTCATATAGGACAACATATAGGCTTTTTGTCCTACATATAGCCAGATAGTGGGCATTATGTTCTTCAGTGCCCATTAAGTGCGTGCTGAGTGCCATGTAGCATGCACTATGTTGTAGTGCTACAGCCCAAGGATATGGAGGGGGATAAGGGCCTCGCAGGGTTTTCTAGTTCTTCAGCTAGAACACTTACACATGCTTGTGATTTGTCACAAAGGCCCCTGTTCGACAGAAGTTCTTATTAAGCCCAAATCTGCTTGCCGAAGCATTTGCTTTTAATGAGGCATTTTCTGCATAAAAATGCTAAAAATATTTTCCCACTCATTATAACATGTTTTGTGGCTCATTAAGTTGGTTCTCCTTGTTGGGGAGGTGAGACCGAAGAATTTTGAGCATGTACAGAAACAATATAAAAATAAAATCCTTTCTCATAATTTGCATAATTTTTATTTATTTTTTATTTTTATTTATGTATTTTTGTACAAGGTATTACTAAGCAGCTCAGACTTGTAGTGATCCTCCTGCTTTCAGCTTCCCCAGTGCTGGGATTGCAGGCATGCACCACCACACCCGGACTCAGTTGCTCAGTGTGCCCAGGGATGGGCCCGCGCAGCATGCAGGACCAGGATTACATAAGTTTTAATAATGTCTAAATACTAAAGTAAGTCTAAAGAAATGTCTTAAAATAATGAATAGTTATGAAGGTGCTTCATTTATCCAGCAATTATCAAAAGTAAGAATCATAGATTATATTTAGGTAAATTTAGAAAAGTTTGTCCTCCTCAAATAATACTTAGAATTTCTAAATTAGTTGCAAAAATTTTGTTTAATTTGTTCAACTGAGTTTGAATCACAAAATTCACTAGAAGATACTTCATTTTAAGTTATATTCCTCAAACCTGAAGAGAACATTGTTCTATGCATTCTACTTATAAGGCTGTATATTGCTGAAAAAAATAAAAAGTTCCAGATATAGGGACAGGAAGTTTGTAGGCAAATTCCTGGATAGAGAATTACTTAGATGGTAGCTCTAAGTAAAATGTCTTTTCTTCCTCCAAAACTATTCATAACAGATTCTCATATAGTCTCCCACAACTGTGAAGGATGTTACACAGTGTTTTGGTAGCCATACTGCCTTACTAGCTTTATAATCCTGGACAAGTTCATCATTTCAGTGTCTGAGGGATAAAGATAGATAGATAATAGCTTATGGATGTGGCGCTAAGGATGGAATATATTAAAACATATGAACAATACTTGAGACATAGTAAGCACTTTGTAAGTGGCAGGCCTTATTATGATGAAAGTAATTATTTGCCATCTATGTACTTGTACCTGAGATATAACAATAAGTGCATAGGTCTAGTTGGGTTTAAATGCCAGCTGTGCAACTTTCTGACTGTGTAGTTTAGAAAAAGGTCTTGAATCTTTCTGAAACTTGGCTTCTTTATCTGTAAAATGAGAATAATTTCAACTTTTCATGGGTTGGTTAAAGATTTAATCTGATGTTATATGAATTTGATTAAGTCAGGGACATGTAAAAGTGCTCAGCACAATGCCTAAAATACCTGAATATCTGAATTGTTATTTGTAATCACTTACCAAACAAAACCACTTACCATCAAATGAAAAGCCTATAATCTATACTCCCATTTGCTACTAGAGGAAGTGCAAATTGTTACACCCTCCCCACAGAACAAAAATCTAAATCATCATACTCATTGATCCAGTAATTCTCTTTCTAGGAATTTGCTCAAAGCTGTAATCATGGGATATTTTAAATTTTCAAGCAATACAGTGTCATATGTCTGTGAGATCTAGCAATTGTTTCAAAGTAACCACCTAGCTCCTTAAGAAGAGGGGATGGTTGATTCCTCATTAATTAATTTATGTCAAAAGTTCTAGATAATAACAAAAACACAGAAAGTCCTTCTCATCTAAACATTTTAAGGGCTGGGAAGATAGCTCAGTAAAATAAGCACTTGCCGGGCAAGCACAAGGTCCTGAGTTCAATCCCTGGTACCGCAAAAAAATAAAATGAAATAAACATTTTAAGACCTGTTAATCTTTGGATGAAAGAAGAAAGAAAGAAAGAAAGAAAGAAAGAAAGAAAGAAAGAAAGAAAGAAAGAAAGACAGCAAGCAAGCAAGCATGAGCTTGGGAGGCTGAAAATCTACTCATTGGATCACTATATGTCTGATCTACTTATTGAGACCCTGTAGACTCTATACTAAATACACAAAAAAGAAAGAAAGAATATGAATATTGTTGCATAATTACTTAAAAACAGTATTAACAGACTATGGAGTACAATAAAGTACAAATCAGGAAAATATACAACACTGAACATTTTTATCTTATCAATAAGATTTTCAATGAAAATAAAGTTTGAAAAACTACAAAAGAAGAAAAAAAGCACAAGAAAATACAAGGAAGGAAATAATAAGTTAAAAGGAGAAATTAATTAAGCTAATACAACAGTAAACCTAATTGATAAAAACATGACCAAGAAAAAGAGTATAAAGTACAAACTAAAGAAGCTATTACTGGGCCAAGGAGATGGGTTAGTGGAATAAGCACTTCCCGGGCAAGAGCAAGGGCCTAAGTTCAATCCCTGGTTCTGCCAAAAAAAAAAAAAAAAAAAAAAAAAAAGAAGCCATTACAGGGGGGATAGACATTGAAATAAAAATTGTTTTATAAGAACCACTTTGTATAAAAATAGCTTGAAAATATAGTTAAGTGGATAATTTCCTAGAAGGAATTAAGATTATCAAAATTGACCTGTTTTAAAGTTAATAAGCTTAAAGAAACTAGTTTCCATAGAAGAAACAGAAGTCATTAAGGAACCATGCCACCAGGCCCAGATGCACTCTCAGAGGAATTTTATTAAACCTTAAAGTCCATATATTACCAAACACCCTGTAAATTGTTTTATAGCTTTGAAAATAAAGTAAAACTTACCCATATCTTTTATGAACCAAGTATAACATTGATCCCTAAACTGATTAAAGATAATCCATAAAAATTAATATAAATGCACACTAATGTGATTATTGACTCAAAAACATGAAATTAAACACTAGCAAACAGAAAAAAATATGCCATATTAAGGAATTAATACAACATGGCTGGATATGATGTATTCCAGAAAGAGAAGTTTGGTTCACTACTAGGACATCAATTAATATAAATACATTAATAGAAAACCTCCATGATTATCTATACAAACACTAGAGAAGCCTTAAATAAAATTCAATATCATTTTTTAAATACTCAAGAAAATAGTAATTAAGTGATATTCATTAACATGATTATATATGCGTATATATGCATATTTATGTATGTGTGTATGTGTGTCTAAATGCTAATATTTGATGGGAAATATTGGGAGCATTTCCATAAAATCAGAAAGATGAGAATGTTTATTGTCTCTGCTACTACTTAGCATTTTCTCTTTATGTATTTGGTGCAGGGTCTCACTATACAACTTGGACTGGTACTGATCCTCCTGTTTTCAGGCTCCCCAGCACTGGGATTATAAGCATTCACCACCATGCCTGGTCTTAGTGGCAGGCTCAGGGGCAAGGCCAGGGCAGCATATGGTGCTGGGGATCAAACACTGATCCCTGCACTTTCCTAAGCAGTTAGCATTGTATTAGAAGTATTATTGGATGTAACTGGGTAAGATAAATCAATTAGACACATACAAATTGGAAAAAGAAAGAAATAAATTTATATTTATCTCAAGGTACTATGATGTATGACATTACAGTGGAAAAAATCATCAAGAGTCAATGATAAAGCTAACTCAAGCAATAAAACAATTAAGCAATTCAAGGGACACCAACACACAAAAGTCAATACACTTCATTTATCCAAGAACAGCCAATTTGAAGACCAGTGTTATAGAAAGCCCCATTTTCCGCAGTAACAAAGAAGAGTAAATACTTAGAAATTAATTTTCCATAAATGCATAAAACCTGTATAAGAAAAACTTTAAAGTACTTCTTAAAGACACAAAATTAAACTTAATCAAACAGAAAGACATCCACTATTCTTGGATAGACTGATATATATATATATATATATATATCTCCTAAGATTTTACATTTAACACAATTCCAATAAAATACCAATAAACTTTTTGCAAAGCTAAGTAAGACCCATAATACTAAAAATCTCATGGTATCCACTTACTTGCATAATAAACTTCAGTGGATTCTACAATAACACAGTTTACCTATCTTAAAATCTCTACCCTATGCAAAATTACACAATAAAAGCCAACAGGTTTGAGGGAAAGCTGAGTTACGAGCACAATACTCAAAGATTCCTCCATCACTCACACACACACACACATACACACACACACACACACACACACACACACCCATAGGAACTATGCTAAATGATTAGGAAATAAATAAATCCTGCACTGAGCTGGCACTTCACCTAGAAAGGCCTTGATGTTTGTTTGTTGAATAGGCATCAAAAAGGCTGTAGATTGTAAGTTACTGGGAAGAGGGGAAGGAGAGGGATCTGAAACTGGAAGGAAGGTTTCAGCACCAGGTGTGGACGGACTTCTAACACACAGGATGAACTGGAATAGCTGGTAGAAGTTTGAAGTATGTGTGCTTTTTTGTGTTCTTACACAGCTCAGTTCAGTTATGGGCAGTTCCTGCTTTTACCTAGTTTCTCATGACTGTGAAATTGTGCATAAACAAATGCAAAATCCACATTATGTTCAAATCCTTCTCTGAAAATGTCAATTACATTGGAACAAACTCAAAATTTCAAAACAAGCACAGCCAAATTGGCTCTACAGGAAGGATAAATCAGAAACTAATGACATTGGTTAACTGCAGAGGGTATGTGGAGTATAAAGAACAGATGAATAGGAAGGAAGCAGTAGGGGTGAGGGGTCAATTACATTTCTGCATATAGCTTTGTGTAGCACAAATTTTTGGAGCCCAATTACTGTTGCACATACCCCCCATAAGTAAATAATCAATCTCAATCAGAATGTGAAGAGAACCCTAAGTGGAAAACAAATAGTAACAAGTAAGCCAAACAAAGGAGTTACATAATCGCCCTGGAAGAGGTGGCAAAGGAAAGAGCTAACCTTAACTATTATAGAAAACAGTATTTTTTGTTTTGCTTTGTTTTAACCATTACTGCTTATTCATAGATTCATGAATATAATTTTAAATGGAATTATGAGTCACCACAGTGGATGAAAAAATTTGTTATAAAAAAAGAAAATAGTTTGTTATAAAAACCAAAAGGTAAAGTCATAAATTTAATAACTTTAAATACATGAGTCAAAAAGCCTCTGAAATTTTTGAGCCAACAGATGACTATTAAATAATTCTTCCTCTTTATAGAATTCCTATATGTTATATTGCTTGGTCATAGTCAGAATGATACTTCAAAAGAATTCCTCATTCATTTATCCTTAAATCATTCTTCTTGGCCACTCCCATCTCTGGTTCTCTACTTATCCCCCATCCCTTTTTCCATTCCCCTCCTTTTGGATGCAGTGCACATTTCCTTGAGTAACCAATGGGTCAAAGAAAGATGGCCAGGGGCAGATATGAGAATGAAGAGACTCACATATATAGACTTCAGGGTGTCAACTGTCTGAATCATGAAATCTAAATTTAGAGGACATTGGCAAAGAAGCTGCTCTAGTTCACTCAAATACCTTTCATTTCACCACAGGTTGTGCCACCAATGTTAGATTTCTTGTTTCTAAGGGATTAGCAGTGGCCTACCTGAAGAGCCCAGATGCCAGTGTAACCAGACACCCACTGCTACACTACATTCAATTCTTTGGACCTACCTCTATTAAGAGCAGACTACAGCTTCCAGCATAGTCATTTGCCAAGTGTAAAGCCTTTCAAGAGACTAACAATCTTTACATCTTGAAGAGAAGGAATTAGCATTTCCTGAGTAGGAATCTACTTAGAAATGCAATTAATGCCTATTTTTTCTCTCCTTTTAAATTTTTTATAGTTTTTGATCAATTTTACATGCTCATAGCTGTTAATCTGAACAACTAATTTAAAGGCCACAATATGCAATATAACAACCATTGTTGAATTTCTATCATTTTGTTTAGTGAAAGTCTATATTGTTTCTAAAGGTTTTTTCTTTCTTTCTTTTTTTTTTTACTATTTTTTGTATTCTCTTTAATAAAAAAAAGAAATGTGAAGTGAAAAACATTCTAAGGGCTGGTTAGATGGCTCAGTGGTCTAAAGCACCTACTTAGAACAAGCTAAGCTAAGCAAAACACAGGGACCACAGTTCAATCCCCCAGCACCACATGCCAGCCAGCCCCGCCCCCTGGTGGGCTGAGCTGGTCACACACAAAAAAAATAGATAAATAAATATTAAAAAAAAGAAAAACATTCTAGTGGATATGACATTGATGCAGAAACAGTGCCACAAAGGGTTAAATGCAGGAGACTTTATAGAGTGTTCACACTTCTTGGTTAAAAAATAAACTATGAGATAGTTGCCAAATGTACTGTCATAGTCATCGTAGTAGTGACGTTGTTCTCAACAAACCTGCAAACACAAGACTTCTTTCTGAAGAATCAACAGTGCAGTAACAAGGCTTGCCATGTTCCTCTGTATGTGGAAGTTCAGAGGCCTAAGATAAACCACCTCCAACATTTGTCTGGACACCTCTCACCTTCCAAGAAGATTTCCATCAAATTGTCCTATGATGATAGAACATAGTGAAGGGGACCAAGAGATGGTTACATTCTTCTGAGAGAAGTATTAGCTTCTGAAAATGTCCCAGGGAGAAAACATCCCAGAGGCCCATTTATGAGTGAAAGCAAATAAAAGCTATCAGACCACAGAACTTTCTTACCAAGTTAGAAATGTTTACGAGGCATATCTTGGGGTGCCACATAGAATTGAATAGGGTTTTTGAGGGCTAATAAAAATCAGGGAGACTGAAAGAGCAAGGCAAGGTAGGGCCAGCAGAAGAGAGTAAAGAGTAAAGGACACATGGAAGGGGTTGAGGGAGATGTTGCAACCTGGTTTGTGGATAGGCAGCATGGTTACACCCTACACCAACTGAAAGAGCCAATGGATGTGTGGCATTCAGCAGTAGAACAAGGGAGATGGTATTTGGAAATGGAGAATCAATGAATGGAGATAGACTGAGTAGAGGCTAGGAGTGCCATTCAGTAACACTGCTTATATAAAAGACAAGTTTGTGCTGAGAAAGCATACCTGGGGTCATCATGTAGCACCAGTAGTATTTTGAGAAGAAAGGGCACAAGTGGGTAGAGATGGTGCTTGTGAACAGGGAATTCTCATGTTTCAGTTCTTAGATACTAGAGAGCAGGGGACAATTTGATCTCAATGTCTTCTTTAGTCAAGAAACCAGATGCCCATTTTCTGTTCTATGTTCACCTTCTCCACAACCTTAACAAATTCTTTAAAAAAATATGGCGCCATCCCCAGCCTGATCTACTTCCTGGATGGTTTTTTCTGTGATGATGCCCAATTTCTCCTCTGTGATACTCACCCTGACCATCCTGCATAACACCTCTAACAGCTCACTATGAGAAATAATACCATCTTTATCTAGATCATTCGGAAGTATAAATTTGTTGATCTGGCTGTTGGGTGGTTCTGATCCATTCCATTTTTGTTCTTTGCATCACTGTCAATGAATCAGAAATGAGTCAAGATTCTTATGAATCCATGAAGGTTCACCTGATCCTCACCATCTGGAAAGAAGGCACTTATTATCTGGTCTCCCAGGGGATTGATGGCAAATTCTGAAATCCCCTAGAAATCTTCCAAGCTCAGAGTTCTGGTCTCTTTTTGTCCAGACTGATGAACCAACAGTAGAGGCAGGAAATCTGACTGTAGAAGAGCCAGTCTCCTTAGTGACCTTGAGCTCCTCATTGCTAAAGAAGTTGGAAGCCTAAGACCCCATCCCAACCAGGGAGCGATTCTGCCAAAAGCAATAGGATAAAGCCATAGAACTATATAAAAAATTGTTGCACATGTGGTGGTGAAGATCTGTAATCCCAACACTTTTTTTTAAAGAGAATACAAAATAATGATAATAATAAAAAATTTGAAATGATGCAGAATTTTATTTATTTTTTAATAATTTTATTGAGAAACAAATAGCAGTGAGGCAGTTTCAAACTGATTAGTAAGACAGTTTCAGTAATTAATGCACTGCGTATTGCTGTCTTTGTAGTGGCTATTCATAGTACAAGATGCAGACATGATATCCTGTCATACCACTATTAGAACAAAACTTTCTATTCATTGAATTAAGAAAAAGTAGCTGTATATCTATCCTGTTTCTATTCATTGAATTAAGGATGTTTTTCTCTATTTTTTGGTCTACTAACTTAAATTGTTAACCCTCCAGAAGAGCAGCTTATTATTATTACCCTACACTATAGGCAGTTGAGCTTAACCTCACTATCTGTCTGAATATCAAATATCTTAGACATAACATGGAACAGGTATTTACCATCAAGGATTGATATATTAAACTTTAAGTCCCTACGGAATATGAAGGAAAAAAATTTAAAAATTAAAAAAATTAGAAAAATAGGAATAAACAATTATATATTTTTACACAGAAATTTAGTAATCTAACCATATACTGCATTATAACAGGACAGTCCTATAACTTTTTTTTTCTTCTCTCTTGTTTTCATTTATTACCCTTTTTTAAACAAACATTTACTGGAGAGACAGTATGGCAGTAATTGGTATGACATGACAAGCAGTACGTATTTAGAAAACCAGAATGACAGGCATTCCAAGCATGACCTTAGTATTATACATTGCTATCTTCAGTGCAGTTGCTTAGTTCACAGGTATCAGCATATATAGTCAGAATTTTACTAAACAAAATAATACAAATTGGACAGTATTTGTTATCTTCAAAGTAGTTCTTTTGAGTACAAGATATTTGCATTCAAAATTAGAAAAAAAGCTATAAGAAATTAAGAAGAGAAAAGAAAAACTTAAGCATTAACTGCTCCTTTCCATAGACCAGCAGAAATCCACAGTACAATTATCAAGCCATCCTGCATACATGCATAGATATATCTCTTCCCCTCTTCTCGTGTCCTCCTCACCTCAGTAGGTAGAAGATTACAAATTTCAGCCTAACCTAAGCAATTTAGTGAGACTTTGCCTCTAAAATAAAAAATAACAAGGTGGGCGTGCTGGGAATGGAGCCCAGTATAAAAGTGCTGGGTTTAATTCCCAATACCAGAAAAAATAACTCTAATTAGTACTTTTATTGATTATAAAGGAATGATTTCACAATTTTGACAGTATTATGTGTATATAATAAGACGGAACAAATAAATAATAAAGCAATTGTCTCCCTCTTGGGAAAAAAGGCATAAATAGGAAAAGAAGAGTTCTAGAATGAATCTTATGGCACTGGATTAGAATCTAAAGTGTCAGTATAAATCCATATACTTATTCATATGTACACATATAGATATAGGTGGATTATACATAAAGTAAATATATGTGTGTACACATATAAGTATATGGAGTATATTGCCTAGCTTTGTCATATGAGAGGGCCTTAGGAGCAAGCAAAGGTGCTGTTGCAGCACATGTACTGTCTAGGCCTTGTTTCTAAATACCATTCTTTAATAATAAGGTTCCTTAGAGAAAAGATTTATTCCAGGGCTGGGCCAGGGAAAATATAATACAAACCTAGACTCTCTTGTGGTGTTAGAAAATAAGAACATTCTCAAAATTAATATTATGACTAAAGGGCACCGAAACCAACTTGAAGGAGCTTCCAATGCCCACATCTGTTACACTTCGAGCAATAACATGAATAAAAATGGTAACAGATTGTAACATATAGAATAAGATGAATATATATGAGTCACACTTATATGAATAAATAAATTGGGTAGATAAATAAATGGGGAAGAGGAAACTCTCCCTTACAGAAGAATTCTAATTAATAAATGTAGAAGTCATCAAGGGAAACAGACTATCATCAGCCAAATACTACAGTAATAATTTTTGCAAACAGTAATCATCAACGGATGTTCAAGATAATAGTAGTAATTTTGGCTACAGAAATCTGATAGACACCATCTTAGCCAAATGGTCAAAATTAACCTCCACAGTAATAGGACACTTCTGTATGTAACCTCCTGATATGGTGCCCTAAGAAAACACTTCTATGCGACTCACATAAAGGTCCTCAACTGAATCAGGGGAAAATATTCAAGAAGCCCAAATTGAAGGATGTTCCATGAAATAATCGATAATACTCTTAAAAACTGTTCAGGTCACAGAAGATAAAGACTGAGATCAGAAATTGAAGGACACAAGAGACTTGAGAACTTAATGCAGTGTGTGATCCTGGATTGAACTCTAGATGAGGACAAGGAGGCCAGTGGGAAAACTAGCAAAACTCAGGGCCAGCCAAATAGCTCAGCTGATAAAGCACCTACAAACAGGCACAGGGTCTGGAGGTTCTCGATTGCCCAGGCCTGCCATACCGGCCCCGCCTCCAAGGCACTCTGAGAAGGCAACTGAGACTGGGCGTGGTGGTGCGTGCCTGTAATTAATCTCAGCTCTTGGGAGGCTGTAAACAGGAGAATCACTATGAGTCTGATCTAGCAGTGAGATCCTGAACACCCTGTAGACCCGTCCCTAAAATAATAAAAGAAAACTAGCAAATTTCAAAGAAGGTTTAGATTGATAGCATTTATCAATGTTAGCTGGCTTCAATAAATATACTATGGAAGTGTAAGATATTAATGGTAGGACAAATGTACAGGAGCTTGCTACTATCTTTTCAACTTTTCTGTAAATACCTTTATAGTCTTGTAACCTATTTTATGAACTTCTGTCTAAAACTGATTCTGTCCATCAAAATTAAGTCTCTAGCTTCATCTTAGCTATTTTTCTTTATCTCATATATCTTGTTTCTTTAAACAAGAATAATTCTGTGATATGAGGATCTCTGACAGACAAATTCTTCCCTAATCCTAAACCTTCTACTTCTTTGTTCTGACTAAAGAAATAAATATGAATCCTTAGTTTGACTCTCTAGATTTTCTACAACCCTAGAAAAATCAGGTCTTAATGATTATTTCCATATGGATTTTGTGCAAATCCTTTGCCTAGACACTAGACTTCAGTCAATCCAAACTACACTTGTTTCTCCAGAAAATATCTTTCATTTGTAAGACAATATCTCCTCCTTGTACATCCTGTCTTCTATTACAGCCTTTCATTTCAAAAAGAAATAGCTCAATGTGTACTATTCATGAGTAACAGAGGAATACTACAATAAATAGGACATAATTTTTGTCAGTCAATACAATTATATTAACACAAAGAGTTAATACTTAACTTGAATATGGTATATGATGTATGGTTTGTGGTGTATGTGGTGGGTGGTAGGATTAAAATTAAAATTAAAATTCATAAGAAAGGTAGCCATTAAGAAAGCCTTAGAAGAGAGAGTGGAATGTTTCTGTGAATACTGATAGGAAAAGAATTGCAGACTGAGGAAAGCTAGAAAGGCAAGCTGAGCTCCAATGCTTTGCTTTGGCTAGTGCATTGAGAAAATGGGGTGGAGAGTCTTTTCTGGGTGTAATGCATCAACTGGACAGATTTTGAAGGATTTGGAGTGTCAGATTAAAACTGTTGAATTTTTGAACAAACCTACCAAATTATTGAAGTGTTTTGATCACATAAATAACAATGATCAGAGAAGAACCTGTGCTATTATGAAAATAGAGTGGTTAAGTATCAATTTCCTCAGGTTTTAGAGGTCTGTTTTTGATGTAGGAGAGAAGAGGTTGATGTTAGTCTCAAAGGGATTGCAGGAGTAATGGTAATACCTATTCCATTTTACTAGTTGTGGCTCCTGTTTTGATGTCTCAGTTTTCTTGGAGGAAATCAGCACAGCAGCTGGTATATGATATAATACAGATATTGACCACAGCACTTTCTTTTTTCTCTGTACCACTGTTCATGGGACACCAGAAGCAGTTTGTTTTTGAGACTATGTTAGCTCTTCTCCCCAACAGAATGCAAGCTGCAGAAATCATTACCATGTTAACAGCCCACAGCCCATCACAAGGGATGCTGTTTTTCTGATGAGACTCAGGAAACAGAAAAAACAAGGATTTTAGATGGTTTGAACACAGTAAGCCAGAAGGCAAAAGCCTTGCACTATATGTTGTATCAGCCAGGAGTCAGTCAGGAAAACAAACTGAGCTGTTATTTTAATGGAGAGAATTTGACATAGTCATTATTTATTTATTCATTCATTTATTTATTTTGGTACTGGGGATCAAACTCAGGACCTCGAGCTTGCCAGGCAGATGCTTATGCCACTGAGCTACCTCCCCAGTCCTGACATAGAGAGTATTCTAAGATTGACAAGGCAAATGGGAAACTGAGATGATATGGAGATAGTAGTGGCAGCAAGCGGCCAGCACTCTTAGAGCTGGGAGACCAGAAGGAAGGGGTGGGAGATACTAGAGCAGCCATTGAGGCTAGAACCCAGACTTATGAAGGCTGCCATAGCTGGCTGGTGGTTGTGACTCAGGCATTCCAAAGCTCAGAAGCCTCAGAGTGATGGGGACAAGACATCCAAATAGAGAATGCTGCTAGTCTGCTCCTAACAGTGGTATTAATGCATCAGGAGCTCAGAAGATAAATCACGCAGACATAGTAGACCTTTGATAAAGGGGCACTGGGTGGCTGCCTCTGGCTGGCATCTCTAACACATATGACAAGGCTTACAGTGGACATGGCAAAACAGAGGACAAGTGAAAACAACTGCCATAGATGGGGCAAAGGGCCATTGCTGGGATGATGCTCACAGCTTCCTTAATCATGAGATTAAAGGAAGCCCCTTCCTTCACTTCCAGCCTTCCAATCTTCCTCTTATACCTCTGCTGTCAAAACTTAATAGGGAGCGGCTAACAAGGAAGAAACATTTGGAAAGTTTCAGCATCCCCAGAGAAGTGCAGAAGAATATGTTTGGAGCTGACAGACAATAGCTTCAAAACCAGCACAATAGCTAATGAAAGCATTAGCCAACAAGTCTGTTTCATATTAAAATATCATGAGAAATAAAGAAAATTCCTTGCTGCAGAATTGAGTTTTGAAATTGTTTCTTTCTCTTTTAAGTGTTATCCTGGCTGTAGAACAGTCAATAAAATTACTTGCCTGTATACAGCATTACAGAATATTCTTAGGTTGACATTCTCTTATATACCCAAGACTTTTTTCATAGTTCAAAATACAGGCAGACAATAGAATACTACTCACAATAAAAAAGAATGAATTATTGATGTACACAACTTGGATAGATCTCAAAGACATTATTCTCGGTGAAAGAAGCCAATCTCAAAAGGTTAAATACTGTATGATTCCATTCGTATAAAACAAAAAGACAAAATGAGGGTGACGGAGAGCAGATTACTGGCTGTCAGGGTTAGCAGTGGGTTGGCATTTGTGACTATGCAAGTATAGCATGGGGAAGTTTTGATGGTAAGAGAAAAGTTCTTTATCCGGATTGTGGTAGTGGTTACGTGAGTCTGTATAAAATAGAGTTATAGTCAAAGTAAAGGGAAAGGAAAAGTGCACATGCCTTGTGTATGAGAAAGTCTTACCTGTTTTTACTTTTAAAAAGTTTGACTATGGTGAGGTCAAGCAGTCAATCTAACCCTACTGAAATTTTGCCACATCTGGCAAGAGTTACCAATGCAAAGCTTCAGTGGGAGTGGAATTGAATGGACAACATCTTCCTGCCCCTGGGCTCTTCTGGGTTGACTCACAACACTGGCTCAGCTCATCAGATTTGGGTGAGGATGTTTTTGCTGTTGGTAGCTGTTCAAACACCCTTGCTTTCCTGCACTTCAAAACCTGGCCTGCCTTTGCCTCACTCATGTCTTTTATTTGGTACTAGCAACTTTTGAGGATTGATGCATCTGAGTGGCCCTTGGCAGTGGCTCTACTCACTAGCAAAGCTAGCACACAGGATGAGTAACAAACTCACTGACATCAGCCTCACTGTGATTATGACAACAGTGGACCCTGGTTTGTTTTTCTTGACAATAAAGAGCAAGAGGGTAAAGGACTGAGCTGACTAGTCAGCACAAAGTGTTTTCTGTCTAATCCTCTTTCCTATTCATGTGTGACCTACTTTCTGCAAATGCCTCCAAATATACTTTTGTTATACTTTGCATGGTTAAAATGCTTAATTAATAGCACATGATTAGGGCTGACCTAATAGCTCAGTGGACAAAAGTGCCTGCTTAGGCAGAGTACAGCAGCCGTGGTTCAATCCTCAGTGTGCTGTGCTGGCCCCGCCCACAGGGTGCACTGAGATGGCCATTGAGACTGGGCCTAGTGGGGCACTGCCTGTAATCCCAGTGCTGGGGAGCCTGAAAACAGGAGAATCACTACGAGTCCAATCCGTGTAGTGAGACCTTGTAGACCCTGTATCCCCCATACTAAATGCAAAAAATAAATGTTTAAACAAAACACTCTTGTGTGGTGGTGTCTGTGTACATTAACTCCAGCACGCCTTCCAGCCCACTGACAATAAACAACTATTTAAGGGGGAAAGAAAATTAGTTGTTCAGATTACCAGATATAAGCATGCAAGATTGATCAAAAAATTAAAAAGAGGGGCTGGGGAGATAGCTCAGAGGCATAAGCACCTACCTGGCAAGCACAAAAAAAAAAACAAAACCCAAATTTGATCCCAAGCCTCACATGCAGACCTATAATCCCAGCACTCAGTGAGGGGAGGAGGTGAGACAGGAGGATTGATACAAGTTTGAGATCTGCCTGGGGACTACAAAAGTGAGCACAAGGCCAGCCCGAACTGCATAGTGAGACTCTGTCTAACAAATAAAATGAAGAGAAAAAATTAGAAAAAAAACCTCTAGAACTTTTAAATATGTAAATTTTTGTGCATTCTGTTACCCTAAGAATTTTTGTTCCATTCCAATTGAGAGCAATAGAAGAGAGATATGTTTTGTAATTATAAATTTTCTTTCCGGAGGCCTTTCTTTGAGTGAAAATTGTACCACTGACATTGTCATTCAGGCTTTGTCACTAGGAGTGATTTTCACACCCAAAATATTGACCAACAGAATGGAATTCAAAAATGAACAAGCATGTGCTCTTTGTCCCCTGGCTCCTTTTGGCCCACAGACTTTTTTGAGATCAATGTTATATGCATTGATAGTATGTTCTTTTTTATTACTATGTAGTATTCCAGTCCATACTGTAAATGCAGTATTCTACAATCTGTTTCTCATTTTGCTGTTAGCAGATACCTTAATTCATGCTAGTTAAGTTTTGTTTGCATTTCACGAAGAAATCTGCTATAAATATTTTATGCAAGGCTTTTTGTGAATATATTCATTTTTCTTCTATGTACATAAGAGGGAATTAAACATTAGATGCATGTTTATTAGATATCTACAGTCTCCAAAGGGGCTATATCATTTTATACTCCTCTCAGCAATTCATGCAGGTTCCAACTGTTCTACATCTTTGCCAATATTAGGTTTTATTTTTTCTAGCTTAGCTGCTCTAGTATACAGGAGTGTATCATTATAACTTCAATTCAAATTTCCAAATAAATAATAGTATTGTGCACCTTTGTATATGCTTATTGGCACACATATGCACGCAGGTGTCTTGTTTGCCCAATATTTTTTTTTCAACGTGTTGTTGAGGAGAATCAAGGAAGTGCTGGTTGCTATATTAGTACACTTGGCAGGGAAAAGGAATAAAAGTACGATTTGTGAAAGCAGACTTATCGACGATAAGGAGATATTTCCAAGACCCAGTATTTATGCTTTTGGGTGTTTAAAATAGATGGCAATGCATGAAATAATAAAAGAATTCAGTAGATATTGGTTCCCAAAATTCTTCTTCTCTAGTGCACAACCACTGTCAAGAAATCTGCTTCAGAGACTGAGTCCCTGGGCTTTCCATGAGGAATTCTCAGTATCTTAATATATGTACTTTTGTGGGTTTCTTGCTTACTTCATGGAAATGTACCGTGAAGGGTTTGAGGACTTGATATTAGGGGTAGCAATGCTAGTCAGGGGTGCTATCTTTAGGCCCTTTGGAGTAGCTGAATGCCTTAACTTTGGAAAAAAGAGTAGTGACAGAGGACCAACTTGGAAAGGGAAAAAGGCTTAGGACTGCAAGAATGCAGTATGTTCTCTAAACTTCTACCTAGCTTCTCATTGTGTTTTGCTATACTTGCTTGCCTTGTGAATGTTGGTGATAAAAAAAGGGAAGAAAGAAGCACAAGATGAATTTAAAATGATATTATTAAATGTTTTTAGAATTAGGAGCACAGTACCAGCCTAAAGGAGACTTCGAGACAGTCTTCTGGGAATAAAGGTACTATATGGTTGTCGCAACAAGAGTGACATGTGAAGCAGGAGTTGCCAGACTTCTTTAATACATTGAGAAAGATCAAAGCAGTTCACGTTTATGTACAAAACAACCCCACACACACTGCTGAGCAGAAGAATCTGAGGCAGATGGGGAATCTTCCTTCTTACAGATGGGTCATACTACACACACAAATGCAGGGACTTGATCCAAAGACGAATGAGCCCTATAGTAAAGTAACAACAGAAGCTCATATCAGCTCACTAGAAACTAGTGTGGCTTTCAACAGACATCTTTGCTCAGAGGTTTTATTCTTGCATTCAAATGTACGACAACACCCAGTCTCCACTAAATATTTCTCATGCTTAAGACGGCATGATAGTAATAAATCAGCTCTGAAAGTTGACTGCTATTAATGCCATGTGGTATCAGTTAGATCACAAACCAAAGCCAATTTTTCAAAACATTTCCTGCTGGAATACCCACAACACTTTAACAGATGTCTTTTGGAAGGTTTGAAAGCAAAGTAAACCCCTATCAGCATATGAAATGAAACCTAAAAGAAAGTGAAATATAGAGTGAAGGAATTATTTTTTTTCTTCTGATGGTAAAGACAGATTGGGAAAAATCTTAAAATCTTTGAAGAAATATTCATATCCACAAAAGTGGAGAAATGAACTTTTCTCACATACACACCAGAAGACTGGATTTTGACAATATTCTCTCAGCATTCATCCAAGAAATTTATTTGACTACCTTTGAGTACAGTGTTTGTTATTTCTTATTCTGAACACGGGCCTTGTATAACTCTGGTTTTTGTTGAAGCAAACTCAGGAGTAGCTATGCAAATGACTTCAGGGCCTGATGGGGCCTGCACAGGCAGAAATGGAGTGAAGGCATCAAACAAGCATCTTCTGTCAGGTACAAGATAGCCATGACTGCTGTGGCTAATTCTAAAATTTTGAAGTCTGAGACCCCTCCAAATCAGTAATAGAGAACCAGAATGGGAGCCTGGCAAAGGAGGGAGAAAGTATTCTCCTTTTTCATTTTTCAACATTAAAAATTTTGTTTTTTAATTTATTTGGTACAGGGTCTTGCTATGTAGTTCAGACTCATAGTGATCCTCCTGTCTCAGCCTCCCCAGTGCTGGGATTCTGGGCACACACCACGATGCCTGGTTTCGGTGGCCGGCAAGGCATGCCTGGGATTCTGGCGCTAGCACAGCATGTGGTACAGGGGATTGAACCTGGATCCTTGCACTTGCCAAGCAGACACTTAGACCGCTGAGCTATCACACTAGCCCCATTTTTTGATATTTTATTATGAACATCTCAACTGTGTAGAAAAGTTGAAAGAATTGTATGGTGAACACACACATACCTGTGGGGGAGAAATTACTATTTTGAATCTGACAGTTTCCATCAGGGCTGTCACCCTAATCTAAGAAATGCTCATGAATAAATAAATGAACTCTACTCACACATTTATTCTGGAGAAACCAATGTTCATTGCCACTCCTGCAGCACGTGAGTGATAATTCCAAAATCAGGAGCCCCTGTAGATCTGCTTTTAGTAGCTATTGTTCTGGGTGCTACTTGTTCATGCGGTCTTATCTCTTCCTATGCTTTATTGTCTTAGACTTTTTACTGGAAGTTGTACTGGAAAACTGCATGTGGGTAGAAATCCTTTCTTTAGGAAAGATTTTTGTTTGCTTATACTAGGTACATGGGTGGTGCTACCAGTCGAGCAGATATTTATGGAGCACCATTGAAGTTGTAGAAATACAGTTAGTAACAAGAAATGATCAGTCTTTCTCTGAATAAGTAGGATCCACTTAAATAGAGCTATTAAAGAATAACTTAAGTCATACAAGTTTGATCAACATTCAGCTTTTCTGAACGTCAACCATCAGCACCCATTGTAATGAGTGGCATGCAGTCTTATTTCTTAGATAACTCAGAAAAACTTTCTGTGAACTGATACTGCATTTATCATACAAAAACCGAAGCAGAAATAATCAGAACAATTTTACTTTCTTTAACCAAAGACCAGGAAAGAGGACACTTTCAAACACTACACCAAAGCAAGTACTAATGCATGGCAAAAATAAAACCATGCTCATTTTAATATAATCAGCATAAACACTTTAAATCTGCAGACCATCTACAGGAACTTGAATGATTGCCTTTAGGTGGAGGAAGCAAAGAGCATCACCCTGCCACACCCAAGTTTCAGCCCTCACAAGCTAGAAATTGGAGCTACTATCAAAGCCCTAGCTGTACTACAAGCCCACCAAGTTAAAGACGCTGCCCAGAAAGCAGTGAATAGTGCCACTGGAATTCCAACTATGTAAAATTGATCAGGGACAAGAAAAGAAACTTGTGCTTCACTGAAGAAAAATATCTGAACATCAAAAAGATTTATTTATTTATTTATTTATTTATTTTTGTGGAACCGGGGATTGAACTCAGGCCCTCGCACTTGCCCAGAAAGCAGTGAATAGTGCCACTGGAATTCCAACTATGTAAAATTGATCAGGGACAAGAAAAGAAACTTGTGCTTCACTGAAGAAAAATATCTGAACATCAAAAAGATTTATTTATTTATTTATTTATTTATTTATTTATTTTTGTGGAACCGGGGATTGAACTCAGGCCCTCGCACTTGCCAGGGAAGTGCTTATTCCACTGAGCCATCCCCCCGGCCCCTGAAAAGCTTTAAATAATTATGAAAAAAAATTGCAAAATATAAAATAAATTAAAGAAAGGAAAGGAAACTTTGAGCCTTATGTACCAAGCAAATGCCAAGTCTAGTCCTAGATTACTTGATTTAAAAAACAAAAAAAATACAAAAAAATAGTAAAATATAAAAACAAATTAATGTTTTATAGACTCTGGGAAAATAATTTTCAGCAAAGTACAAAAATTTAAAGCATTCCTTTCTTTAATTTTTTAATTCTTTACTGTGGAATAGCTCAGGATGTCAGTTCTGTTCTAAGTAACAGAATTGGTAACTGGGCAGGGAAACATAATTTGCATTATAAAATTTTTGCTTTAATAAAAATTATTTAAACAGTTCAAAATAAGTAGCTAGGCTGATCAGCTGATGCTTAATCTTCTGTAGAGTATAACTCAAGGAGGCCTTGACTCAATCAGTGACCCAAACTCCATCTGTACCAACTCTCTCCTCAGTCATTGCAAAATATTTCTTCTTGTTTGTTTAATTGGGAGTATAGTTTTTTGAACAGAAAAAAAAAATCACTTGTCATCCCTCACTCCTGGAACCAAATACTCAACAGAAGAGCTTACTTCAGCGATTTATGATAAACTGTCAAAATTGACATATTGATATTCATATCATTTATATGTTTTCTGACCTGCAGATTCCTGCTATGTAATTCTTTGAGACTCCTTTCATGAGCCACAAAGCTTTTGGTCTCTTTGAGGCAGGTATCTTTTTACATGAAGGCTTTACTTTGCCCCTCTCTTTTGCATACTGGTGTTCTCTCTGCATACCACGGTGTCTTTTTTTGAGACCTTCACATCACTATCTGTAGTTGATTCTTAGGAGAGGGCCAAGTTAGTTTCTGAACTCAGGCCACATCTACCATATCTGTGAACACAGCTGCTCTTGGTGCCATAGACTCCACGGAATTGTTAGGCTTAATAATATCTGGATCAGAGTGAACTGGGTAGGAGGTGATAAAATCTGTTCTGCTTCAAAATTAATGTGTAACCTCATAGGTAACATCTAGAGGCTTAGCCCTTGAGTGCCACTCCCTCCAAATGCATGTCTTCATGGGCTGAAGAATAACTAGACAGCTGAGTATGGTGGCACACACCTGTCATTCCAACACTCTGGGAGACTGCACAGGAGGATCCTAAGTTCAATCCCAACCTATGCAACTTAGTGAGACCATGTCTCAAATCTTAAAGGGGGGTGGTAGTGTTGCTGCTAATAACCTAGCTTAGTCCAAAGGCCCTGAGTCGATCACTAATACTGGAACAAAAAAAAAAAAAAAAAAAAGAACAAGTAGGCTCAGCAGCCATCCATTCTGAGCCTCTGAGGGAACCCAAGGTGTCGTGTGGCTTCCACTCTTTGTTGTTACCCATTTTCACTAAGAGAATAATTCTCTTAGATTTTGTGGTATCTGCTTCTTTCTGAGACCTTGGACATACCTCTTACTTTATAGGGATTTCTCATCATTGTTAAAACACACAGTGCTGGGTATCATTCAATTTCACACACATTTTGGTTAGTTGTTGCCATTAGGGAGGCACTTTGTTGGATGAAAGACTCAAAGGAAAAGTATTACTGCCAACACCTAGGAAGTTACAACTAATAGACATATCTGGGGATATATCTATGTCACATTAAAACCAAGCTATAGCTTGGTCAAGGACTATAATAGAGGCCTAACTAAATCCAAAGCTGATATGTTTAGCATTCCAAAGGGTTGTGGGGGGGGGCTGGGTAGTTGGCTCAGTGGAATAAGCACTTCCCTGGCAAGCACAAGGGCCTGAGTTCAATCCCTGGTTCCGCCAAAAAAAAAAGCAACCAATTGTTGGATGTGATGCTGCCTGTAATCTCAGCTACTAGAAGAGACTGAGGCAGGAGGATGCCAAATTTGAGGCCAGCCTGAATAACTTAATGAGTACCTGTCTCAAAATAAAAACAAAGGGGCCGGGGAGATGGCTCAGTGGAATAAGCAGTTCCCTGGCAAGTGCAAGGGCCTGAGTTCAATCCCCAATTCTACACACACACACACACACACACACACAAAATAAATAAATAAATAAATAAATTCAAAATAAAAACAAAATTGAAAGGACTGGAGTTGTAGCACAATGGTATAACATTTGCCTACCATGCATGAGGCCCTGGGTTCATTTCCCAGTAACCCGACCTCCTAAAAAAAGTTTCAATATCTTTTTCATTGGATGTTACAAAGCGAACAACTGGTTGCCAGGTTATTATTATTATTATTATTATTATTTTATGTATTTGGTACAGGGTCTTGCTATGCAACTCAGACTCAGTAATCCTCCTGTTTTCAGCCTCACCAATGCTGGAAATACAGGTGTGTTCCATCACACCCTTCGTTGCCAGATTATTTGTACAAAGACTTGCTGCTGAATTTACAGACCCAGTACAAAATGAAAATATAGCGTCTCTTACTTGAAAATTATAAATTTCAAGAATCTCCTGACAGTGACCGTGTAGCATTAAAGTATGGGGGTCCTTGGGGCTGTAGAGGAGACACACCCACGAGAGCACTCTGGTCTCCCAACGTAGTACAGAGGGGGTTACATTTTGAACAGACTAGAGGAGGAAATTATACATGGGAAATTTTCTTCCACATAGTCCACGAGAAAATAGAATTATTATAAGGAAAGAAAATAACTCAGTCTTTCCCAAATTAGCAAATGGCATTGAGATCTAAAAGATGGAAAAGTTAGGATTTATGAAGACAGTTTCACAGATGTTTCACAGCTACAGGGTAAGGATAATAATAATAATTGTAATAGTGGCCAACACTAACAAATAGAGCATACTGAGTGCCAGAATTCTTCTAAATGTCTTATATACATTTACTGATTTAATCCTCAAAGTAGCCCTGGAGGGTAGATGGTATTATTTTCTTACGTTACTCTGGATTTGGAAGCTGATCTCAGAGAGGTTAAATAACTGCACCTGATCACACAAAAACTAAACCCTGAGGATTCAGACTTCAAACTTCCCGAGGATTTGAACTCAGAAACTATAGCTCCAGAGTCCACTCTTAACAACTATTTATGCTGCCTCTCAAAACTAAAGACTCCTTTAGAAAGAAGAAAGGAAGTGTTTCCAGATATTCATGCATTAATATCATAGATTTCGCCTAACCAGGATATATTGTGTGTACATTTTTAATTTTTTCTTCTTTTGCATTTCATGTTCATAGTTTAACAGCACCCGTTCGCCCTCCCCCACTGAGTGTTGCCACATGGCCCCATGGAGTAGAAAGGTATTGCTTCTGAGATCATTCCTTCACAGCCTTCCCCTGCTCTTCCACACACTTTCCTCCTTCTTTAATTTTATTGCAAACTCTCTTGTTTCTAACTAACAGTTGTTCTTTTAAATCATTTTAAAGAGTGATATTTTCCTAACTTGAATTAAATAAAATATAATGTAGACGCCCATGCAATTGGCCATTCTCCCCATTTACTGTTCCCTCCAAGTTGCACTTGGCGACTCTGCTCCACATCCGTATCACCTGTCGCTGCTCCTGGACTTTGTAGTTCAGAGGAAATAAATTCCAACTGGCCTTACATTTATCAGAACTTGAAAGGTTCAGCTTCTCAAATAAAATGAACTGAGAGAGAGAAAGAACAGGACAAAAGAATTCTCTGGCAGCCAGATTACACCTATCACCATTAAATAAAAAGTGGTTTTGGCTGCTGGTCAGAACCTGTAGTCAGGTCACTGTCCTTTCCTCTTTTACCAGTCCACTGTTATTCAAGGAAGGAATCACCTACAAAATGGGGCCTCTGCTGGTGGGGGTTTCTCTCTAGCTCTATTCTTGCTCCAGTGCTGGCTTGCTATCTCTCTCTCCCCCTTTCTCTCCCTCACCCTCCTTCTCTCCCTCTCCCTCTTTCTCTCCCTCTTCCTGTCCCTCTCCCTGTCCCTCTTCCTCTCCCTGTCCCTGTCCCTGTCCCT
>NW_004524645.1:10979078-10991573 GCF_000260255.1 Octodon degus
CCTCTCCCTTCAGTTTGAAGTTTGAGGATTTCTGACTACTTTGTCTCTCTTCCCAATTAATTCCCTCTCCCTCTCTCCCTCTCTCCCTCTCTCCCTCTCTCCCTCTCTTCCTCTCCTCCCTCTCTCCTTCTGTCTTTCCCTCTCTCTCTGCATGCACCAAACTTTTTTCTTTTTGGAAGTTACCTAGGAAACAATCTTTATGCTCAAACTTTATTTGAGCTATTCGCTTCGCTGGGAATCTGCACAAAAGCTGAAGAGTGAAAGAAGGTTGCAATATTTTACTAAAGCGTTCATGGCGAACACATCTCTCCCAAGGGGGGGACTCATATCCTGTTGGGTGTGTTGGGGGGCTTTGCAGACACCTCTGTTAAGGTAAGTAAATACTGGGGGCTGTTTTAAACAACTGGCTTTGGAATCTGCTCTTTCAGCAGACTTGAGAAGAGTTCATTCGAAAATACAGGAACTCCTCTGAGTCAACAGGGCACGATGTTTCTAACTTTGAGAAAGAGAATTATTTTCAATGGTCCTGATTTTAAGGCAGAATATTATTAAAACCTTACTGGAATAAGAGGAAAAAATATTTATTTTATATAGATACCCACCCTCCTCCAAATTGTATCAAGAAATAAGACTAGGCTCAGTGGTAAAAACTGTGTCTTTTAATAATCTGGTTTAGAAACCCAACCCTGAAATCAAAACCATGATGGTGCCTTTTTAATAATTTGGGCTAGATGCCCAACCCTGGTATAAAAGTTAGACAATATTAATATTTATCAAAGGTTTGGATGGAAAATTTTCAAATGTCATATAGAAACAAAAGCCTCTAACTACACAGCTGGAAGAAAAGTTTTGTACCGCAAAGCTGAAAGAAAATAAACTAGGACTGTTTTATCCTTCTAAATTTGAAAAAGAAACCCACTTGAATAATTTCCCCCAGTAATAACATTTATATTTCCCAGTATAGTTGGAGGGGTGCTGTTCACTTTTGTTTTTCCATGTGCATACAATGTTGATGAAGCTGAGTTTCTAAAATGTAATTTTCAAAAATTGTCCTCCTGCAGTGAAATTAACTCCTTGCCTTTTAAAAGCCTCCTTGATTAAGTTGGCTTGGTCTGCAGGTGTTGGATTCTGGAATGTCTCCTGACTCCAGGTCTTCAAGCACAGTTTTTGAGCCTTTCATTAGACATCTAACTCATTTTGTTTTTTTCATCCTACACATCTAGATCTCTCATGACTTCTGATAGGAATTTCTGGTGCGATAAAGAGCCAGGAAGCAAATCACCCTTTCACTAGAGATGGCAGTTTTGTTCAGTTTGAAGTTTGGAGATTTCTGACTACTTTGTCTCTCTTCCCAATTCCATTTCACTTGGAAAGCATGTTTTTTCTGGCCCATTTCTTTTCCTTTTGTGTGGCTTGACTCTTGGCATAGTACTTTCAATTAGTTGTGCTTACTAACTATTTCTAGGAATTCTTCCTGTGTCCTAAAAGCTTACTTTTGACTTCATTTTTTATCTGTACTATGATACTCCTTCTTTGTGTGCTTATGTGCAAGCTATGTGGGTGAATCTCTGTGTACTTTGTTTGCAGTCCCACCCCCAAGAGGATGAAGAGACAGATGTCATGTTAGGACAGAGGCCGAAAAACCCCATACACAATATACCCTCTACACTGGACAAGCAGACCAACTGGAGCAAAGCACTACCTCTTCCAACGCCGGAGGAGAAGATGAAGCAAGACGCCCAAGTGATTTCTTCTTGCATTATTCCCATCAATGTCACTGGTATCGTTTGATTTTCTGTTTCTTTCTTGCTGGTTTTCCAGGAGCAGTTGGCTAGAATATGCTACATATTAAATATATTCAAACCCTGTGCTGTTGTGCCTACCATCCAAAGAGTACCATTTTGTAAACAAGCAATATCTTTTTCATCAAAATACAACCCTGAAGAAAGTCAGGAAGATAACTCAGCAGCATAAGCGCCTGCCTGGCAAGTGCAAGGGCCTGAATTCTATCACTCAATGTGTTTGGCATGCTTTTGTCAAAGTTTGAACATCAATTTGCATATGTTCTGGTGAGCCACTTGTTATATAAAAGACAGACAGTTCCTTTTTGAAAAAAGAAAAGTCACCAAATAGCTCTTTGGCCATAGCTTACTGAAATACTGGAGAAAGTGGCAGTGATTAATCAGATGATTATGTGTATGGCATTGCAAGAAAGAAAATAGCAAAGCCCAGGTTTCTAAAACTTTAAGTAAGGTCCTATTAACCTACTCAGAAATCTGTTTACACATTTCCTCGGATGAAGGTTGGCTTTTTTTTCAAAAGATCAGTCACGTAGGCTTCTGTATTGATTTGAGGGATTTTGACCTAAAAGCCTGTCTTACTTTCATGCTCAACTTTCCTCCTCCAATGTATGGAGAAAGTGAAGATGGGTGTAGGTAGAAAGGAGCCTACATGTACTTTTCTTCAAATTTTATTGTCACAGCAATGAGAGAAGAGTAACTAAGACAGGAGAGAAGCTCACCTGAAGTCACACAGCTCCTGGAGCAGCCCACACCCAATGGCAGATCAATGATGACATGTGGCACTTGATTCTTTTTGTAGTCTTTTCTAACTGCTGTAACAAAATACCATGAACTGGGAGGTCCACAAACAGCAGGCATTTATTTCTCACAGTGCTGGAGGCTGTGAAGTTCAAGGTCAAATCATTGGCACGTTCAGCATCAGCTGAAGGCTTACACCCTGGTCCTAAACAGTGATCTTCTTGGCTTCTGCTCACACAGCAGAAGAGATAAGGGGGCTCTCTGTGGGATCATGCATGAGGGGAGCCACTCAGACTGCTTGAGAGCTGAGGGGCTTCTGAGGACATGACTTCACTAGTCTAGCTGACACAGTGGTGTAATCATGCCAGCACAGGTTAACATTCACACACTGCTTACACCACTGTCAAAAATGTGAATACAAGATGACAAACTGTATTAGAGTTATACAATAAAGACACAGAGGGCTCTTGCACTCTTGAAAAAAAAACAAATTTTACTGACAGAAATTATAAATTCCAGAATTGGATTTGGTAACCTTAGTTGTATAACAAATAATGTTATAAATGTTGTAATTTTGTTCAAAGATAGAAATTAAATGATCTGTTCATTGATTTTTCTTTAAACATCTCTAGTAGGTATATTTTAACTTGTATATTGAAAATTTCAAAACAGCCATATTATGGCTGATTTTCATCTGGGTAGCATTTGATTACAGATTGTACATCACTTGAGACGCATTTTGGACATGGCTATTATTAACCCCATTCAGATTTCTCTCACACAGAGTGGGGAGCAAAGGGACCAGTTATCTGGGACAGATATTATTTCTCTGTTGAAAAAGAGTTCTAGTTGATTGGCTGACGTGGGATGGAAATTAATTTTCCTGATGACCCGTTCAACTTGTAGGATAAATTAGTCTAAAGATGTGCATTTATCTGGTCTCTATAATCTCAATGGGATGTATGAGGGCAGTTCAGCTGCCAAAATGGGATATTTTGGCGCCCTCTTAAACTAATTTTCAGTTCTGAGAACATCTGATTATTAGCAGCACCTGCTTCCTTTCTGGCACTGTAACATTTTGTTTTCAAATTTAGTACTATGATTATGGGCCATCATCTTGTCATGAGGAAAAAGAGAACATCTTTCCTTCTCCTTTATTTCAGAAACTCTTAGACTGAAGCCTAGATTAGATATTGATTTTAAGAGCATTAATGAGAATATTGTTAATGATGTCCAAATAACAAAGCATCTGTGTCTATATACTATATATACTATAATCATTAAGATTAGAATGAAAATTTTTAATTCTTAGTGGGAACTAAGAAAGGAGAATCCTACCAGTATGAATTCCATGATAACATTGCAATTATTCATGTAATACAGATTTTTCAAAGTGAATTCTAGAACCTATTGGCACTGTGACGCTAAGCAGAATTCAGCTGCTTCCTTATATAGCTGAACTACAATTTTACATGCCATTCAGCATTATGCTTAACAATTAAATAATAAAGTGGTCAAATTTCAAAACATAGTCTTCTGGCTTCTGAAGACATAGCTTACTCTCAAAAACATGAGACATGCCAGTACCTAACAGAGTTTGAGTTCCTCACCTTCTTCCCTGTCACTCTAGTTTTGATAGGGCTGCATGTAGTGTTGATGATGTGATTATATATACACGGTGAAACTGATGAGCAGCGCAGTTGGCCACTTGTACTTGTGAAAACAAGTAAATTATGTAACCAAGAGGATTCCAGCTTTACAACTTGCACAGAAGGTGAATGCATTTACATATAGATCTGGGCACTTCCCTGTGTCTTTAATTCACACTGGTAGGACAGGTGGTGCCAAACCAAAACACATCCAATTTAGTCAGTTCAAGAAAGTAGACAAAGTTACATGATGATCTAAAAAAACACATTCTTAGGCTGTTGCATTTCCTCACAGCAGTGTGTGTGTGTGTGTGTGTGTGTGTGCACGCGTGCATACATACTCAAGGGGAAAGTCTGGGCATAGGAGTGGGGAGAACTCACAAAGATGCTTTTAATGAAGAAATGGGTCAGGATATGTTAGTTGAACTAATTCAGGTTAGCATCTTGGCTACTGACCTACTCTGCAAAGGTATCCGTTTCAGAGAGCCCACAAATAGAACAGTAAATAGTAGTGACTAAAGGTTCTACATCTGTAAGTAGCCATTTCTGTGTGAAAGTGCCTTTTCAGGTTCTTTTCTCTTCTCTTTCTTTTGGCTTCCTCTTTAGCTTGTTACTTTTGGCAGTCCAAGCTGTTGTGCAGTGCTGCATTTAGAAGTAAAGCTTAACGTACTACAGTGTAATTTAAATAATAGCTCAATAAGGACTCCCTTATATTTGTTCACAGGCTTAATCCAAACTCTTCCCTCACTTCCAATCAATAAATAACACTGCGTTCCAAGCAAATGAAAATTTGTTTGCCATTTCTAAAGGCTAACAAGCCCTGTTTTGTGGGTTGCAGGAGTTGGTTTTGACAGAGAGGCCAGTATACGCTGCTCCCTAGTTCATTCACAATCTGTACTACAGCGAAGACGCAAGCTAAGGAGGAGGAAAACCATCTCCGGTATCCCCCGAAGAGTTCAACAAGAAATAGGTGTGGTATCAAAAAATGCTCATGGTTTGGTATGAAAATGGTTTCATCCTTCAAAATATTAAATGTTTGAACTGGTATAAATTTTGCAATGGTAAATATTTGTTTTCTATTCAGCAAGCCAGATAGAATTACTTTTAAACTCTGTGTTCTAGACTGGAGGTTTAACGTTAGAGATTTAGGCATATACATTCAGGTACTGTGGCTGTCAAATAGTATTTTGCTAAGTTGTAAAAGTTTTATTAAGGTGAAAATTGCGAATAAAAAGTAACAAGAGTCAATGCAAGATTTTTTGGGAAAACTTTAACTTCATTTGAAGAGAGATAGACTTTGATGGCATTAATTATTTTAAAAGATAAATTTCAGGTAAACTCCAATATTGAATGTTGAAAATATGCCCTTGGTGACTTTTTCTATTTTTCCAGTTCAACATGTTTAGAATATCCCTGCCTGTGTTTTTAAAAAATATTATAGTGGTAGCCTTCTTATAAATGAGGTTTTTGTTTTTTGTAAGGAAGGCTATGCTTTTATTTTATTTCAAAACATAAATGATACATAACAGACAAGAAGAGCAAATGTACTTTAGTTTTAAAAAGTAATCACTTTTGGAGGCAAATGAATGCAACAATGAAGAGAAATAATTTATGAAAGATGTATAAGCACATAATCTCTTAGTATTTCCAGATGCATATATAGATATGTGTAATACATCAATATACATATGTAGGGACTAAGAGGAGACAGAACTACAGAAATACAAAGCATGCTTACTTTCTCCTAATTTTATGTATTAATTGTTTTCTGTAAGAGAAAACTCTACCATGCCTGCATGCATATTTGCGGACATCTCTCAAAATGGCTATTACACTGCTGCTGTATGAAATATCTCACTGTGCTTTCCATGTGCCCTAGATTCCGATGAATCACCAGTGGCCAGGGAAAGGAATGTGATTGTGCACACAAACCCAGACCCCTCCAACACTGTCAATAGGAGGTCCGGAACCAGGGACTCTGAGTGCCAAACGGAGGATATTCTGATTGCTGCCCCATCCAGAAGGAGAATCAGAGCTCAAAGGGGTCAGAGCATTGCAGCTTCCCTTTCTCATTCTGCTGGCAACATATCTGCACTGGCAGACAAAGGTGACACCATGTTTACTCCTACAGTGAGCAGTCGCACAAGATCTCGGAGCCTTCCTCGGGAGGGGAACAGAGGTGGAGATGCTGAGCCCAAAGTTGGTGCTAAACCCTCAACATATGAAGAGGGGGAACCTTTCATGGGTGACCGTGAAAGAGTCCTTAATGACTGCAGTGAGACTCCGAGCAGCCCGAGTGCCCAGGAACACCAGCCGGTTTTGGGCTTGCCCTGTTCTCAACATCTTCACAGCCCCCAGCACAAGTTGAGTGAGAGAGGGCGGTCACGTCTGTCCCGGATGGCTGCTGACTCTGGCAGCTGTGACATCTCCTCCAACTCAGACACCTTTGGGAGCCCCATCCACTGCTTCTCTACAGCCAGCGTACTCCTCAGTGGCCACATAGACCAGAAAGATGACCACCAGTCATCCAGCGGTAACTGGAGTGGCAGCAGCTCCACATGCCCCTCACAGACCTCAGAAACAATCCCTCCTGCAGCTTCTCCTCCTCTCACTGGCTCTTCACACTGTGATTCAGAGTTGTCACTAAACACGGCTCCTCATGCTAATGAGGATGCCAGTGTCTTTGTGACAGAGCAGTACAATGACCACCTGGATAAAGTGAGAGGCCATCGGACAAACTCCTTTACCTCCACTGTTGCAGATCTTCTGGATGACCCCAGTAACAGCAACACAAGTGACAGTGAGTGGAATTACCTACATCACCATCATGATGCCTCTTGTCGCCAAGATTTTAGTCCTGAGCGTCCCAAGGCAGATAGCCTGGGCTGTGCAAGCTTCACAAGCATGGCCACTTATGATAGTTTTCTGGAAAAGTCCCCATCAGACAAAGCAGATACTAGCTCTCACTTTTCAGTAGACACAGAAGGATACTATACCTCCATGCACTTTGACTGTGGTCTCAAAGGTAATAAGAGCTATGTCTGTCACTATGCAGCCCTGGGCCCAGAGAGTGGCCAGGGTGTTGGGGTTCCTCCTGGTCTTCCAGATTGTACATGGCAGGACTACTTAGACCATAGGAGACCAGGGAGACCAAGCATCTCTTTCAGGAAACCAAAGGCAAAGCCGACTCCACCTAAACGTAGCTCATCTTTGAGGAAGTCCGATGGAAATGCAGATGTTCCTGAGATGAAAGAACCAAAGATGAGCAGTGGCCAACACCTGCCTCACAGTTCTAGGGAAATGAAGCTGCCTCTTGATTTCTCCAACACACCTTCTCGAATGGAGAATGCCAATATCTCCCCCAAGCAGGAATCATCTTGGATGAACCAGAGTGAACATGGTATTAAAGAATCTCAGTTAGACACTTCAGATGTTCCACCATTCAAAGACGAAGGTGCTGAATCAACTCACTATGCAGACCTCTGGCTTCTAAATGACTTAAAAACAAATGACCCGTATAGATCCCTATCTAATTCAAGCACTGCTACAGGTACCACTGTTATTGAATGCATCAAATCTCCAGAGAGCTCTGAATCCCAAACATCACAGTCAGAATCAAGAGCCACCACTCCATCTCTTCCATCTGTTGACAATGAGTTTAAACTGGCTTCACCGGAGAAGCTAGCTGGCTTGGCATCTCCATCAAGTGGCTACTCAAGTCAGTCCGAAACACCAACATCCTCTTTCCCTACAGCTTTTTTTTCAGGTCCCTTGTCTCCTGGAGGTAGCAAAAGAAAACCGAAAGTCCCAGAAAGGAAATCTTCTCTACAACAACCCTGTTTAAAAGATGGAACCCTATCACTGAGTAAAGATCTTGAACTTCCTATTATACCTCCTACCCATCTTGACCTAAGTGCTCTTCATAATGTCTTGAATAAGCCCCTTCATCACCGTCATCCATTGCATGTCTTTACTCACAATAAGCAAAACACAGTAGGAGAAACACTGAGGTCAAATCCTCCACCATCTCTTGCAATTACTCCGACAGTACTAAAATCAGTTAACCTTAGGTCCATCGGTAAAGCTGAAGAAACTAAGCAGAACGACGGCAACGGCACAGATCTGCCCTACTTAGAGGAAAGTGCTCTCACAATGGCTGGCTTGTCTCCTGGCAAGATAAGGCCACATACAACAAAGAAATCAATATCACGCCAGTTCTCTGCTGAAGACCCTATACTGTCCTTTATAGAATCCTCTGCTGTTGAGACAGGACAAGAGAAACCACGTTTGGAAAAGACCCTGACTTTGGATGTGAAGAATCAGTGCAATCCAGAAACAGGAACCTCAGCTGGTAGCAATCTTTTAGATTTAAATGTCCTAAAAGACCAAATACAGGTGGAGAGTGAGCCTTTTCCAGAAAATATGCCAAGTAAAAACTGTGGGGTTTTCACAGAAGGATTTCAGAGGGCATCTGTTTCACATGCGAATGATTTAGATGGTAAAATAATACAGTATGGAGGTGGTCCAAACGGAGCCCTAGAGCAGGTACAGAAGGCATCCTCAGTAGATCAAGAGGAAGTTTCACAATCCGAACCTGTGGAAGGAGTTACATCTCAGTCCAACTCACCAGCTAGAGCAATGGACATAAGCAATCAACTTAAATATCAGCTTGTTATGAGCCGCCGCCACGACAAAGTGCCTGGGAATATTCGCTATGAATCAGAGATATCAACTACAAATTCACTCCCTGAAAAATGTTCTGAGCAGGAAAATAATGTTTCAGGTATTTCACCCAAAAGTGCCTCTGATAATGGCCGGGCAGAGGAGACCCAAGGAAGTATGGATGAGGCTTCTCTGAAAGGTCAGTCATACCTTTGTCACACAGGAATGTGTCTTTTGGCATTTCCTGCAGATTCTTTTTTATTTTTTTTTTTTACATTCTCCATAATACTGCATAACCTGAGTGTTGGTTTTCTCTCCACTATTTCTTTTCATTTATCTCAACAATTGCAATGAGAAAAGAAAGCTTTTGTTATTGAGGGACTAGGCTTGTTTTGACAGATACTTCTGCATTTAAAAATATCAGTAAGTAACCTAGTGCAGTAGTCCATGCCTGACCTGTAATCCCAGCATTTGGGAGGCAGTGACAGGAGAGTTGCTGCAGGTTCGAGGCCAGCACAGTTTACATACTGAGTTCAAGCTTGAGGCCAGCCTGGGCTATATAGTAAATTCAAGGACAGCCTGCACTACACAGTGAGACTCTGTCTCAAAAAAGGAAGAAAAACAATGTTAATAAGTAAATTCTGTTTGTTTGATCACTACATTAGTGAAACATAGTAGTGTGCTGTGTAGCTTCCTCCTAAAGATGCTTCTATTCTTATTTTAAGAATTATCACCAAGTGATGACTCAATCATTTCGCCACTTAGTGAAGACTCTCAAGCTGAAGCAGAGGGTGTGTTCGTGTCTCCAAACAAACCTCGAACAACTGAGGATTTATTTGCCGTCATTCATAGGTGAGGCAATGTTACCAAGTTGGCCAAAACAAAGGCACAGAAAAGGTTTCACTTCTTAGAGTGCTTCTTACCACATGCAAATATATGAATGTCTTTTGTACCTGTAGTAGCTTCAGCAAAACCAAAAGCAGGCAAGGAAGAATTGTTTTTCCAAATTAGACTGAAAAATGTATTCAAAAGTGGGGCAATATGAACCTTTATATGTAACTCAAATGAGAAGCCCTGCTGGCCCTGCCCCTGGGGTGCGCTGAGACAGCAATTGAGACTGGGTGTGGTGACTCATGCTTGTAATTCCAGGTCTTGGGAGGCTGTAAATAGGCAGGTCACTATGAGTCTGATCTAGTAGTGAGACCCTGAACACCATGTAGACCCTTCCCTAAAATAAAAATATAAATAAAATAAAAACTTCAAAGGAGAGACTCATCAGGATTTGTAAGGGGAAGATGGATTTTTTTTAACCAGGAAAGACATTATAGAACAAGTTTGTATGTGAAAACAATTTGTCCTTACGTGACTTGTAATGAAAGCTCAAATTCAAGTGTAATCTCTGACTTTGATGCATATTTCTCTTCCTTCCCTCCCTCCTTCCCTTCTTTTCCTCCTCCTTCCTTTCCTTTTTCCCTTTCTTTCTTTCTTTTCTTTGTTTTTTGGTGTTGAAGATCAAACCCAGGTCTTCACATATGCCAAGCAAGTGATCTCTCACTGAACTGCACCAGAAGTTCTTCAACTCTTCTTTAAATATATTTAGTACAGGGTCTACAGGGTTTACAGGGTCCCACTACATAGATCGGACTTGTAGTGATTCTTCTATTTACAGCCTCCTGAGTGCTGTGATTACAGGTGTGTTGCCACCATGCCCACTCTCAATTACCATCTCAGTGTGCCCTGGGGGTAGAGTTGGCACAGCAGGCTGGGGATCGAACCCCCAGCTACTGTGCTCTGCCGAAGCAGGTGCTTTAGTCCTCTGAGATATCTGTCTGGCTCCTTCAACTTTTAAGTAATTTCTTGAACTTAAAAAATATGCTCAAAGGTATAATTATACACTAGCAAAGACAAACATAAGTTTATCCAACAAAACAATTAGACCCCAAATGTGAGAGAAGCCATCTTATAGCTTTGAAAAAACCTAACAATTGTTCCTTTTTTCTCATTTTTTAAAACCTGAATTTCTTTAACAGTGCTATCTTCTTCTCCAAAATTAATGCCTCTAGCCCATGAATAGGAGAGTCCTCTGTGTCGCTTTCCCAGGACAGCGCTGCCATGCTAACCATGTGTGCTTTCTGATCTTGCCCAGTATGCCCTTGTGATCAGTGACCATTATTTGCAAGAGTCACAAATTCATTTCAGCTGGTCACCAAAGAACTGAGTCAGATATTGATGATGAACCTGTTAGAGCTTTCAGTGATAACAAACAGCCTGCTGTGGCATGGGTACCATAGCTTTACCATCACTGGAGTAGGAGTTAGTCCATGAAAAGTAAACTCATATCCAATGGAACTAGCCAGCTATATGTACCTACTCTTTGTACATATACAACTGCCTTTTTATACTGTCTTTTCACTTGTTATTCTGTCTCTTTTGCTGAGACAAAATACCTGACATCCAGAATCAAGGAAGGAAAGGTTTATTTAGCTCATAGTTAGTGGAGGTTTCAGTCCATACTTGGCTGGCCCCAAGGCAGAGTGGCACATGGCAGAGGGCTGCCCTTCCTGGCAGCAGAAAACAGCAAAGAGCAAAGGGAGGAGTGGCAGCTGAGGCTTTTAGCAAGCCTCTCTCCTTGCTTCCATGCTGACTGCGGAGACCAGAGCTCCTCCAAGGAAATGGAATGCTCCATCCTTCCTCAGTTCCCTTTTCTATCCCTTAAGTGATGAGTCACTCTAGGATAGGGGCTCCATGCCCGAGGGTGGGGCTTTCAAGCTCCAGGGAGAGGCCTCCACACCCTAGGGTGTGGTATTGCTGAGCCAATTTAAATTAGGCTTTTAACTTCTCAAGTTGACACAGTGTATCAATGACTACACAGACCTAACTGGAACTCCCAAGAGACAAAACATGGGGATTATATTTTCCAATTTAACATTTTCAAGGCAAATTCTTTGCAGGCAATTTATAATCTTTTTCCCCCCTGAGATTATATTGCACTTTTAAAAGGCACTTCCATTTTCAGTTGATGCAATTCTCTCTTAAAGAAAGACCACTGCTCTTCAAAAACTCTTTTTTACAGAATCCAATCAGAAACACTTTCTGAGTAGACCTTATCAGGCATATTTCTGCACTTAGAGGTGAGAAATTTTTAGTTTATTTTTCTCCACTGCAATCTCTAGTCCAAATTATAATTATTTTCCCCCACCTCTATACTTTATTTTGAGCCCCAAGATGAATTTCTAATGTGCTATATAAGTGAAAGAACCAGGTACTCACTCTCCAAAAAAAGCCTACCTGTGTCTGGAATAGTAGGCAGGACCTAGTAGCAGAAGCAGACAGACCAAGATTTGGGTCCTGACTTTGCTACCTTTTATACATGAATAACTGCTGAACCCATTCTCTTACTGTAAATGGGAATACCTATTGCTCATATGTTTAGTTTCGACCACAAAATAACATTTTCATTCCTGGAGTATGACAGATGTTAAAAGTAAATGTTAGATTGAAAAATCTACCCTTTTGGAGAGCCAGACACTGCAATATGCAGGATGTCACAGGATGACCTCCAATTGCAAAGCTTACATTCTTTTACATGGGCCTTCACACTGAAGTATGTCCCCAGCTCTCTCTCTCTCTCTCTCTCTCTCTCT
>NW_004524645.1:10992713-10999002 GCF_000260255.1 Octodon degus
TGGACATCAGAGCATTTCATTTGCATTGCAAAGACAGCTTTTAGAAGAAAAAGCCACAGCCTTTCACCCCATTGTAACTGGAAATCAGATAGCAATATTTTCTTGAACTGTTGGAAAACATCTCAATAAGTCCTCTTCCAGAACCCATAGTCATTACATTAGTTAATATCTTAAAAGGTCAAATCCAGAACCTAACTCATGCCTATTGGCTGTCAGAGAATCACCCTCAGACTCCAACTGCCACAAGGGCAAAGGATACAACTTACACTTCATGTCTATGCATAGTGTCCTATCACACAAGACCAACTCAAAATGCTCTTTAAATAGAGGCATGAATGAGACCAAACACTTCGTGTTTCATAAAAATGTACATGGGCTCAGAGCTTTGCCCCATTTTTCCTTTTCTTAAACAGATCCAAGAGGAAAGTACTTGGAAGAAAAGATTCTGGGGATATGTCTGTTCGAAGCAAATCTAGAGCTCCCCTTGGCAGCAGTAGCAGCAACTCGAGTTCTGGGGCTTCGTCCAGCAACAATGTGACAACTGCAAACAGCCAGAGGTCTCCTGGTCTCATCTACAGGAATGCCAAAAAGTCCAACACTTCTAACGAAGAGTTTAAGCTGCTACTCCTCAAGAAAGGCAGTCGCTCCGATTCCAGTTACCGCATGTCTGCCACTGAGATCCTCAAGAGTCCCATCCTGCCCAAACCTCCGGGGGAGTTTGCTGGGGAGTCCCCGCAAAGCCCTGATGATGCCCATCAGGGATCACCTGGGGCAGAGGCATTGTCCCCCCTCTCTCCGTGCTCCCCACGAGTCAATTCAGAAGGGTTTTCCTCAAAGAACTTTGCCACCTCAGCATCAGCGAGGGTTGGACGTTCGCGGGCGCCCCCCGCGGCCAGCAGCAGCCGCTACAGCGTCCGGTGCCGGCTGTACAACACGCCCATGCAGGCCATCTCCGAGGGCGAGACGGAAAACTCAGACGGGAGCCCGCACGACGACCGCTCTTCCCAGAGCTCCACATAGGCTGCCTGTGCCAGGATGCCGCCAAACACCCAAACCCTTAGGAGAGGATGTAGGGATGCCGCCAGGGACCCGAGAGAAGTGGCAACAGGATGGGGGAGGAGCACTGCGTAGCAATGATTTCTAAATATATGCTGGGGAAATAGAGGTGGTTTAGTCATTCTTGATTAGTTTCCATGTTTTAAGTAGCTGTACCATCTCCCATGGTTTTCTTAAACTTAGTTTGAGTTACCCAGTGTCAATCCCTGTGATAATAGAGGATACAAAAATATCTAATTTTTGTGAAACCTAGACAAGGTTTTCCCAGAGCTGCCTATTCAGAAAATAAAGCCCTCACTGTCATGATTATTTAAGAAAACTAATTACTCTGAAGGTTTGGTATTTTTTTACATTAAAGTGAACTAAAGCAAAATTTAGAAGAAAGAACTACACATATGTAAATACCATATTTTTGATAAAAATGTGTAAATAGATTTATCAATGAAGAGTGGACATGTGGCCAATTATCTACTGCACACCAACTGTTTAAAGAACACAAGCTAAAGTGTAATAGTTGTATTCTGTGAATACCATTTTCATATGAAATTCCGTATTTAAATGTCCACCAATATTTCTAAGTGATAAACCTCAAATATGAATTTAAAACTGCTGAGAAAAAGGAAACCTTGAGGTTATATACTGCAATGTGATTAACTTTAAAATAATCAACTCAAACCTAATTATTTTTGTGACAAATTACAGCATAAACAAAAAGTAATAGCAACTCGTGGCTGTGATTTGCCAGTTTGATAATTTGGACAGAACGAAAAGCATGCTTTTGATTTGTTTTTCATCAAGAGAAATCATCATTCTCAACACAAAGCCCTGAAAAATAGCATTTGACAGTGTCCTTTAGATTTTGATTGTTTTCAGTGGATTGCTTTAAAGAGTATGAGTAGGGAAACCAGTAGTTAATTTTAGGTTATGTTTTATATTAGGCTACTGGGTATGTAGACAGTCATAATCTAATGACTATACTCTTTAAATTCCTGAAAACAGTTTAGCAATTAGCTCCAGGTTCTTAAACTAACAAAAATAAAAGCTAAGCATGCCACAGAGCTATTGATTTATCAGTAAGTATTTCAGTGAAGCTTTCTCTCTGTGCTGATGAGATTCATGCTACCTAAAAACTAACAGAAATGACACTGTGAACAATGTAGTTGGGAAATAGGTATGTGTATATGCATTATTTATATTCACCATTAAACTGGGAATGGGGAATGGCTCTGGTTCACAATGCTACATACAACTGAGTTTTTGTCTGGTTTTACTAGATCAGCTTGATGGCAAAGAGGGGGGTGGCGGGTGGGCAAGGAAATGTCAGGGCAAATGCTCTGATAAAATGAAGGCAGGGAAACAAGCTGAATTACTTGAAATTACTTGAATTTTCTTGTCTTAAAACTTAAAAAAATGTACTTACAAGTTGAAATCTGCAAGTGGTTTTTACACATCTGATTTTAACGAGAACTGATACTAATGTTTGGAATCCTATGTCAGAAACGTAAGCAGCTGTGTACTTAGAATAGGTTTTGAATGGGAGAGGTAGAAAAATAGAGAGAACTCCGAAGGGATATAACCTATAAAACACTAGAATGTAATTAGGGTGATAGAACACTCCAGGGTTGCTACGAAATCGTTCAGCAGCTGGCTTGAAGCCTATGCAAGTGGCGTTTGGGAAAGTAGGATGTGTGCAGGAGGGTTTGCAGTTTGGGGTTTACTTGTGCAAAGTGAACGAGAAAGCCTAGTCTAAGAAGATCCTGTCTTGTGCTCGCTCCAGCAGCACATATACTAAGAAGATTCTGTCTTTCAGTAGAAATGCTCTCTAAGATGTTACACATTAAGAATTAAGAGAATCTTATTGCTGTTGGTGTTTTGTTTGTTTGGAAAGAAAAAAATAATGTCTGGCTTCTTCTACAATTTGTTTTTACTACCAAGTTGTGTTACTTAATTTCTTGTCATTGTTGTATGTAAAATGGGTGCTGGGGGTGGAGGGGTAGAGGAGGAGATTAAGATGGGGAACAGAGAAAGAGTGTGTGTGTGTGTGTGTGTGTGTACGCGCGCGCGCACGTGTGTGTTGGGGATAGATAAGCTAACTGGTAAAGGGTTTGAACATTTACAAAGTGTTATACTTTTTATTAAAAGGAAAATCGTTTGGGGTTTTTTTTTTTAAAAAAAGCAGCCATCATTTCTCATTGGAACGCATTAATTAAGCAAACCAGCATGGTTGGCACCACATGGGAACATGAATAAATCTGGCTCACGCTTTGAAAGGTACAAGTGGCAAAATTTTAAAGATAAACTTTTTAGACCAATGTGATAATAAACCATCATTTCCAGTCACATAGGACTTTTGTAATTTTCATAAAAGCAGTTCGTTTGCAGTATGGCTTTTGTGTAGTTAGGGGGTTTTTTAAGCATGGAGAAAGGTATGTGGGCTTTAAAAGTAATTCTAAATAAATCTTGACTAGAAAACACAAGAATTGGCTTTAATAAAAATGTCACCTTTTATTATTGACATCGATTTAAGTAATATTACCATATATATTTTAAAATACATATTGAATTGCAAGGCAATAAGATACCTTCTATAAGTAATGATCATAGAATTAACCCTTAAATATAGTTTTACCTATTTTGTTTACTCTAAAAATCTATAGCAGAGTTTCTCTATTTTATATTTCATAGATTTAAAAAAACCCAAGTAAAGATGGATTTAAATTCACTGTGGAATAGTATTGAGTAACAATCTTGAGTTTAAAAAGGCAAGCAATTCCTTAATAATCTGGAATATTCTATATGGCTTTATTGCATAACAAACAAGACCAAAATTTAGGGCTGTCTTTGACATCACTGCTGGCTTGAAGCAGAGTACACACATTAGGTACTGTAAAGAACACCAATCCAAACTTTTCTTCTGTTGTTTGCACTGATGCTATTTTTTTGGTTCTTTTATGTTTATACAACATGTTATGTTGTGTGAGGGAAAGGTGTTTCCTTTTTTAAAATCTGCTTTGATTTTTGTTCTTTTGGTTTTGGCTAAGTAGAGGACATGGACTAGTCATAGCAAACAGAACATGCAGTTTGCTCTTGCCAAAGGTCAGTGAGTAAGTGCATTTGCTGCAGTGGTGGCACTTAGAGAACTAGATCGTGACAAAGATTTAAAACTTTGAAGAGGGTTACAGTGTAACTATTTTGGTACTAGAACCAGTTCATGCTGGCCGAAAAGACAATGGTTTATGGACTTGCATCCATTTTGTATTTTTGTAATATTTGTAAATACGAACTTTTTAAATTGTTGCAAAGATGGTTTCTTTTGTAAGATGTTTTCAACGTTTACATTCAATCCAAGCCTTTGTATATTTTAGAGCTGTGCAACACTTTAAGTCTTGTATTTATTTTTAGTAAAAACGGTGACAGTTTCATTGTGAACCCCTCTCAAAAAATGTACCAGAAAAGTTTGATTACCTAGAAAGTGTGTATAGAAACTGCAAATAAACGTGACTGCAATTAAACAACTGGCCTGTCTCTATTGTTATTTAATTGTATTTGTGGAGCTTCACAAAATGCTTTTGGTTTCGGTTTTTTGAGACAGGGTGGCCTCAATCTCACTATGTAACTCAGACTGGCCTCAAACTCGAGGCAGGCCTCCTGCCTCAGTGTCCTGAGTGCTGAGAAGAGAGGCATGTGCCACCTCACCCAGCCATAAGGTATTGGTAAACAGCTCAGGGTAGTTACTTTGTTTTCCTAAACTCAGAGCAACTAATTGTTGGTGCTGGGGTTCAAAATCAGCAAATGTAGTTCTAGGATCTGTGTCAGTTCTCCACATCAACTTGTGCTTGTTACAGGCTGGATTCATACCAGATCAAGCCACAGGCAAGTGCTAAGACCAGGCACCTCTGTCCATTCAAATTGAAGCATTGATGTTCATTCCCGGAATCCAGTCAACGGGAGCATCTCAACCACGGGAGGGGGGGGGCGGCAGGATTGTATGTAAATACCAATAAGCTTCAAATGATCAAATGATAAAAGTGGGCGGTCATGTGTCCTTTTGCCTGACCCTCAGGAGCTGTCATCCTAGAATATTTAGCCACCAGAAGGTTTGTTAGGCCGGGCATGGTCATGCATGCCTGTAATTCCAGCACTTGGGAGGCTGAGGCTGGAGGATCGCTGTGAATTTGAGACCAGCCTTGGCTACAAAGGGATCTTATGGCCGTCCTGAACTGAAAACGAGACCCTGGCTCAAAAAGACAGAAAAAAGAAAAGAAAAAATCAATTGTGAATGGGTGGGATCCGCTAATTCAGAGCCTCCTTCTGATCCGGTAGGTGTCAGCTAACAGAAATCTGGGCGACGCCCATCTAAGACAGCAAGGAGACCCGTGTAGGCACCTCTCGGTGGGCCACAAGCCGCCCCACCCCTACCCCCGTCTACCTAGCTTCCCTGCTTAAGGCTAGTCAGAGGCCATCAAGATTGACAGCGCAAAAGGGTCGCGAGTCCATAAGCGGTCGCCTATTGGTCTGCGGCACAGCCCTGCCCCCAGCCGCGTGCGAGAGGAGCTGCGCTCGAGGGGACCAGTGTCCGAGAAGACCCGCGTGCCGGACAGTTCCTGGGCAGCCCACCGCGAGCGGAGGCTCGCGACAAACACGTGCACAAGCACGTGTGTGGCACGTGCCACGTGCGCACTTTACGACAGCAGGTGTGGTTTCCGGTAAAATGACCGTTATTTTAGAGGCTATAAAAGACCGTAACGGTTCTTCTCAGCGTCAGAGCTGCTGTCCGCGTCTGGTGGGAGGCTGCTGTGGCGTCTCCGCACCAGAAAACGTCAGTTGGGCGTACTTTTTCCACTTTTTTGGGTTTTTTCCCGTGCTGGGTGTGGGCGAGTGGTGGATGCGAGCACGCACCAAGAAGCGGTGGGCTGCGCAGCCGGGCACGGGATAGGGGCGCCAGAGCCCTCGAGCTTCGCCGCCCGGAGGGCTGGTCGTGGAGGCCCGTGCGGCGCGGGCGGTGCGGGCGGGCGGAGGCGGAACGCGCGGCCAGGGTGTCGCGGATGGGTGGAGGTGGGACAGGGGCGTGGCGGGGCGGGACGGGAGCGGGGCGGAGGCCGGGCGGAGAAGGGCGGAACACGCGGCCAGGGCAGCGCAGACGGGCGGAGGCGGGACGGGGGCGTGGCGGGGCGGAACGGGAGCGGGGCGGACGGTGCGGAGGCGGGCGGAGGCCAGGTGGAGGCGGGCGGAA
>NW_004524645.1:10999709-11010016 GCF_000260255.1 Octodon degus
GGAAGGCCGGGCTGAGGCCAGGCGCGGCTCTTGGACTTTTGGGCAATTTCGAGTGTAGGCTCGGCCAAATTGTGTGTGGGCTTTTCCACAGAGGAGATTATTGGAAATGGAGATTTTTGTGGCCGTGGTGGAGACCGGGGTGGTCAGAGACGGGTGAACTCGCGGTTTTAGTGTAAAGAAACTGAGGAGAGGGGGATAGAAAGGTGTCAGAGAGTTGCCGAGAGGCTCCTGCAACTGTAGTGGGAGCTGCCGGGGACGAAAGACGGGAAAGTAGGACCCCTGGGGAGCGGCGGGGACGCGGCTGGCACCGCGCAGCAACTGTCGTGCGGCGGACACCATCTCCAGGTTCCGTCCTGCACTCCGCGGACTTCACTGGTCTCCAAAGTTGGGTGTGGGCAACAAATGCGAGTTCTGACAGTTTTAGTTCGGACGGAGGATTTGGCTTGTGTGTGAACCCGCTGTTTGGTTTTCTTACAATTTGGAGCCATTTGTGTCTAGTTGCAGTCTGCTTGTGTTTCCTGAGCAGGTCCCAGGGTGTCGTTGTGTTGGCAGCCCACCTTGTGACCTGTACTTTGTTGGATAAATTGGTGTCAAGTGGGTGCCTTGCGTGGAGGAGTGAATCTTCACATGACTTTTGGAAACGTCTTTAATGTCCTTGAATGGGTCTTTTGAAAAAAATCAGCGCTTGTTTTCTTGCCTTGTCAAAAGTTTGAATTTCTATTGTAAAATAAGAGTTTCATTTAAAGTAAACCCATTTGAGCAGGGTTTTGGATTTAAAGACTGAAATTTATTTTGCATGATCTACTTATGTTGGGCTCTATGATAATGTCTTTTTTAATTTTTAAAAATCTTTTACTTATTTATTTGATACAGGGTCTCGCAACGGAGCTCGGACTTGTGGTGCTCCTCCTGTCTCAGCCTCCCCAGCGCTGGGACCACAGGCGTATGACACCACACCCAGTTTCTGTGGCTGGCTCGGCACCCAGGGTTCCGGGGCCAGCGCGGCATGTGATACTAGGGATTGAACCCGGGTCCTTGTGCTTGCCAAGCAGGCGCTTAGACCGCAGTTATAAGGTTTTGAAAGCTACAATCTTGCACCTCATTGAGAGAGGTGAAAAGGAGCTAAAATATATGGTGCGCTTGCCGTTAACAGACATGACCCTAAGCACCTGTCATTTTAGTCTTACACAGCTCAGTGAGGTGCACATTATTCCGATTTTACAGGTTGCAAATTTTGCCTAATATGAAATGGCAGATAGCCAACTAAAATTCCAATTTCATTTGAGGTGTCATTCTTAAGGCATATCAGCATTAAGGTTATTTAGATAACAAGCATGTGTAATAACTGTTTTATGTACTGTTTTTTCAGGGGCAGGTTTGCCACTCTTAGGTGACTAAGCAGTTCAACAAATAACCAGCGACATTACAAATAATTAGGCTTAACTGAGAGGACGTGGGATTCCTCCTAGTGTACAATGGATTCCACCACCGATGAGGTTACTGTGGTTTGTATATTAAATATAAAATGTTTCTATTCTTTTTATAATACTATATAGTTCTTTTCTAAATTAATTACAGTGAAATGCAGTGAAATGCATAGATCATAAGTGAAGTTGTTTTTTTTTTTGTACCTAGGAATGAACTCAGTACCCTGCTCTTGCCAGGCAGGTGCTTATTCTACTGAGCTATCTCCCCAGCCCTTGTTATTAGTTTTGACAATGAAGTATAAAACTTCTGTGAACATCAGGGTACAAGTGTATTTGTGAACAACATTTCTTGGGAGTAAACTGAGGTTGAATTGTTAGATCATAGAGTTGATGTAAATTTAGTTTCATGGGAATCTCCCAAATAGTTTTTCTAAGTGATTGTGCTGTTTTTGCTTTTGTGTTACATACTGTTGTGTTTCTATTGGCTGTGAACCAAAATACAGATTACTAAACTATGTAAGTGTAGCTCCTTGTAAAATACATTTAGTCTTAATGCCACCTGATGTTTTTCATCTTTGGATATAATGTTAAGTACCTCCCAAGAGTCAGTTTTGACATAATTATATGAAAGCACTTTGAAAAGCACAAGTCACCACACAAGAGTAATATGGTGTTTTAAAATACATAATAATGCCTAGCTCAATTCCAGGTAATTTGTCATGTATTTTGAAACAAAGACATAGATACCAAGTGGTTTTATTTACACTTAGTCTTAGCCAAAAGGTTGAAAAACTATCCAAGTGTGTTTATCTTAAAATTATTTCTAGAATTCATACTTGATTCTTAGACTAAACTTATTAGATTGAAATTTAATGGCTATTTATACCCTGTCTTTCCTAAAAATGTTTTAAAGTGATTTAAAATTTAACTTACCGAGAAAAATAAGTGCTTACGTATTTCCTGTTTTATCCACATAGTGGCACTGTTGGATTGTTTAAAAATCAAACACATGTAACATTCTTTTATGCTTAGAAATATTTGCTTTTATTTTATTTATTTATTTATTTGGGGGGGGCAGAACCCGGGATTGAACTCAGGCCCTTGCACTTGCCAGGGAAGTGCTTGTTCCACTGAGCCATCTCCCCAGCCTGAAATGTTTGCTTTTAAAAGTTTTAGTACAGATCAGCCTTTCTACCCTAAAGGGTTAAGCTCAGTGGAAAATGTCTTAGGTGTAAAAGTGTTAGTAAGAACACAATTTTGCAAGTACGTTCGTCATGTAGTCATAGTACTTAAAATGGGCAAAGGTCCTTTGATATCACAAGTAGGCCTGTGGAGTTTCTTTAAAATGTAATTAAATTCCTCAACTTTTCTTTTAGTTGTATGTTTTATTTTTTCCCTTGTTACTATTCCTCAGGCAAGCCTACAAGTGGATGTTACTGGAGACAGTGCTGATGAAAGTGCTATTCATGAACAGAGCACCATTCTTTATGACTTTACAGAGGAAAATAGTGTAAGTAATATTACTTGCTATCAATCTTTACCATTTTGAAGAAAAAAGATTTAAATTCTTTATATACTACAGTGTTCTGCAAACTCATACTTAAGAAAATATTTCTCCTTACTGAATTTGTATGCTTTCTTTGATTAGACAACAAGCTCTTTATTGTTTTATTTCTCCTCTTATGTGATAAGAAATTCAGAGCAATTTTGTACTCAAAATCTAAAATGACATTTTTTAAAAATGTCAGTTCTTTCCTTATCTCTTGTCTTAGTTGGTAATTATTATTTACATCCTCATGAGAGTGTGAATTTTTATTTTTATCTCTGCTTTATGTTAAAGCTTTTGAAAGATTAGTGAAAATAAAAACAATTTAAACAGATAAGGTAGTTTTTCCTTCCTCGTACTTGTGTATCTTTTACAGAAGTAAAACATTAACTTCTTTTAAAATATAGCAGGAAAATGTTCAAGTAGCTACATTCCAGATTGAAGACGCAATAAAAGCACTTATGGAAATCCTTGGCTATTGTCAGGTATGAAAATTCTCTTTAATGTGTTTTTGGAAATGTTACAGTGAAAAATCTCTTTATCTCCTATAAAGAAGAAGTGGAAAAGTTACTGAAATTTTGAAATATTGAATTATTATTATCACACCATTGTGATTATTTTAGCAATTTCTAGTTACAGTAGTATTTGCAGATGAAATTTTTGAAATAGCAATATATGAACTTTAGAGATTTTTTTAAAAACTATTGATCAAGTGTGTCTTTCATCTAGATTATTCAATATTGAGTAATTTCCCCTATAAAATATTTCAATGAAATTGGCTATTTGGATAAAATTTAGTATATGCTTCAATGCAGATCAAGGTATCTGCACTGAAACAAAATTGCAGCCTATCAGTATTTTGTGGAGCTGGGCAGGGTGGCCTACACCCCTAATCCCAGTACTTGGGAGGCCGAGACAGGGGGATCACCTTGAGTTTGAGACCAGTCTGGGCTACAGAGTGAGTCCAGGCCAGGCTGAACTACATAGTGAGATCCTGTCTCAAAAAAAATTGTGGGATTTGTAAAAATCAGCATATGGGTAGAGATTGATAGAAGTATATAATTATCAAGAGTTTTGTGATCTATGTAATCCAGAGGTACTGCACATTTATGCATGTAATTTACGTATGTATGTAACTTTTATGTAAAAAAGTATGTTTCTTAACCTCTAAATTTTCTGGATGAGATAAACTGGCATACTTTGAAGAGTAGATGTCTGTGTGCATCTTCCTCATTCTTCCTAGTGAGGACAGAAGTAGGATGCTTATTGGGACCACTCATGCCTTGAGGGAAAAATATGCAGAAGTAGCTGGAGCAGCAGGGAGATTTATACTCACCCTCTGAACATCTGTCTTCCTGTTTTCTCTCTGTGGTTGGGAACATGCTGTTTCTTCTGCTCTGTCTGCCCTTCCATGCATTTTCACCTGGTGAATGCCTTCTGTTCTTTTCCTCTCAACCCAGATATTATCTTCTTTGAGAAGCCCTCCCTGACTTCCAGCCTGGTTCACCCCAGTGCTTCTGGGCTTGCTTAGTTTCCTGTGCTTACCTGTGCCAAGGCGCTATTGGCAGTAACGGTAATACTACCATTAGGCCAGGCGCGTTGGGTGTTGTTATTGTTAATATTAACCTAAAGCTACAGTAAGGTTCCATCCCCAGGAGACCTCTAAGAGATATTTTCTTCCCAGTTCTGTGCACGAGGAAATTGAAGCACAGGAAAGTCCTGTAACTTGACCAAGGTCACACCACTAGTAAGTGACAGAACTCTAGTATTTGAAGGCAGCCCTGTAGGCCCTACACTGTTTGCCTCAGCACTTCAGGCCCACAATTCTCTCACTGGAGCACACTTGAGAAGCACTTGGAAGTATGTTGAAACACAGCCCTCTGTCACACTCAGGTCTCATGTAGAAGGCCTGAGGTGGAGCTGTAATGTTGCTGTCTCACAAGCTCACAGGGATGGTGCCGGTCAATGGACCACACTTTGTGAGCCACTGTTCCAGGGTGTTAGTCACATGTTCTATTGAAATAATCTCTTTTCTTCTCCCTCCTCAGGGAAGATGGCCATTCCTGCAGGATAGGAGTAGGTGTTTGTTTTAATGTCTGTTTCCAGCAAGTAGATCTGGCTGGTAGTAAGTGCTCATTTGAATGAGTGGATGAATGAGGAAGTGCTTCTGAGCTTTTATTTTTCTTTTGCTTGAAATCTCTTTGTATTTCAAGAATTCTCAGATTTTTATCAGATTTGTACCTGATGAGCTTGTAGGAGTTGTGTACTCAGTGGCTTTGTAAGTTTGTTGACTGCACAGTTGTAAAACATGTAGAAGCCCAGTCACATCTGTTAGATTTGGCTCCATGTTATTTCCAGAGCAAAAAATTCACTGTTAGTTCCCACATCATTGCATGGAAGGTCACTCTGTGGTCCTTCAGCAGATCTGAACATTTCTTTTCTGAAATAGCATCTTCCTTGATGTGGAATGCCTGCACCATAAATGGAATGGTGTAGCAGGGCAGTGATGCACCTGCTTCCTCCTTCCAACATCCCGGTGAGGTGGAGGAGGACAGTGGCAGGTCCAGGTCTTTTGTCTCAGCCAGGTTAGCTCTGTCATCTACATCTAGGCCTCAAGTAAGAAGTAGGTTTCTGGTGCGTTGAGAGCTTTCCTCGTACCTTGCAGTTAAAATTTAGTTCAGTAGAATTTCACATTTTACTTTTCTTTTGAAGTAAAAACTAATAATACCATTTATTGTAATAGGTTATACATCTTGCTGTTCGACAACTGAATAACAGGTGTGATATGATTGATAAAAGAATGTTGAGAATTCGGCGCTCTCGAGCCAGAGTATCTTGGTTCCGTCATGTAAGTAGTTAAAATATTCTCATAACTATGATTATTCTCTGCTTTCTAAAGATGACAGCCATCTGGAACTGATATGGAGCTAGTAACTATGAAATTAGTGAGGCTGATAGACTCTTGTAAGAGCAGACAGGGAACTGAAACTGTTGGAAGAATGCTGAACTTTAGGCTTGGAAAATGTATGACAAATAAGTATTTTTATGTTTGTACCAAAAATAAATAAAACACAATTAAGATGTAGAGCTGAAGGGGAATAACATTTCTTTTAAAAATGCAGATAAATGTTACATAGAAAATAAATAGTATTGAATGACTATTTCCTTTTTTATTCACTTGTTGATCTGTGTTGGGTTTGTGTCACTTCAGAAGCAACGTTTAATAAAACGTAACAACCGCAAAGCTCCTGAAGAAGTGCAAACCGAGGAAACAGAGCTGTCAGGGCGCTGCAGTACACTTTGCCACTCTGTAAGTTACAGCCCAACATCACCAGTTCGCAGACCACAAGATAGTGGTGAAGAAAACATGACGCCATCTGATACTTACGGAGAATTACCAGAAGATCAGGAGGAACCGGAGCAATTCTACGAGGAGCAGGAGCCATATGGTGGCTCACCAACTCCTTCCCCAGGCAGTGTTACTAGAGAAATAGCATATGAAAATATGTCCGGGCCTCACTTGTTCAGCCCCACAATTCCTAACAATAGTGCCTTCTCTGAAGAAATTTCCTCAATAGCATCTGAAACACCTCTCACCGAGGGAGAACCTGATCTGACACCTATCTTCTACCTGAGCAGCCAAGATGGAGAGCCTGTTACATCATCTTTCCAAAATCCGTTTGGTTTTAGTAAGTTTGAAATGACATGTGTTACAAATAGCACTATTTAAGTTATATTTGTCAACATCTTTCTTTCTTACAAACTAGTGCAAGCTGTTTGATTCCTATTTTGAGGGCTGGTTTTAGGTGACACTTAAAATAATGATTAACATTATTAATTGTGAATTATGTACAATTATGTATAACCAGCACTGTGCTGGTTAATTAACATAGCTCTACTGATATAACGCCTCATTGTATTTTTTAGCCTTCTATTTTTCTCCACCCTTTTCTCTGGTTAAATAATTCTAAACACTCCTAAAATGACCACATACCAGATGATAGGAAAGAAATAATATGTCTTTGACTAACTCTTATAAAGAATAATAATTTGTATCGATGTTACAGATTTTATGGAATAACACCTCCTTCTGCTAATCCTCACTAACTTTATTTTTTTTCCAAGTTTTATTGATAAACATATAGCAATGAGACAGTTTCAAATCAAATCAAAAGTACAGTTTCAACAAATAATACACTGCATACATTCTTCTCAGTGGTTAATTGCTGTACAAGATGCAGACTTGTGATCCTGCTTACAAACACCATTAGAAAAAATCATTCTATTCATTAAGAGAATGCAACTATATATCTATCCCAACCACTTTGAATACACAGATACAAAATGGACATTCATAGTTATACCCCAATTTTTTTAAGTTCCGTTGTTGAATATTATAGGTGTGTAAACTCAGCAAAATATTCTAAAAGAGTACAGAAGCCCATAATATCATTGGGTCTTCTGTTTAACTGGCAATGTCAGAAATTATTGACCTGAGTCCCCCACAGCTCAACATAACAACATGGCTTTACTTCCTATATTTCGTCTTCATACTTTTCTACTGGATGGTTAAGACCAAGGTAAAGCAGGACCTGTGCAACAAGAGTTGTAGCTTTTTGGTCTGAGAAGGTCAGTGAAATCCCCTCAGGATTTATCCTGAGATCCTGTACCTCAGATTGTAGAACCTTTGTCAGTGTCAGCCATGTGGATGAGTCACGGCCAATGCTTGGCCTATGTGCTCTCTGCCTCACTAACTTTAGGGAGCCCAGTTCTTTCTTTGAGTAAATTAGTATTTGTCAGCAAAGAAATATCAGCACAACTTAGTGAACAGCATAGCTAAAAACTGTTGAGGCCTAATTATTTCATATCTCAGTTATTTTCTTATTAAAAATATAAACCTTTAATCAACATCTATTGCCATGCAATCAAACATGAATTGAGAAAATTTTATAGAAGGTAAAGTTACTTTTGAAAATGTCAAAATTCGTTCAGCAGAAAATAGTCTTGCTGTTTTCTAAATTCAGAATAATGTTTAAGCCACAAAAGATAGGGATTTAAAGAGTGAAAGTGATACTGAAAATATTCATATTGTATACATGAAAGAGACTTGGGAAAAGAACCAGTTTGATTCTCCAAGTTAATGGGGTTACTGAAATTTATTTATTTAATGTATTTGATACAGGGTCTTACTACACAGCTCAGATTCATAGTGATCCTCCTGTTTTCAGCTTCCCCAGTGCTGGGATTATAGGTGTGTGCCACCATGCCGTTTCTGAAATTTATTTCTTAAAGTGAACTAATTTGGGGCCTGGCATCCTAGCATTCCCAAGGTACTGGATTCCATCCCCAGCACAAAGAAACAAAACAAAAAACAAAAGGACAAATGTAAGCAATTAAAAAACCCCAGTAAATTTGGGGGTTTCCCATTGTATTTAATTAGCAAAATAAATCTAATTTATTTTGGACAAGGGAGAAAAGAAACCTAGAAAAATTCATTGAATCAAAGTTGAGAACAGCGTGTTAGGTTAAATCAACATAATTTAACCCAAATAACATCTCTGTCGCTGTATTTGCCTGAAGACAAAAAGACTAGATTGTGAAGGCGTGTGTGTGTGTGTGTGTGTGTGTGTGTGTGTGTGATGTTTGAAGCGTTAAGGGAACTTCTGAAGCTGCTCCTGCTGTTTCTGGAAGGGCAGGTGGGGTGCTCTTGTGTGGCTTTCCTGAGATCACCTTTATGTAGGTTTCCTTTAGATTTCCCAATTGGAATCTTGAGTCCTTGCTTTGGATACTTAAGAAAATATTCTAGGACTGAGACTATTGCTTCCTACTTACCACATCTTTCAAGATGATGATCAGGTCAAATATAATTTTTTTTTAATTTTTCCCCACTTAAGCTACAAGTACTCCAGTTGAATCGAATGCTGGAGATCTGACTCAAACCTTGACTAATGACCCTTCAAGCTGGTCTGTAGAAGATGTGATCCAGTACCTGAACCATGAAGATCCTCACATGTCAGACTCCATCTCCATCATCCTTAGGAGACATGTAATGTATCTTTTGATCTGGTTTTCCTGATAGCCTGATCCTTTTGAATGATCTCTGTGCAGGCTTTTCTGTTAGGTACTGTGTTGTGTGCATGGTGGGGGAACCCTACCAACTAATTATTCCATTTGTGAAAAAGGTTGTTCTGTCAGTATTAGATCTTTAAATGGTAAGTTAATAATCAGTTTTTTTTATATATTTAGTACAGTATCTACAGGGTCTCACTACACAAATAAGACTTGTAGTGATTCTTCCTGTTTTTCAGCCTCCCAAGTGCTGGGATTACAGGTGTATGCCACCACACCCAGTTTCAATCGGTGTCTCAGTGTATCCCAGGGGCAGGACCACATGGCAGGCCCAGGGATATTGAACATGGCCTGGCCCCTGTGTCTGCCTAAACAGACGCTTTAATCCACTCAGCTATCTGGCCAACCCTAATAATCACTTCTTTAAGTGGGTGTCCATGTGCTTAGTATACTAAATATCCTTTTTTTGTCATAGTTATATACTATTTTATTCAATATCCAGTATTTAAAATTGCATAGCTTGACATAGTTCGTTTTGAAATATTAAATTTCTTTTCTCTTAAAATTTGAAGTGTATTTATAAAGTATCAAATACTTCACTCTTCAGATTTTATTTTTAATATTTTTCATAAAGTGGATACATATTCAGAGACTACACTTTTGGAATGAGCTGCTCTTGATTTATGTGTTCTTATAGGCAGTGGGATCAAATGTGGAGGTATTTTTAATTAGTACAACTGCCTTTTTCTGTAGGAAATTGATGGAAGAGCCCTGCTACTACTCAATAACGAGATGGTCATGAAGCATATGGGCTTGAAGCTGGGGCCATCCCTGAAGCTATGTCACTACATTGAAAAGCTTAAAGAAGAAAATTTCTAAGTGTCTTCAGAAATTTGGATGAATTTACCAGTTCGTTTTTCTTGTTCTTAGTTTTTGTTTTGTAGAAAGTTCCTCATAAATAATCATATTCACAATTTTAAAAATAAGGGCCATTTAACATGTGAGTATCAACATATACAAATTGGTTCACTTCTTATGTCTTTTTGTTATCTTTTATTGTACAGTTTACAGATATATTTCATGCAAAAAATAGATTTCAAATGGCAACAATTAAGTCCTGTGCATTGTTTCTAATTAACTTGCCTAGTTCTGAGCCATTTATCCTTCTGAACTTTGGAAAATACTAACTTACTGTTTTAAGCTATATTTCATAATTTAAAATTTTTAGAGAAATGTATTTTGTTATTATATTGTTTAACTTGTTT